>NC_046662.1:135363778-135388892 GCF_010883055.1 Belonocnema kinseyi
TGACAAAAACATCATAGCCAAGGAGAATGAAAAGAAAGAGAGGTATCGAGACCTTATAAGGGAGTTGCAACGATTGTAACCGGAATATTCTGTTAAACTGATTGTCCTTATCATCGGCGCTCTTGGAGGTGCCAAGCTTTCACTTGCTAATAGCCTAAGAAGCATCCCTGCGTGTCAGCAATATGCTAGAACACTTGCGGAAAAAATACAGAAGGCGGTTGTCCTTGGGTCGCTCCGTGTTCTTAAGGTGCACGAGGCTTTTGCTGGATCGTCGTTTTGATTCCTTTACAGACTGTAACCACCTATTTCACGGTTGTAAGACGTGGTTATGGCTGAAATTTTACCGCGATTTCGCTGGAAGCGGGTGCAATTATTCAGATTGGCACCCGCTCCCGGCGAAATCCTGCGGTTGTCCTTATGACAAATTTTTAATTATATATATATATGTATACATTTACCAAAGAAACTTCTCCAAAATAAATGCAGGTTCTTTTATATAATGTTTCGATATAAAAACCGCTGCAGTTTTAGAAACGGCAGTACAATTAAGGTTTCTACCTGAGGCATCTTTAAATACTTCTTGGTTTATTCGATTGTTTCATCAGTGGATTACATTATGTACGTCCCCAATTATAAAAACTTCAATAATAGCCAGAAATAGAGAAAAAAGTAAAGTTTTTACAAAGTTTCATCGGAATTGTTCAAAACATGGAAATTGGACAAGGTTGTTGGAAACCTCTCAATACCGGGTTAATAATGGCATCCACCTCAACAATCAATTTAACGGAGTATGTTTTGCATTAAAAATTTGTTATCTCAAATCAGAAAGGGGGCTTGTCAAATGCCAGATGCACTCGAGGTGCACCGAGCTCTAAAAACTATTGTTCTGTCACGGTATATTGGCAATGTTAATAATTCCAGTTACACAAACGACTCTGATCACATCCTTCTGGATAACATTATAGACAGTTACAATAGGTACGGAGAATCGGAGAGCCGAGGTAATACTAGTTTCAAATATGTCAGTGACATTACACAAATGAGCGATATTTCCGCAGAATCAACTCAGAATTTTCAGTATATTCAACTTGACGCAGCCATTCTCTATTATATAGCTGGAAGTACCGTTAACGCAATTTTGAAATTAAATATTTACAACAACTGCAAAAAATGTTTGACCAATCAAAATGCGAACGGCATTCCTCAAGAAATCCGATTTTTCTTCGAACATGCTAATATGGGAGGTGTAAAATTTGTCGGTTGCACAATTTATAATTTCATTTTTCAGTGCGAATTATTGTTCGTGGCTTAAAAGGAATCGCTACTGACAGAAGCGAAGTTTGATTTCTACAGAATTTTTCAGACTTTAAGGCAATCAGATGTATTGGAGACTTTTCCAATTTGTTTTGATATTGCAGGAAAATTAACATACGACTATTTAAACGTGCGTTGTTACTCTATTGGAACTAATAAAAATACTAAAGCACCTAAGAAAGTATACAGATCAGCATCAGCCAAAAATTCTTAAATTTAATTGATATTATGCATAGTAGGGTGAGTCTGAAAAACCAAACTATGGAAATCGAAATTAACACTCTGATGGAAAAGTAGTGTATTGATGAAAGTCTTCAACTCGAACGTTAGAAACATGTGATTTAAAAGATTCTTATTTTTATAGTTTTGTCAAACAGTATTATTTTTACAGTAATGTCGATTTTTTTAAATATTTTTGGAGGTCTTAAAAGTTTCTCCAAATTCTTTCAGTTTCTTGATTAACTTAAAATGAATCTGTCATATAATCAGAGATGGTACCTTATCGACAGTAGAGAACCCTACAAACCATGAAAGCAGAAAATCTACACAATATTGATCAAGTTAAGAATCTTCAATAACAGAAAATGCTTAACGTCTTAATCAGACTAGATGGAAAATAATATTTTCGAATTGAAACTAAAATTATTTCTTGAAAAAAAGATCCTACTTTTTATTCACTCCATTGGAAATCAAACCACCAAACTTCAGATTTCCGGTCAGGTGCTTTTCCAATTGAGCTATTAGAAGGATCAGAATAAGAACACTTAATTGCAGAAAATAACGCTAATTTTTAGCTAGGTGTTAATGGTACATGTAATTATTTTAATGAATCTGTTATACCCTCAGGGATGGTACCTTACCGACCATTGACACCTAGCTAAAAATTAGCACTATTTTGTTCAATTAAGAGTTCTTCTTCTAATCCCTCCAATACCTTAAGGGGAGCACTCAAATTAGAGCCTCGAAAAATGGTCGTTTTTTGGAATTTTCTTAAAATAAAAAAAAACAGGCCAGCTTAATGGTTTCTTGTATATATTTAGGTACATCTATGGACTAAAAATTTTTATTTTTACTTGATGAAAAATATGAAAAATGGCGGCTGTGGAAGCCATCTTCTAAAGGGCTCCCAAAATGCGGCAATCAGGCTACAGCCCAGACCAATCATCTGAAATACATGAAACACGTCTTATTTTATAGGTGAGGGGTGTGGTGTGTGCTTAAAGCTCGAAAATGTTACTAAACTTTAAAATTTATTAACAATTTCGTGCAAGAACAAAAAAATCGGATTTTTACCGTTTTTTTTTGTTATTAGCGACTGAAAAATTGTTTAAACCATTTTTTTTAATGGTATCCGAGATTTAAGCACAAGCGGTGACTTTAATCTACAAAATGAGCCCTCATTGAAGTTCCTAAGTTCAATAGTCTACTCGCAATCGTGATTACCGACTTAAAAAAAGTGGTTTCGAGAAAAAAGCGTTTAAAGTTTTTGGACAGAAAAAAGTATCTTTAATGAAAACTCACGGGTAAAATGTTTTAATCATCTATGCTAGCACCATAAAGGAGTCCCTCACACTCCTCTTGAAAGTCGTTTTCCGCCAACATTGCCTTTTTTCTAGCAGTCTGAGCCTCTTTCGTCGATTCTTTGTGGTTCTGGCTCGCGCGGTGGAGTTGTATCTCGTCACTCTCTACGGCGTAAATTTTGCACCGCTGGCCAATTATCAAACCGAGCTGTTGCATCACCACCAAAATCGTATTGTGACCTTCGTTGAACATCCCTGCAGCCATAAATGCGGCAATTTCGACGATTTTTCGACCCGAGTGCAAATGTTTTAGGCAAATGCGCCACACCGTAGCGCATTCTTACGGACAAATGCAGCACATTCTTAAGGACATGAGACAATACGCAGAACTTGCAAAAAATTGTTAGAGGAAGCTAGAAACACGGTAGAGATAAGGAATGTCCCGTCTGGCGTCGCGACCGTGCACGGCGTGGCACGGCCACCTAGCGCGGCTCGGCGCGCTCCGGTTTCTGGAATAATAACTCGAAAAATATTCTCAGTACGACCTTCAAACTTTGCTCAAACTAGCTTCAAACTAGCATCAAACTAGCACCTGACCAGAAATCAGATGTTTTGTGGTTTGATTCCCAATGGAGTGAAGAAGGAGTAGGATCATATTTTCAAGAAGTAATTTTAATTTTAATTTAAAAATATCATTTTCCATCTAGTCTGAGTAAGACGTTAAACTTTTTCTATTATTGAAGATTCTTAACTTGATCGATATTGTGTAGATTTTCTGCCTTTATGGTTAGGAGGGTTGTCTACTGTCAGTAAGTCTACTGTCAGTAAGAAAAATTCTGTGATTTACTGTTGAAACGATACACCGGGAATACCACAATAATCCGCATACAAGCTAAACTTCACTCAAGTAGAAAACAAGAGAAAGAACCCGTTGGAATTTTCCTACAACAAAAATATTTATTAGCGTTGAAATTACGTCCAAAATCTCCCGAATCCGACCTCGTAGCGTTATTGATTGAGTCTTTACGGCCTTCAATTAAAATGGCTATTCGGTCTGCTAATTCAAAGAATTTTAATGAGTTGTTTGAATGAGCAGCCCAATCTAGGGCTGACGATCTGGAGGCTAACCCGCGTAGGAAAGCGAAGGAGGCATCGAGAAAATCGAATACACCCGCCGTCGAATCACCTTCCAGTCTCACCGCCGGCACTCCCCCCAACCGACTCCCTCCGCGTTGTCAACACTGCCCTGGGTCACACTGGCACCGCCCTTGCCCCATACTACACCCCGAATTAGTTGAAAACCAGGCGGAAAACTGGCGCGAGCGGGGACCAAAGGTGCCCCCCGCTTTACACCTATTTCAGTCCTAAACGCGCTATACACGGATCCCCCCTGCTTACCTCGACTACGTGTCATATTAGATGGGCAGGAAATAGCAGCAGAGATCGATACCCAGGCCTCGGAAAATTTTATACGACGCTCGATCCTATCCAATTCCCAGTTTTCCTCATTACGACCCAGTCTACCATACGCTAAATTAAGCGCGGTTAATTCTTTTATGAAGCTCGATGGTTGCGTTTAACTCACACCTGAAATTCATGACGAAAAATACCCCTCAATTTTCCACGTGAGCCCTGAATAACACTCTGAAATGATTCTAGGTCGCCTCGGGCTCAAAAAGTATAACGCCATTCATGACCATGCGGCCGATTTCATTTATTTGGGAATTAAAAATCGGCGGCGCTTACATTTAGCACTGTTGCAATGTCCGATCGACGTAACTTCTTTTCCACTACCGGAAGTTAAGCACGAATTTCCACCCCAGTATACACAGGCTTTCAAGGACATTATTCGAGAACACGCGGCCAGCTTTCATTTCGGCGTAAAACGTCTACGACAAACAATGACCGTGCAACTAAAACAAATGACGAATATCGTTTTGGCGTGGACTATCGTCGTCTCAACGATATAGCCGTTGACGTTTCTCAGTGCCTGCCTAGAATACATGAAATAATTAAAGACCTCGGTGGGGCTAAGGTATTCTCCCTTTTGGACCTCAGAAACGGTTACTGGCAAATCCTTCTCTCTCATGAATCTCGAAAGTTATCTGCTTTTTCAACCCCCGGGGTGGGTTATTTCAGTTCCGAGTTATGCCGTTCAGTTTAAGAGGAGCTCCGGTAACTTTTAAAATTTTGATGCGACATGTTTTGGCTGAACAATGGGGTGTTTTCGCATCGGCGTATTTAGACGACATTATTATTTACTCCTGAAATTGGCAGGAACACCTAGCGCACATTGCCTTAGTTCTCGAACGCCTCGATATCTACGGGCTCACGATTTAACCCGAAAAATGTCACTTCGGCCGCAACTCATTACCCTACCTTGGTCACTGGATTAGCTCTGACGGTAACGCCGCTCAACCAGAGCACATCGACGCAATTCGAAACGCTCCCTTACACCGAACACGCCGCGAACTACAATCTTTTATCGGCACGTGTAAGTGCATCAAGGAATACATCTCTGATTCCTCACACATTCTCGCACCTCTAACGGAGTCCGGACACCTCTCTGCCTTTTATATTACAAACCGATGCCAGCGCAAGAGGGGTGGGAGCCGTTTTGCTGCAAGAAAAACATAAAGGAACGCGAAGCGTAATTTCATACGCAAGTGCGAAATTTTCACCTGCGGAGACCAAATATCATTGTAACGAGCAAGAGTGTTTGGCCGTTGTTGGGCGGTTCAACATTACCGACCCTATCTGGAAGACCGACCATTTACTCTCCGTACGGACAGTAAGGCCCTGACGTACTTAGAAGATCAAAAGGAAACGCCCGCGAAATTGAGTCGTTGGTATTTATTATTAAAGGGGTAATTTAATTTTAAGATCGAATGCGTTCCAAGCAAGGAAAATGAATTGCCTGATGCCCTTTCACGACTTCCCAACCTGGCCGTGTTAGTCTAAGGTGAACCGAATCTAGAAAAGATGTTACCCCCTACCCGTCCGGAGATAACCACGAACATCAACAAATCAGTCCCTGCTCTTAGTGTCCTACATACTCCCTCCATATTTGAAGAAATTATGGATGCCCAACAATTGAATCCTATGATAATCCGCGACGCAATTAGATGGCGAAAAATCACCACGACATGCCACTTTCAGGACACCCCTTTTGCCGAAGAGACAATTCGTTCAGTACGCGAATTTTTCTTCTGGACGGGCATGAATCGGGAAATCCGTCGGTACGTCGCAGGATGCCATCTGTGTATCTGCTGCGAACCGGTACATGGACAACGACAAACTCTTCACCGAGCACGATCAGCCAGGACTGCATGGGAATCTGTCGCAGTTGACTTTATGGGACAGTATCCAAGAACAAGCCAAGGAAACACACACATTATGATGGTAACAGACATGTTTGAAAGATGGGTCGGGCTTTCCCCATGCGTGTCTGTAACGCTTCGAGCGCGGTCAAGTTGCTCCAGGAAAAATTGATCTCTCGTTTCGGGTACCCAAAGCGAATCTTGAACGACAATGGACCACAGTTCATCGGTCACACTTGAGCCACAATCGAGTGACGGTGAACAGCAGCACCCAATCTTGGGAACCACGCTCAAGCGCGTCCACCTACGTCGAAGCTGACCTGCTTCCGACCCAATTTAATTTTTGGATACCGCGCTCAGGCGCGTCCACCTATGTCGAAGCTGACCTGCATCCAACCGAATTTCATTTTTCGATACCGCACTCAGGCGCATCCACCTATGTCGATGCTGACCTGCTTCCGACCTAATCTCATTTGGACACTGCGTTCAGGAGCGTCCACCTATGTCGAAGCTATCCTGCTTCTGACCCAATCTACAGTTCCCGATGAAGAAGACGAACGTAACGCTGGGCAGCGTTACACTCCACGAACCAGTGCATCGGTGAGCAACCTTGATATTCACACGTATTTATACCTATAAAAAGGTGCAGTTAGTTATAAGGGTCAATGTAAATACGATAGGAAATTCAGGACATTTTTGTAAATTGTCATTTTTATTACTATTAGTTTCAGTTAGTTTTAGGCATACCGATACCTTGTCGCGTCAGCATGCAAGTAATCGTGTATTTAACTTTTTCTTTAACCTCTCGAGGAGTAGACCGATGGTCTATCCGGGAAGGGGTGGACTTGATATAGTTCACCTATTAAAGACCATCGTTTTGATCCTCAATCTCGGTTAGGGATTCCAATTCTACGTTTTTCGAGAATAAGTCGGCCGACTTATTCTCGAAAGTTAGAGGGTTGCAATCTCAAACGTATAATTCTCCCCACCGTTGGAATGCGCGCATGTTTTGCTCGACGATCGGGAGCTGCGAAAATCGGCAGGACGAAAAATCAGTATCTTCTCGACCGAGAAGCGGATCAGGTCGTAGGGGACTATGCGTTTCGACTAACGATTCCCTGTGTTTATACCATCAACTTCATACAAGATTGAATTATTTAACTCTGTTTAATTCCGGTGTTTTATTTATTTTTCGCCTCCCTGGAATTTAATATTATTTTCCCCCTAAAATACCCGATCGAAATATCGGAAGCCGGAGCGGCCATTGACAGCTACCGGGCTGTCGACCGAACGACCTAGGAGTAGGGCTCGATCCGGGAGTTACTACCCTTAGGTGGTGACTTACAAGCGAGTTTTCCGCGTTTTTCCCTTCGGGTACGATCTGCGAAACCCTCGGTTTCCTTCCCTTCGTGCGGACCTTTCAGTTTCCGTTTCCGGTTCTTGAATTATTCCCTTTGAACACAAGATATGATTCCCATTGATTACATCCTCTAAATTTATATAATATTTATTCTGATTACTCAGGGGGGTATCAAATTTTCCAAAAAGGGAAAGGTGGCCGCTGCTACCCCCATCTGAAAAAATGTATGCAACCAACTCCGAAGTTTGACATTTTTTTGCTTTTAAATTGTTTTTTCATAATAAGATGTGTAGACACTATTAGAATACACAATGAGTTGAATAAAAAATTTCAAAGGTCTTTAAATATGAAGAAACAAAATTATAAAATTGATGATAGTATAAATACAAATAATATAATTTCGAGGTAAACATAAAAGTTAAATAAATAATCCAGTGGGCACAAAATTTGGCGACGTCTTTACAACATCGTTACGACATCGTTACGACAACTTTACGACATCCTTTGTCCATGTCGTTTCGCTGTCTTTACGATGTCGTAAAGACAGCGTTAGATCATGCGACTTCTTTACGATGTCGTAAAGACACCTTAACAACATAGACATAGGATGTCGTAAAGTTATCGTAAAGACGTCGCCAAACTTTGTGCCTAGTGGTTAAATGAATTAGATTAGTTTAAGATAAACTAAACACAATCATTTCGGAGTAAAATTTTCACATAATCAACAACGTCAAATATCCCAGTGGGCACTAAATTTTGTGACGTCTTTACAACATTGTTACTACATGTTTACGACATCATATTTCCATGTCGTTTCGTTGTATTTATGTTGTCGTAAAGTCATCGTCAGATCATGCGACTTATTTACGATATCGTAAAGACACCTTAACGACATGGACATAGAATGTCGTGAAGTTATCGTAAAGATGGCACAACGATGTCGTAAAGACGTCGCCAAACTTTGTGCCCACTGGGGTATCACATCTCTATTTAAAAAAACAAATTAATATAATTTTTTTAATTTTTATAGTCATTTTTATAAAAAATACTAATTATAAATCTTAAAAATAAAAAATGACACTTCTATTACTATAAAACTACATTGTTAGGTTATGAATTTGGTCGCAGTGTTGAAAGGACACACAGAGAATGAAAAGTCAAAAATACATGAAGACCGGTATGGAATGAAAATCTATGAAACAGTAACGTATTTTCATTGAAACGACTGATGCAGAAGCGCCAAAAATTTAAATTAATAATTTAAGAATAATTTTTTTGTAGATGAATTATTTTAACATACTTCAATAAATTTTATTAATTTTTAAAATATCTAAATGTGAATTAACAGCAATATTACGAAATTTATTTATAAAAATAGATTCAATAATGCGACGTTGGTATGTGTTTTTTTTCTGCAGCTAAAATTTTTATGTTTTTAAACTCAAAATAAAAAAAGTGATAAAAATTCCATGAATGCTGTGACAAACCAGTGTTTAAATTCCCAATTTCAAAATCTCTTTTGTCTTCGGCATTTCTGTTTTTTAATCTACGGTCACTTTCACCTGTAGAGACTGTATTATAACCTTTACATTTGATTTGATAAATAACACCAGATAAGTTTTCAATGGAATTCATGTCTTTCGTTTTCAACAAATAATTATCTAACGTCTGTGTGTTTTTGAAATAAACGTTTATGTTACATTTCTTGATAGATTTCCTTCATTTTTTAGATAAACCCTGAATATAAGGTAATGTAACTTTTAAATTAAATTTATTGTGAGAATCTTTCCATTTATTTTTTTAATTCATTTTAGTTCTAGTATTATAAATTGATGCAAAATCCTGTTAAACAAAACAAGAATCCAACGACCAAATTTGCACTACAACGAATAAACGAAAACTAAAAAAACCCTACTGTAATCTGAAAAAACCCCCCAAAAAAAACCCCCCCAAAAAAAACAAATTTCGGAAAAAAATAATAAAGAGGAAAAAAAATGAGAAGGCAGTCAACCACATCCCCTTCCTTCTCTTTTTCTTTCTTTCGTCTTTTTTATTTTTATGACCATCAAATTACAATAAAATAAAAATAAAAAACATAAATAAATTTGCATTACCAACGTTTCGGCACTCATACAGCACCCTTATCAAGGCAAAAAAAAATATATAAAATAAAAAGGATAAAAAAAATATGAAATGGAAATAAAAATAAAATAAAATGGATAAAAAAATAAAATAAAAAGGAGATAAAAATAAAATAAAATGGAAATAAAACTAAAATAAAATGTATTAAAAAATAAAATAAAATGGAAATAAAAATAAAATCAAAATAAAATCAAAATAAAATAAAAATAAAATTTGTTGCCAGCAGGAACAGCACACCTGCCTCGATGCTATCTCACTAACAACTCCCAAATTTAATTCAATCAATTTATATTTTATTTATAAAGTTGTTTTTAATTTATTTAAATTTTCTTTTCTAAATTCAATATGACTTAGTTTAATACATCTGTCAACTAAACCTTTGATTAATCCAATTTTGAGACAAAATAAATTATTTGAATACAAATTTAAATATCTTCCAGAGCATGAAGGCTTCTTATACAAATTGGTTAACAAGTTACCAGTAGGAGTTTTTATAATTTGTAAATCGAGATCATTAATAACACTATTAATTTCAAATTCATGGGAAAATTGCATAGAATCTTCAATACTATGAAACACTTTTAAGACAACTTCAATTTTGTTGGTAGGAATAATATTGTAAATATCGTCAACATATCGTTTATATAGAATAGGTGTAAAATGTAATGAATTTACAGCTCTTTTTCAACATCCTGTGGAACTAAATCAGAAACTACTGGAGACAAAGGAGAACCCATAGGAATACTTGAAACTTGTTTAGAAAATTTTTTATTGAAAGAGAAACCAAAACCATTATAAACTGTTCTAGTGGCAATTAGCAATTCATTTTTAGTTATCTTTGTTAAATTATGATCTTTAATAAGTAACCCGGCCAGTGTTTCTGTCTTTCTTTCATGACTGCGGCTTAACTGAATGTGTGCAATTTGTTTTTATCCACAAAATCTATTAAAAAAGTTTGTCGGGTATGATTGAAAAAAACAATAACACTAATAATATAAACAAAAATACTAAAAGAATTATAAATAATTTTGATTTAGTTTAATCACGTTTCGTCTGTTTTGGCGGGGATGCGAAAAAATCACAGTGGGCAGCGGTAAAAATTTACAAAAAAATATAAGACGTATAACGCCTGTTGGCTGCTACTTACAGATGATGCTTCTGAAGTGTAGCAGTCAACATGGGTACTTTGTAGGGACTCCATTCGGTTCCTTCGGTCCGCCAGAGAATATATTTTAAAATGTTTGGTTTAAAAAAAAATTGAAATACTAGTGAAAAATAATTAGGTTTCTTCAATAATTCCTGGAGAGAAAAAATTCATTTATTTTGTTGAGTCCGAAAACGCTAATTAAAATTTCTGACATCAAAAAACTATGACAGTTGGCAGGCTGCGGCCGCCTCGCCAAATACTGTAAGGCTTCAACTTTAAGTATTCTTACATCCTTGACGATTAATCTCAGTTGTGAGAAAGGGTAGCACTAGCGCGAAGTTTAAAAATAAAGTTCAAAATCGTCAAATAAATGTAAATAAATATATATAATATTTAAATTAACGTAAAAAAGAAGTCAATATTTAAAATTAGCAAGTAGATTGTAAAAATTTCGTTGAAGTCGTTAAATTTTGCATTTTTACATTTCACAGCATCCAACTTTATCGACTGCGGTAACATACAAAATAAGCCAAGAGAATAAAAATATTTTACGGTCAAATTATGCAAGGTACGAAAAAAATTAATAAACAAAAAATTGTAAGCGAAAAAAGTTCTTAAATTTATTATTATTGACTTTTTGATAGGCTGCGCAGTTTTCGTTTTAACCGTAAAAAAAACTTGGATTTTTGGAAAAACGACAGAAGACACGAAAACTATAATTGAGAAAATGTTCTGCAACCAAAAAAGGCCTACAAATTTCTTATAAATCATTTTTTGATAGGGTTTGTATTTTCTCTCCTAATTGCAAAAAGTAAAAATTTTAAAATTTAATTGAGGGAAAAACGACAAAAGCTACAAAAAAACTGTAAAAACAAATGTTGTTTAGCTTAAAAATAGTTATCAATTATTTGTTGATAGGATGCATTGATTTTGTTTTATAGGCAAGAAATACCATCAAGAATATAAATAACTTTTTGTAAGAATGAGACAAGGTTAGAAAAAAGAAATTAAGGAACAAAAGTTTATTTGATCTACAAATTTGTTCGGAACCACTTAAGATACGTTAAGATAAATACGTAAAGATACGCAGTTTTTTAAATTGTAAAAATAAGACATTGAAAATATGTTTATACATAAAAACATTGTTTAGGGTAGCGCTGAAAATAAAAATTAACAAACAAGATAAAGTACGAATAGTAAAGTAACCAGGAAAAATAAAATTTCTTCATTATTTTGCAATTTCGTGATAAGTAGCCCCAGACCCACGTACAGAAATAAATATCATATATATTTAATATAATTCAGTTGAACATTAGGGTGAGCTGAAAAAAAACAAAATTTTCGAACTTTGATTATGGCTGGAAAAAAAAATTTTCTGAATATCAAAATGAGTTTTAATGATTTTTTTTACATCTTTAAAATAATATCTTCAGTTAGCAGAAACTTTTTGAAGTTTTAAACCTTGAAAACAGTGACTTTTTCGATATACAGTGAAACCTTCAAAAGCCCTCCCTTCTATATCCCTTCCAAGAATTGGCGCCGCGTGTCAAGTAGGTGTAAAAGGAGCTGCGCGGCGAGCTCGGGGCTTTCGGTTGTCACTCAAGCGAGCACTCAATCACGAACAAACAAAAGCGAAGCGGGCTGTAATGAGTTAGCTTCCACCCACCGCAAGTCCCAAAATCGGTGCTATATAACAATTTTACTGTATTTAATTGTTCGGTCATCATTTGTTCATCAAATTAGCTTTTACTGTACGAATTCATATAGTTCGATGTAACAAGAAATTTTAAAAAGCTTTTAGTTGGAATAGAAGCTTCTAATGTGTCCCCTAAGGGTGCACATTTTTCTTGCACCTTCTTCCCTATTATTTTACACACCCCCTACACACTTACTTGGTGGTGCGAGGGGGACCTACAGTTTAAGGTGGGTTCCGAACCACCAAGAGCAACAGCTTTAAGAACTTCGAGAATACCTTCGCGGGAATCGAACCCACAAGCCGACGGTATGGGTCCAAAGTCTACGCTTTAGCCCCCACGACCACCGTGCTGCTTTCAAACCTTTTTAGTGAAAGCAAATTTCTGGTGATAAATGTATTTGCGTAAAAATAAACAAAATTGCGGCCTTAAACATGAAAAACTATATATAAAACATGTAAATTGCTCGCAAAAAGAACATTTTTTGAAGCTGGAAAAATATTATTTTTTTAAATGATACGTGATAATTGCAATTCTAATTATTTTGTCTTTTCCCTCTAAACTGATATATTTTTAGGTTCTAAGAGATGCATGAAATAATATTGAAAAAATATTTTTTTTATTATTTTGTACCATTTGTTATTAACTTCGAAATTTCGATTTTCAAGGACTTCTGTTTCCGGCGTAAAAGTGTTTTGTGGCGATGATTGTGTGTTCGTCAATTCGGTGAATTGCAGTGAGATTTGAGGTGAGTTAATGGGCGGAGTATGAAGGAAGTGTGTTTGTGCAAGTTATATCAATTTGATGGCTAGCGGGAACCCAGACGAGAAAGTGTTTGGTAAATCGAAGTATGAGGAAAAAAGGGGAAAATACAAAAAAGGAAACAGTAGAAAGGGCCGCGAGTTTTGGATCAATTGAGAAATAGAAAAAGGGATAGGGCGGAGAGGGGAAGTAGTGAGGAGAAAATAGCAACAGGATCCACCCTTGAAAATCCTAAAATGTATAACACGCCACCGTGAAAGGAAAAAATTGGAGCGTGGGAGAAAGAAGAGGGGTAAGATGAAGAAAAAGTTGACTAAAGAGGGAAAATAGAAGATGAAAATTTGCAGTTGTGTGACGTGCGAAAAATGATGGTAGAAGTGATGGGGATATATGAGGAAAATCAGGAGAAACGCGAATAGAAAATAAAGAAAGACATAAGCGGGAAATTTCCGAGGTCAAGAGAGAAATTAGGAAATGGGATGAAGTAAGGAAAAACTAGAAAAAAGGATGCACTCATTCGAGCAAAGATTAGAAAAGCAGGAAAAGCCTAATAAAAAGGTAGAGGAATTGAAAGTTAGATTGACAAAGATAGAAAGCTCGACTCAAGCGTTTGGAGATGGGGAGACTAGGAATAGAGAGAAGGAAAGGCTGAGAAAAATAGAAAAAACAATAGAAAAAAAGAAAGGGAAGAAAGAAAAAGAAACGTAGTGATAAAGGGTATAAGATTAGAAGGGAAGGAGCTGAAGGAAGGGGTGGACGAAGTACTAAAAAGGATTGATGCAAAGGCAGAGATAGAGAAAATGCGAAATGTAGGAAGGGAAGTGCGAAGAGGGGAGATAATAGTACTAATGAAACTAAAATAATAAAGTACGGAAGAATGGAAGATATGTTACTGGAATATTGCAGGATTAAAGAAAAAGGATAAAGAGTTTATGAGAAATTTTACACAATGGGATATAGTAATAATGATGGAGACTTGGATAGATGAAAAGGCATGGGAAATAGTAAGCGGAGGTTACCAAGAGGTTACAAATGGCAAGTGCAAAATGCAAAGAGGAAGAATAAAAAGGGCAGATCAATGAGAGGAATGGTGATGGGAGTAAAAAACGAATGTATAATAGGGAAGGATAAAGAAGAGAGAAAAGAACAAAAATAAGGATTAATAGTAGAAAAGGTAAAGATAAGAGGAGAAAAGTGGAAGATAGTGGGGGTTTATGTGAACGGTAATATGCAGGAGAAAGAAGAGGAGATAAAAGAAATGATTGAAGAAAATAAAGAAGAGATTAGGCTGATAATATGTGGGAATTTCAATGCGAGAACAGGAGACAGAGGAAGAAGGGAATGGGGAGAGGAGAGAGGAAGAAAATCCAAAGATAAGGTACTAAATGGAGAGGGAAAAAAGTTGTTGAAGAGCTTGGAGGATTTGGGATGGTTTATCTTAGACGGAAATATAGAGGGAAATGAGAAAGGAGAATATACACGCTCGGGAGGGAAAAGAGAAACAGTAATTGATTTTGTGTTAGTGGATGATGAGGTGAGAGAGAAGGTCAAGAAACTAGAGGCAGGTGATAATATTGATTCGGATCACTTTCCCTTAATAGTGACATTAGAGGGAAAACGAAGCAATAGAAATATAAATAAAAGGGGAGCAAATATAAAAAGTGTAGGGATAGGGGATTGGGATTATGTGTAGATCCACATAAGTGTCTCCGGTTTCAAGACCCAGCTTTTCCCTATGGCTCTACTACAGAGCCAAAGAGTCGCTACTAGCTTCTTGTACAGCTGACTCCTAGAATGACTCCTAGATATTTGGCTTGCCCTTTGATTTCCAGTTTTCGTTTAGCCAATTTCTATGTACTCGTGGTTCTCCGCTTGTACCTTCTGATGAACACAACTGCATCCGTCTTACTCAGATTGACTGATAGTCGATTCCTCCCACACCGTGAAGCTACTATTCTTAGTGCTTGCTACATTACTCCGAAGAGCGCAACCAGATTCTGACCGCGCACGATAACTAGCATATCGTCCGCATAGCCTATAACGTGGAGGCCCTGACTCGTGAGTAGATGAAGCCTTTCATCCACTACCAGGCACCGCAGCAAGGGTGATGGAACACCTCCCTGCGGACATCCCAAGTCAACGGTTCCACATAAAGTGGTGTCACCCTTAGTCGTTGTTAAATTCCTATTGGCCAACATATGGCAGCTCCATTCCAGAACTGCACTGCAGTTGTGGAATGTGGAATGTGGAAACTAGGCACGCCGTATGCGATCATGGCCGTCCTGATCACATCTCCAGAGTTGTAGTTAAAGGCTCCTTCGATGTCCATGAAGGTTCCAATCGCGAGACCTTTCTGCTTCAGTTGTCCTTTAATTAGATTAACTGCAGTGCTCAGGGCCGTCTCAGTCAAGTGACCAGCCCTATAGGCATGTTATTGCTTGTGAAGAGGACTACTTGACAAGACCTTATCGCGGAAATATCTGTCTACGAGTCTTTCCACTGTTTTTAGTAGGAAAGATGTGAGGCATGTCATGTACTCCTGGTAAGTCTCACAAACAGCATAATGGTGATCTCACCAGCCCTCTATAAGAGGACTGAATATGTACCATTCGGACCGGGAGACTTGTAAGAACTGAGCACTCTACACCCATGGCTTAGGGGGGTGGTCACATTGAGCGAGAAACGCAATGAACACCATTTTCTTTCCTTCTTTTGCTAAACTGTACCACCGAAAAATTTGAATGAGTTCGAAGGTATTGACCTTATTGGTATATTTATGTGGACATTTTGTAATAAAACAATGATTTAGAAAATGCACAATTGAACGAATGACAGAATGAAGAAAAGGAATCACTCAAATTATTCTGCGTCAGAGAATTAGTAATGAATAAGTGAATAAATCAAAGTTGATTAGATTTCGCCTAATTGTATTTTTATTATACGTCCAAAGTGCACTTCGATGTCATAAAATTTCTATCTCCATAACAATTTTTTATTCATTTTATTTCAATATTAAACTATGCTATTAATATTCTATATTATTGTTAAATATTAATAATCAAATCTTAACATCCCATTTTATTTTCAATATTTAATTTCTATTCCAATTTTTCAATAATGAGGTATAATAAAAAGTGCAGAGAACGGTCATCGCATACTTATTGCAATTTTTATGAAATGGTTATAAAATATTCTAAGAAGGTTGACAAAATACATTCACTGATGAATACATTTTGAAATTTTGTAATTTTAGACATTTGAACTTGATGATGCAAAATGAATGAATATCGAAATTGTTATTAATAAGCTTGTCAAACTGAAAGCGAGACGAATGGCAATATAGCAAAGTGCAGATCATTTTTTTAACGGTGCAGTACTAATTTTCACGTCAGAACTATGTATACCCAGTGGGCACAAAATTTGTCGACGTCTTTACGACATCGTGACGACATATTTACAATAACTTTACGACATGCTATGTCCATGTCGTTAAGGTGTCTTTACGATATCGTAAACAAGTCGTATGATCTGACGATGTCTTTACGACATCGCAAAGACACCGAAACGACATGGACATAGGATGTCGTAAATATGTCGTAACGATGTCGTCAAGACATCGCCAGATTTTGTGCTTAATGGGTAATTTATTATATAAATTGTCTAAAATAAAATATAATTTGTAATATATTATAAAAATAACTATGTGAGATATTTTTTCAAAATGTATTTCAACTGCAGTTATATGCTGTTTGCTCTTTAATTTTATAAGAGGGGCCTCCTGAACATTTCTGCGGTGGGATCTACACGGTTGTAGTTACGCCACTGATTTGCGAAAGAGTTTACGCAAGTTAAAAAAAAACAGAAAACAGTAGAAAGGGAGATATTAAGGGCCGAGAGTTTTGGATCAATAGAGAAATTTATTAATTGGAAAAGGGATAGTGCGGAGAGAGGAAGTAGTCAGGACAAAATAGCAAGACGATCCAGCTTTCAAAATCCTAAAATGTATAGAACGCCAACGGGAAAATAAAAAATTGGAACGGGGGAGAAAAAAGAGGGGGAAGACGAAGAAAAAGTTAAATGTAGAGGGCAAATAGAGATGAAAATTTACAGTAGAGTGGCGTGCGAAAAGTGATGTTAGAAGTAATGGGAATATATGAAGAAAAGCAGAAAAAACGGGAAGAGGAAATAAAGAGTGCATTGAATAGAGGATCATTTGACATGGGTAGAAAGGTCTAGAAATGGTCTAGATGAAAAGGGATGGGAAAGAGAAAGGGGAAGGTTACCAACAAGTTACAAATTGCATGTTCAAAATGCAAAGAGGAAGAATAAAAAGTGTAAAGCAAAGAGAGGAATGGTGATTGGAGTAAGAAAAGAATGTATAACAGGGAAGGATAAGAAAGAGAGGAGAGAACAACAATAAGGATAAATAGTAGAAGAGGTAAAGATTGGAGAAGAGAATTGCAAAGTAGTAGGGATTTATGTGAACGGTGATATGCAGGAGAAAGCATAGGAGATGGAAGAAATAATTGAAGAAAATAAAGAAGAGACTAGGCTTATAATAGGTGGAGATTTGAATGCGAGAACAGGAGATAAAGGAGGGAGACATTAAAGAGAAGAGGGAGGAAGAAAATCCAAAGATAAGGTACTGTACAGGGAAGGAAAGGAGTTGTTCAAGAGCATAGAGAAGTTGGGATGGCTTATCTCAAATGGAAATATATAGAGAGAGACGAGGAAGGAGAATATACACGCACAGGAAGATAAAGGGAAACTTTAATTGATTATTTGATAGTGGATAATGAGGTAAGAAAGAAGGTCAAGAAACTAAAAGGTGATTATATTGATTCAGATCACTTTCCCTTAATAGTGACATTAGAGGGGCAAATAAGGTATGTTAAGCTGGCGTAACCACATCTTCGAATCGAGTTAAAACCTATCTCATAATTAAGGACTCATTTAATGCTAATTTATTGCATTATTACCAAGTTTAGTGCTCTATTATTTAAAAAAACCAGGTGTTACGCTAGCTTAACGTTAAGTTGACGGAACCCCATGTGAAATAAATGTTAAATCGAGTTCTGTCATATCACATAATTAGGAACTCATTTAATGCTCATTTAATGCCCGATTTCCAAATTTAATGCTCCAATATTTTTGTTAAAAACCGGGATTTACGCTAGGTTAATGTTAAGCTAACGGAACCCCATGTGAAGTGAACGTTGAATCTAGTTTTATCCTATCACATAATTAAAGGCTCATTTAATGCTCTCCAAAACCACCAAAAATTATTTCCCAAAAGCCACCCCTAATACTGAAAAACCACCCTAAACATAAATTATGCACAAATTGTAAATCTGACCATACTATAATTAAGGGCTCATTCAATGCTCATTTAATGCCCCATTGCCAAATTTAATGCTTCACCATTTTAAAAAAAAACCGCGATTTACGCTAGCTTAATGTTAAGCTGACGGAACCCCATGTCAAGTGAACGTTGAATCTAGTTTTATCCTATCACATAATTAAAGGCTCATTTAATGCTCTCCAAAACCACCAAAAATTATTTTCCAAAAGCCACCCCTAATACTGAAAAACCACCCTTAATATAAATTATGCACAAATTTTAAATCTGACCATACTATAATTATGTGCTCATTTAATGTTCATTTAATGCCCCGATTTTTTTTAAAATAATGGAGCATTAAATTTGCCAATTGCGCATTAAATTAGCATTAAATGATCCCTTAAATATAGTATGGTCAGATTTACAATTTGGCAATAATTTATATGAAGGGTGGTTTTTCAGTATTAAGGGTGGCTTTTGGAAAATAATTGTTGGTGGTTTTGGAGAGAATTAAATAACTTTTTAATTATTTGATAGGATAAAACTCGATCCAGCGTTTATTGCACATGCGGTTCCGTCAGCTTAACTTTAAGCTAAAGTAACCCCTGGTTTTTTCAAAATAATGTAGCATTAAATTTGACAATAGGGCATTAAATTAGCATTAAATGAGCCCTTAATTATGAGATACGTTTTAACTCCATTCGAAGATGTGTTAACGTCAGCTTAATATACCTGGGTAAAAACGTAATAACAATATGAATAAAAAGGGAGCAACGGTAAAAAGTGTAGGAAGAGAGGATTGGTCAAGATAAGGAAAAGAACAGTTTAGAAGAAGGGTCAGATGTATCAAAATACGAGACGGAAATGTGGACGAGAAAATGGAAAAAAAGCAGGAGAAAAAAACAGACGATTAGAGTGCACAAACAAAAATGAAGTTAGTAAAGGAGAGAATAGAAGTGGATGGGATGAGGATTGTAAAGAAGAAAAAAAGGAGGTCAGAGAGAAATTAAGAAAGTAGAGAAAAGAAAAAAGTAATGTGGAAGAATATAGGAGAACAAAGAAAGAGTATTCTGAGTTGTGTGATCAAAAGAAAGAGTAAGAAAATAAAAGGTTTGAGGAAGAGGCGTAGAAAGCTAGAACGGAAGAAGAGGTATGGAAGGCAGTAAATTGAGAAAGAAAAAGAAGAAAATCAGTAAATCAAGATATTGAAATGGTAGAATGGAAAAGTTAGGAAGGGAGGAAAATATGGTAGAGAAAGAGATGAGAGAGAGGGCATAACAAGGGAAGAAATATTCAAGGTGTTAGGAATAATGAACGAAGCAAACACGCCTGGAATAGATGAGATTCCAAATGGAGTATGAAAATATGAAAAGGCACCTGGTGTATATGAGATTTCAAATGAAGTATGGAAATATGGAGGGACGAAACTAGAGGAATAGGCATGAATAATGAGTAATTGACTATGGAGAGGAGACGGGTGGCTAGAGTTATGGAAGCAAGGAGTAGTGATACCAGTAGTGAAGAAAGGCAAAGAAGAGGAGGTTAAAGATTAGAGGGGTGTGACGATGATGCCAACACCGTATAAAGTATATGTAACGGTTTTGTCGGGGAGTTTGAAAAAAGAATTCGAGGAAAAAAAGATAAAGCCACCGAATTAGACAGGGTTTAGAAAATGAATGGGGGTGATGCACAACATATATGTTCTGAAAGAAGAACTAAGGAGAGAAGGTAAGGGAGGAGTCAGGATAGGGAAGGAAAAAATATATTCACTGGCATACGCAGACGATAGAGTGTTGATGGGACAGGATGAAGAAGGGATGGCGGGCTCAATTACAGGATTAGATAAATACTTAGATGGAAAAAGCTAAACTTAAATGTAGAAAAGACAAAGATAATGAGGTTTATAAAAGGAGGGGAAGAAAGAAATAATGGACGGGCATATGGATGGGAATAAGGTTAGAAAAAGTGAAAGAGTTGAAATATTTGTGATATATCTTGCAAACGAATGGAGATCATAGAGCTCATATAAGAGAAAGGATAAAAAAAAGCGGCAGAGGTAATGAAACAGATATGAGGAATAGGAAAAACGCCAGTGAAAATCTTTTTAATTAACAGGAAGCTTCTATAAGGGAACATCCCCCTCCACGAGAGTCTCCGGATCTGCGTATGCGATCAATATAATGGGTCAAACATGCCTGAAAAATATTAAGGAGTGCGAAGTCGAATTTTGAAATTGAACAAATATAATACGCATATTGCTTGTGAGACTCACAGCTTAAATTTGGTCGGAAATAACGCGGAAATAACGTTTGATAAAAAAATTGAAATTAGCTTTGAAACGTATATGTGATACGAGGTGGTCGGCTAGATATAGTGCAGTTAAGACTTTCTGCTTGAATTTTGTGGAAGTTTTCGAAGAACTAGGTAAATGTCCATGTGATCCGTCAGATTCAGATACTATGGCAACTTCAAAAGGGAGGGAAATAATGTCTAACCTTTGTTTTGAGCAGGCGAGATAGGATACGAGACTATGAGTCTAGAATTCATAGAAGAAAATCTAGGCCATCAGAAGTTATTACTCCGTTTCATTACTTCTGCTGCCACTGACTTACGCTACACAATAAAAGAGTAATAGATTCTAAATTTCTAATTTCGTTTACAGCAGGCGGGACAGAACTCCGGGTTATGTGTAGACGATGATTCGTTCCCGTTACGGTCCTGCCTCCCGTCGAATAGAGGTTAATTTTAACGTCCGGATCGCGCAACAAATTAGTTGACCTCTCGATTAACACCGCGACTTGCTACCGTTACCGGCCCGAGAAAAGAATAGTCTCGTGAATGAACTGAACTCCGGGACAGTATGCGATGACTTACGTGTTAAGAATTTGTCTCTTAACTTTTAGGGGAATCTGGATTTCGACGTACTGACGGGCGAGATTTTGACGTATATGCTGGTCTCTGTGCCAGGTCGTTCAATAAACTGCGCGAATTCATGCTCACCGATGCACGTTTATAGTTCATAATTCAGGGGAAAGCTAGGTAGGGATATTTGCAAAACTGCGGAATTTTTGGTTGGGAAGGATGTACTGTACTTTTCTTAGCTTACATTTTGTGTGTGAGAATTTGTTATTGCCAAATGCGTCACTTAGGTCGGACTTTTCAACTCAATATTGGGTATTTATTACTTCCTACCCTTGACTGATCGAAATAGGCATTTGGAATTTGCTCTTTTGCTGCGTGAACGCATGGTATTGTTTTGAATCTCTTCACGTGCTAACGCTGTCAGCCTGTACAGCAGGTAATGTATGTTGTTGATGAACAGACTTATGTAGAAAGAGGGTGGGAAGACGGCGAGAAGAAGAGATTAGAGTGGTTCAGGTACAATGAACTATAGTCGTGGTCATCGTACGTAGTTTGGTTGCATGTATGTTGACCGTGGTCGTGCTTTCCTTCCTTCTGGCTGTACATAATTCACCCTTATATAATTCGTCCATTTGCAATAGTAGAATTATGCTTATGAAAAATAAGAAAGCATAATTTCGTCGGGAAACAATTTTAATTTAGAATTATTTTATACATCGTTAATTTCCTCATTCGTAAGTTGGCTTCTTCTAGCCTTGCGCTTGGTATGCAGCGTCAGCAATACCTATTTTGATTCTACTATGGCACAAATGCGACTAACAAGTATGATAAAGATCTCAATTGAAAATAAAGTTGCAAAAGCAATATATTTCGACGACTTGATAGACGAATTCGCAGGTGTGAACGCTAGAAGGAAGAAATTCTTACGTTAGTGAAGCGAATTTTAATTGTTAATGCGTAAAATTAGTTTTTTGAATAAAAAAATATTTATTTAAACAAAATTATTATGTTTTATTGTTAGTTTATTATATTTTTATACATAATTTTTACCACAGAAATAAAACCCAATCTATGTAGGGAGGGGCGTCAAATTTTCGCGTTACGGCTCTATGGAGGACACCAGGATATATGATGAGAGAAAAAGCGCAAAGGGATAAATTAAGTATTAGAGCGGGAAAGAGGGCATGGAAATTTGAGACGAAGCTTAGAAAGGGAAAGAGAGGGGAGCTAGCGAGAAAGTTTTTGATGGAGGTAGAAAAAAGGAGAGAGAGGACGATACAATTAACGAGATAGAAAGAAGAAAGGAGGGAATTTTTTAATGCTAGAAACAGAGAATACGGAACTAGAGTAAACTATGAAGAATTGGAAAGAAAAAAGTGGGAAAAACAGTTAATAGAAAGATTGGGGATGATTGAAGATTTAAAATACAATAAATGGTATAAGATGATAAAAAAGGAAGAAGTACCAAAGTATTTAGAAAAGGGATGGAGAGAGAGAGAAGGTGGACAAGAATAGCAAGATTTACACTCAGAAATGAAGGAAGGGAGGGGATGTTTTGGGAAAAAGAAGTGAATAGAAAGTGTAGAACATGTGAATGGGAGGAGGAATCATGGCAGCATGTATTGGAAGGATGTAGGAGAGGAATGGAAGATAAAGGAGGCTAGCAAGAGAGTGTGGTTAAGATGGATGTGGGTGATGTGGGTGGATGGGTTAGAAGAAAATGGATGAAGTAGTTGGAGGGTGCTAGAGGAGAGAATGAAAGAGAATGAAAGAATGCATGTGAAAAAAATGGCAAATTGGAGGTATAAAAAAACTGAAAGGAAAAGGAAACAGAAGTCGCTTAGATTAGAAACGAACAGATTGTAAGTAATGTTTACGTCATAGTACAAGTAGACTAAGATGCGTTTCCGTTCTCATTCTCTCCCTGTCACTTGCACTCTCGTTTTTTTCGCTCGCTCACTCGTTTGCTAATAAGTCCTAAATAGCGCTATCACAGGAAACAGAGATAAAGAACTGGATATAAGACTTTGTATAAATAGTTGTAAATAATTATATATAGTAGGATAAGATTAGAAAAATAAGTAAGCAGTTGTAAGAAATAGAAGTCATGTAAACCCTTTAGGGACACATTATGAATAAAGAAGAACTAAAAAGAGAATGTTCAGAAGGAAGCAACTGCAAAAAAAACAGAAATAGAAATTTAAGGATCATAAATTACTAAGAAAAACATTATATCAGGGTTACCGCAAAACTTTCATTAAAATATTTCCCATTTTTTCATTTTCCCTGAAGATTGTTAATTAAAAACCAGAATCTCAAACTTGTAACAAATGTTAACTTAGAATCTTTTATAAACGGGATAAAACAAATTAAAATTAAAATTTAGACATTTTAAATTTATTCTCTTTAAGTCATATAAATTTATAGAAATTCTCTGACTTGGGTAAGATTTGTTTTTTCAAAATCGCTGACTTTCCCTTAACTGATAAAATTCCCTGGCTGATTTCTAAATTGCTTTTGTCTAACTTTGTTTTTCACTCACAAGGTTTCTTTGGGTCGTAAAATTAAATTCGTATTAAATTTCTGCACAATTACGAAAAGTCATTTGTTTAATTTTTAAATTTCCCAAAATTACGTACACGAATAAAGTACCCCCGTCCCCCACACCCCGAAACAAACCGTAAAAAAATACCTCGACCCCTTCCTCCTCTCACTTCAGCTGTTACTTAATCACAGTACGGTCACTAACATATTATTTGAATTTATAGCGCTCTAGTGTATTTTCAATACTCTCCGTGAATCCCCCTGTATTTCCAATTTGCTTCGATGAACTTTTGGTTGCGAAGCGCTCCGTGCGGTATAGGCAGAAAGCATGACAAGTATGCCAATCGAGCGAGAAACCGATCAGCGACTAACCATCACCGACCCGCAAACATCCCCAGGAACAATCAAAAGCAGTCGCAAAGGAGCAAGTAAGCAAATAAGCAATTAAGAAAAGCAAGCAATAGAGAGAAAGCAATCTTGTGCAGACATCCCTACAAAGGAATATGAACCGCAGGAAAGAGAAAGTGTTTCGTCCTGGGCCAATTCACTTAGGACTCATCAGTAAGACATTGTGAGTTAGCCCATGCCTTAGACACGAAACGACCAACCGAAATCATCACACCGCACCCCACTATATCCAACCAAAAAAATGGCTCATACTCAAGAGGAGAGGGTGTAGCAAGCAGAAGACAGGAGGGATAAGTCAAACAAACTAGTCCGTCACTCCTCACCCCACTACATCCAGCCAGGAAATTAGCTCAGATTCAGGGACACTAGCAAACAGAGGGAGAGAAGAAATTTCGAGGATGGAAACCAACCAAGACTCAAGGTGAAGGCATGGAAGCAGTCACCGAACCAGACACAAAGATAACGCGTTTTTTTCATTTTTTACAAAAAGATTTCCCCTTAAAAATTGTAGAATCATTATTTCTTTCCAAAAATACCTGAAAATAAAGAAGACTATAGAAAAATCTTTTTCTTATTTATAATTTTGATTAGAAATGTTGTGCCTCCGGGTGAAGCAACCAGAAACTGCCACCGCACCCCGACGCACAACAAATCGGGAATACTATTATTATTATATCTATCTAAAATAAACAAACATTAA
>NC_046662.1:135388902-135397628 GCF_010883055.1 Belonocnema kinseyi
CCCCCGACAGTAAATTCTACAAGAATCTAATAAAGTTATCCAACATTTTATTGTACTTTTTAAGTGCTGTTTTACAATTTAGAGCATTCTCACCATCCTTTTTAATACATAAAATCTCCATAAATTCACGTTTGTCCTTATTACTCTCATGGTGCAAAATCCTAACATCATCCCACCTAAAATCATGTCCTGTACTAGGACCAAACCAAATTTTAGGGTGAGGTCGAGAGAAAACATTTTCTAAAATACGAAAAAATCGCTAAATACCCAGTAGGTACAAAATTTGGCGACGTCTTTGCGATATCGTTACGACATCTTTACGACAACTTTACGACATCCTATGTCCATGCCGTTTTGGTGTCTTTGCGATATCATAAAGACATGGTCAGATCATATGACTCATTTACGATGACGTAAAGATACCTTAACGACATGGACATAGACGTCGTAAATTTGTCGTAAGTATGTCGTAACGATGTCGTAAAGACGTCGCCAAATTTTGTGCCCAATGGGTATTTTATTAATTAAAATTCAGGCAAGTTAAATTGCCTCGAGATATCTTTTTGATACACCTATATCATAAAAATGAATTAGAATGAATTTCGAAGACTGATCAAATGCCATTTTGAAAATCAAATGCAGATATAGCGATTTCAAAAATAGAATAATTTCTAAACAAAATGGAATAACAATTCTGGGTTAAATTATCTTGTCTAGATAAATGTTTTAAACAATCCTATCACCAACGAGTCTCTAAATTATTTTAATAGTTAATCAAACCAAATTTTAGGGTGAGGTCGAGAGAAAACATTTAATATTTAATGAATTAAAATTCAGGTAAGTTACATTGCCTCCAGATATCTTTTTGATACACCTATATCATAAAAAAGAATTAGAATTAATTTTAGGCTGATCAATCTCCAGTCTTCGGAGAAGGTCTAGAGATAAGGGTTTTCCAATAATGTTCATTGAAATCAACCAGCTCAAATGCACCAAATCCATCTGCATTTCCTGATGTCAATTTATCTGTGATCGATCTGTGAAAAAAACATGGAAATCAGTTATTAATTTCAGATATAATGTGTTACTTATTAAAGTTATTAATTACTTACTTTTAAAGTTTCAATGTTTGATAACATTCCGTTAGGTCTAGCATTAGACTGTATCAAAGAAAAACTAATACAAAATAAAAAATAACCTAAAATAATAAAAAATTAATTTGAAGTGGCTATTAGAACTGTTTTCAATAACATGGTTTTCTCTTTTAATGGAAAATATTATAAACAATTAAATAGTTGCCCTATAGGTTCTCTATTGTCTCCTATAGTTTCAAATTTGGGTTTAAAAAATGTTGAAACAAGAGCTTTGAAAAAATTGAATTTTAAACCTATTTTATATAAAATGTATGTGGGTGATTTTTTAGCTATTGGTCCTACTGAAGTAATTCTTGATTTCATAAATGCTTTTGATAGTATTGAAAATTGCATACAGTTTAAATCTGAACTTGAAAATCATAATTCAATGAATTATCTAGATTTGCAAATTATAAAAACAACTGAAGGTAAGTTAATTACCAATTGGTTTAAAAAAGCGTGACGATCTGGTGGATATCTTAATTTTAATTTCCATCATTTATATTGTCAAAAGGTCGGCCTAATAAAAGGTTTAATCGATGGATGCATAAAATTGAGTGAAAGTTTTCTTCAGGAAAGAAAATTTGGATCAAATTAAAATTACTTTCGTTTTAAAAAATTATCCGATTCTGGTCATAAACAATATTTTTCGAGAGCGAATTTATGAAATCTACACTGCTTCCAGTCAGAAAAATAGCTGGATTGACACGTACAAAAAATTGGATTTAAAAGTTACGTTAGCGTATGTTCAAGGACTCACTAAAAGTTTGCGAAGATCTTCAAAAAATTCAACATTAATATTTATTTCAGTAATCAAAACTCTCTTAAAAAATTTTTACTTAATCCAAAAGATATCGATAGTAATGAAAATTCTGGAATTGTATATCTCATTAAATGTAATTGTTGTGAAAAAGTTTATATTGGTGAAACAGGTAGAAGATTAAAAACTAGGGTTTCGGAGCATAAACGAGATTGTACAGTTGAAGATTTTAATACAGGTCTTTCGCAGCATTATTGGAACTTAAACTATTATTTTGATTTTGACTTTAAAAATATTAAAATTTGTTCTAAGGGAAAAATACATATAAAAGACGCATAATAGAATCCATTTTAATAAACAATTATCACAATATTTCGATTTACTTAAAAACAGAAATCATGAATGTCAACAAAATATATCAAAGTATTATAAAATAAACAAATCCAAGTTAAAATTCCAGTTACTTTGGCGCGCTTTCCTCATTTGCGGTTTCTTTAAAATTACACCTTTATTCTGTATCCATGAATCATTTTAATTTAATTTGGTGTCACACGTCATTATTATTTTAAAAAATTGAAATGAACTATTTACAGATGTTTGACTCCAAAATTAATTTTATGCAAAATCCTGTTAAATAAAACAAGAATCCAGCGAATCCAGATGACGCGCGCAAAAGACGTACAACCTAATTCTGAAAGAACGTTATGTTCCCCAGGATTCAACACGCCTTCCAGATAAATAATGACGCACGAATTAAAAACAATGTAACACAATATTAGAATGTGTTTACAAAAATTCTCGGGACCTGGTTTCTTTGGGAAATTTTTCTTAAACCTTTGTTTGCGAAATCTTTTTTATTCGTTGAAATCATTGAATTATTTGAGATCTATAATTAGTAAAAAAAAAACCTTCTAAAATGTTTTGAAACCTTTTCCAATCTTTTAAATGTTTTAAAATATTTCAAGTCTGGTGTACTGTAACCTTTTCAAAATCTTTGAAGCCCCTGGCGGACCGAAGGAACCGAATGGAGCCTCTACAAAGTACCTGTAAAGACCCCACTGGGTCCCCATTCGGATCCTTTTTAAAAAACTCGAAAAATCAGCAAAATCAACTTTTAAATTGTTGAAATTCGGATTCTACGTTATAATTCCCTATAGAAGGCCACGGAATAATCGCAATAGTTTTTTTTACAACGGTAAAAAGTTTAAAAAAATATAAGACGTATAACGCCTGTTGACTGCTACACTGCAAACGCATCGCCTGTAAGTAGCCGTCAACAGGCGTTATAGGTCTTATATTTTTTTAAACTTTTTACCATTGTAAAATAAACTATTGCTATTATTCAGTGAGCTTCTATAGGGAATTTTAACGTAGAATCGGAATTTTAACAATTTAAAAGTTGATTTTGCTGTTTTTTCGAGTTTTTTAAAAAGGAACCGAATGGGGACCCATGGGGGTCTTTACGGGTAATTTGTAGAGGCTCCACTCGGTTCCTTCGGTCCGCCAGGGACCCTTTACATCTTTTAAAAGTTTAAAAATCTTTGTGAAATTGTTATGAAATTTTTAAAATCTGATATACACGCCTTTATAAAATGTTCAAAATCCTCTTAAATATTTTTAAATCTTTGAAACATTTTGAAACCTTTAGTAATCTTTGTAATATGGTGTATACTCAAAAACAGAGTGGTGAAACTCTTGAAAATTCCATTATATAGCCATGAATCTGAGTTAATATAAAAGATTCCAGCTAATAATTTTTATAATTTCTAAGTCAAATATCACAAAAGATGTATACTTTAACATTCTATAGTAGTGGAGAAGAAATTTTCAAGGTCGTTGGACATCCACCTTATAAGAATAATTCGCCGCTTCTTACCTCTCATCATTTGAATCTCAGATTCATCGTTGCAATTTTTATAATCATACGGATCACAATTTTCGTAGCAGTTAGTCAAAAGCGTTTGATTCCCATATTTAATTTAATAAGTAAAACAACAGATTTTATCACGAATTAATTACGTACAACCTGCAGATATTCGCTTTATTTGATTAATTAAGTTCGAAGTACAAAATGATTTTGACACTTGTCAAACGTCAAATATCACTCACGTACCGCTACATTATTAAAAATCAACTCTAATTTTTAAGAAAGTACTTAATGCACGTTCAAAATCTATTTGTGAACAATTTTAATGTTGTGTTACATTTTTTTTAAATTCGTAACAAATTATTAATTTAAATGAACGATGAATCATGGGGAACGTGAGCTTTTTCAGAATTAGGTTATACCTATATTTTGTGCACAACTTCTGAGTCTCGAAGCCTTTGACCAATCCGTGCAAGATCTCGAGCGCGGGAGATTTGGAAACCGAATTAAAATAGCCTATATAGTACTTTTTGCATTACACGAATACTAGACGGGTTGCATTGTATGCTAGAGTTTATGTCATTATATTCCCTATGCCAGCATAGTAAACGACGTCCTTACTGTATAATAAGTGTTCAAGAAAGAAGTTTTAAGGAGCTACTCATCTATTTATATTGCATTTGTTTTGCGGGAAATACATTTCCCGGAAACTCTCTGCCGGTTCTGCGAACTAGAGGTGCTAAGAATCTGAAAGAATCTAAGATTCCCCTCCGCCCTACCAATATAATTTCAACAAATTGGACGAATTTAAAACAAAATCACACTTTGACTTCTCATGTTGCCAAGGCAAGCCGGTATTTAAATTTGTATTTGAGATATTCTCTGGCAATTTCAGACCTTAAAGCGGAATTTAAAGTGAAATTGGTCAAAAGTGTTTTTCAGTGCAAATCACTTAGCTCTTTAAGTACCGTGTGATTTTTGCGAGGTTCAAGAAATTTTCTTAGAATACTTGAGATTTTTCTTCTAAAATTTTGTAAACCTTCAGACATATCTTATAAGAATTAATTTCTTAAAATATAAACTCATTGTAGAATTTCAAATCCAATGAAATTTTAAATTATTTTAAAATGAATTCAAAACTCTTAAACCATCTGATTATTTTTGAAAATGCGTCAAATTTTTCATCAATTTTGTTATTAAATTTAAAAACATTTAAAAAGTGTCCTTAAAATATTTAAGATTAAAAATTTTTTTGTCTCTTATAAGACTATCAAAGAAATAATTTCTCCAAATACAAAATTATTTTAAAATTTCCAAACCATTCAATTAAAAAAAAATTTTATTTGTTGAAACTTCTGATTATATTTTAAAATTAGTCGAATTTTTCCTATATATTTTTCTTAACTTTTGAAAACTATAAAGAAGCTTCTTTAAAATATTTCAGATTTATCAATTAAAAATTGTTTAATCTTTTAAAGTATTCTTTAAGAATTAATTTGTCCAGATATATATTATTTAAAGTTTTCAATCCATTCAATTTTGAAATTATTCTCAAGCTATTTTAAAACTTGTAGATGTAGTTTAATTTTTTCCATATATTTTTTTAACTCTTAAATTTGAAAGAAGTTCCCTTTAAATATTTCAGATTTTTCATTAAAAAATTTTTTAATCATTCAAATTATTCGCTAAGAATTAAATTTTTCACATTTAAATTTTTTTCCGTTCAATTTTATATTATTTACAAATCTTGTTGAAACATTGAAACCAGCAGATTATATTTGAAAATGAGTAATGCTTTTCATAATTTCTTGTTTTCATTTTGAAAACTTTAAAGAAGTGTCCTTAAAATAATTCAAATTTGAAATATTTTAAAATCTTTTCTAACATCTGATTATACGTATTTTAAAATGATTTCAATTTTGTTTACATTTTATTATAGTTTTGAAAATTTTTAAGAAGTTTCCTGAAATAATTTCAGATTTCTCTCTTAAACACATTTTAATGTTTTAAAATATTTCATAAGAATCTATTTTTTCAAATATCCTCTAGGAATTATTTTCTCCAAATATATAGTGATTAAAATTTTTTTAATCATTCAATTAAAATTTTTTTTTTACCTTTTGATCCAGCCTTGTTATATTTCTGGAAGAGTCAAATTTTTTCAACATTAAAAAAAATTTAATTTTGAAATACTCTCTCCTTGTAGTTAAAAAAACTTTCCCCGGAATCTTAAGCCAAAAATTTTTTATTTCTTTAAACCTTTCCAAATTCTGAAAAAGAACTAAAATTGTATTTCAAAATCTTAAAAAATCTAAATTGTCTTTTATCTTTTAAAAGTCTTCTCAATATTCGACAATTTTTTGAAATGTTTTAAAAAGTTATAGAATATTCGTTTAAAGTTAATTGTTGATAAACTTGATCCTTTTCTTAAAAAATCTTGAAATATTTTTAAATATTCTCTTCAAATTGTAAATTTTCTTAGGAAACTTAAGAAAACTTTTTGATCCTCTTAAAGTCTTCCAAAATTCTTAACAAGCTTTTTCTTTCGAAATCTTAAGAATTCTATATTTCACTCAACATTTGTCGACCAAATATGTAACCAAATATTCTAATTTTCAATAAAGAAAGGGATTTCCAGACAAGCTTTATTGTCTATGAAGAAACAACGAATTAAAAAATTTTTCTATTAAAAAAAATTTATTAATTAAAATTAGTTTTTGGAATACTTACACCATTTTTTAAATGTTCATATTTGCGAAATTTTAAATTCAATAACGTTAGAAACAATCAGGAATTTTATTGATACGGACTTTTCTAATTTAAGAATTTTCAGTTGTCTGTAACATATTAAATATTACATCAAATTATATGAATTTAGGAAATATTATATATGAAAATTTAAAGAAAAAGATTAAACAACAACCACATGGTCCTACTGTCAGCAACCGCCATCTAAAAATGACACTAGTCCAAGCATATACGCGATAAATCACACCTATGGCCATGACTCACGACCGTGAATTGGGTGGTATGTAAATATTTACTATTTCGGAAATTTCTGAGTGTTCATACTTTTTTTTACCGGATTCTCGAGTCAAAGCATTTTTTTAATGTTTTAGAAAATTTCAAAATATTTTTTAATTTTCTTTAAAAAATTTTGTTTTGTAAATAAAAATAAAGTTAAAACCTTCCCCTAAATGTTAGGCCAAAAAATATTAATTTCTTAAAACCTTTCCAAATTCTGAAAAAGAATCCAAAACTTTTCAAAATCTTCAGAAATCTAAATTTTCTTTTATCTTTTAAAAATCTTCTCAACTTTATAATTATTTTTTAACTTTTAAAATCATATTTTAAAAAAATTCTAATTTTTTCTCCTTTTTTATTTGTGCAAAATTATGAAAAATACCTTACAATTTTTCAGAATCTTTTTGGCAATTTTTTGAAATGTTTTGAAAAAGTTATAGAATATTCTCTCAAAATTAATTTTTGATTATTTTGATAATTTTCTTTTAAAATCTTAAAATCTTTTCAACTATTTCCTTCAAATGAACTTTAAAAATAATAAAAATGTTAATTTTAAACTTCGCGCGCAACATACTACTTCAGCTATTCTGGATGCCATTAAAGTAACCTTCAGCAGAAGTTAATAACATTTTTAAAATTTTTTAACGCTGCAAAAAAAAGTATTGCGATCACTCCGTGAGTTTCTAACAGTAAATATAACGTAGAATCCGAATTTCAACAGTTTAAAAGTTGATCTTGCTGTTTTTTTTTTGAGTTTTTAAAAAAGAAACCGAATGGGGACCCAATTGGGTCTTTAGGGGTACTTTATAGAGGCTTCATTCGGTTCCTTCGGTCCGTCGGCGCTAACCTCTATCGTAACTAACTCTGCAAAGAGTAAATAGAAAAACGGATTATATCCACATATATATTAATAATTATATTACAGAAATAAATATAGCAATTTTTCGACTTGACCATGTACATTGTCTTAGTAAAAGATAAATGTTACCATACGTGAACTCCCAAATACTAGACCGTTTTTTTGAACGTCTGCCGTATTTTTACATCAGAACAATGTTTTTCGTATTTTTGTAGCATTTCACAAATTTTCAGACAAAGTTATTTAAGAAATACACACAGAAAAACAGTGCTCTCTCTTCTGGTTGACAGAAACTCATATTATTTTATCATACGTCTTTAAGACATCCTTTGGATCTTTTCATGTCTTTAAAAGGTCCGCAGGGCGTCCTTAAGACGTCCGCCGAAAAACGTATTCAGGACAAGTTTAGGACTTGTGTGCACACTGGGTAGGTTAATGCACACCCAGTGGGCATAAGATTTGACGACGCCTTTACGACATCGTTACGACATCTTTACGACATCCTATGTCCATGTCGTTCCGCTGTCTTTACGAGGTCGTAAAGACATCATCGGATCATGCGACTTATTTACGATATCATAAAGACACCTTAACGACATGGACATAGGATGTCGTAAAGTTATTGCAAAGATGTCGTAACCACCCCATATGCCATTCTTTAGTCAAATCAAAATTTCACCCATTTCGGTTTTACAATTATATATAATTAAAAATTTGTCATAAGGACAACCGCAGGATTTCGCCGGGAGCGGGTGCTAATCTGAAAAATTGCACCCGCTTCCAGCGAAATCGCGGTAAAATTTCAGCCATAACCACGTCTCACAACCGTGAGATAGGCGGTTACAGTCTGTAAAGGAATCAATACGACGATCCAGCAAAAGCCTCGTGGACCCTAAGAACATGGAGCGACCCAAGGACAACCGCCTTCCGCATTTTTCCCGCAAGTGTTCTAGCATATTTTTGACACGCAGGGATGCTTTGTAGGCTATTAGCAAGTAAAAGCTTGGCACCTCCAAGAGCGCCGATGATAAGGACGATCAGTTTAACAGAATATTCCGGGTACAATCGTTGCAACTCCCTTAT
>NC_046662.1:135397728-135402267 GCF_010883055.1 Belonocnema kinseyi
AATAAATAAGCTATCTAAATAACCACTGGAAAAACATCTAATATGTGATTTTGCGTGATTCTTGAACCTTCTAAACAAATTCAAAATAGCAGAATACAGGTCTTAAAATTTTTACTTTCGTTTTTTCCAGATTTATTCAACATTAAGTGAAAAACTTTCAAAAAAGAAGTTTGATCATGTTTTTCTTGCTATAAATACAAAAAACATTTATAAAATAAATGATAGCCTACGAGAAAATTAAGTGACACTTCTTACTTCCTATGCTCATCTCGCCCCACCCTACCATAGATTCATATGAAAATTTGAAAGTATTTCTTGTTTTTTAAAATAAATTGTTACAGAAAATTTTAAAAGATTTCTAAAAATGCTGAGAAAGAATCCATAATATATCTTCAGCAATTTTTTAATTTTTTAGGACTTAAAAATTGTAAGAAAAATGAGGGTTTTGAAGAATTTAGAAGTTTAAAAGATTTCGTAATTTTTATAAAATATTTAGAAGTACAACGATTTTTCAAGAAATAGTTCAATACTTTATAAAAAAAAGTATACACAACTAAGAAGATTAATCTTAAACCAATAAAAAAATTAATAGAATAGTTACAGTTTGAACTAAAAAATTTTCTTGGTAAATACTTCAATTTTCAATCCAAAATTTTTAATAAAAAAATTAGTTTCTAAGCAAATATTTGAATATTCAATACAAAAAAGGAATTTACATACAAGCTTTATTTTCTACCAAGAAACAGCGAATTTAAAAAATATGTATTTCATTTTTAAACAAACAAAAAAACACACATTTCCAATAAAGATTTTAAATTTACACCATTTATTGCCATGGTTTACTAAAATAATTATTAAGACTTAGATTAATAGTCTTTGAAATTAACCTTTTAATTAAAAACTCCTGTCATAATTAGCAAGATTACATGATTTTTCCACTTATTCCACAACATATAAAAAAATGCAATGACCCTGCCAAGTCTCCCAGTTTTGTGTAAAAGAAATAATTAACTTACGTTATGCCCCATTTGTTTTCTAAATCAGCATTCATAACTTTCGTAACATAAAAGTTATAATTACCCTTTCGACTGAACTGTACTTTAATACATTTTTCCAATTTCACTACACAAAAAAAATTAACAATTTATTTTTAAAAAAATCGGGTTTGAAAGATTTTGAATTACATGCTAAGAAACTTGTTTAAAACTTTGAAAGGTTTTAAGAGAATGAAAGAATATTCTGAAGATGAATACGAAAATTTGAAAGGATTTTTTTATATTAATTTACCAAATATTTTTTTAAAACAACTTAAATTTGAAACACAAAAAATGAATTTTCTACTAAGATTAATTTTAAAGCATTCAAAAGGCAAGTAAAATAGTTCAATTTTCTACCCAAAAACAACGGATTTAAAAAAGTTTAATTTTCAATGGAATGAAGAATTTTTAACCTAGAAAATTAATTTTTTAATCAAAAACAACAAACATGAAAACAAAAATCTTAAAATTTTCAACCAAATAGATGAATTTGTTACTGAAAAAGATCAATTTTGAAGCAGAAATAAAACAGTTAAATTTTCAATTCAAAATCAACAAATTTCCAAAAAGAGTTAAATTTTTAATATATAAGATGATTTTTTAACCGAGAAGATAAATTTTCTACCAATAAACAATGAATTAAAAAGAATATATAGCAATATTTAAACATCAAAAAATTATTAATTTTCAATAAAATGTTTGTTATGTTCCACCATTGTTTATTTTTTTTCACCGTTATGTACTAAAAGAATGATTAAAATTTTGATTAATAGGCTCTTAAATTAATCTTTGATTACCAAAAAAACAGTACTTTTTTCAAAATGTTTAATTGTGCATAATTATAAAAATTCCCTTATGATCTTTCAGATTCTTTTATGTCAACTTTTTAATTAAAGCATCTCAAATTCACCTAGCCAGTTTACGAACTTGAATATAGACAATATACGCGAAATTACCCACTATGATCTTCTCTACCGACATTGTCAAACTGGAAAAATGCCGCCCATGGACATATGAAACAAGGGACTAGGCATGCTATCCTAACTTGGCGAGCGGGGTTAAATCCACGGGAGGGGGGAGAATTCCATAAGTGGGGAGAGCCGCCATCTTACGATGTGTCATTTGATTATGCGCACGAGCGTTTTTGCCGCCAAACTGTGCATGAAAATGTAAACATGTGGGCACTGCCATGTTTGTCGCGGGACATCAAAAGGTGGCGGACCTCCCCCCTCATTACATCACCCCCGCAATAGCATGCCCTGACCCTTGTTTCCTATGTCCATGATGCTGCCTTGCTGACCGCTCAAGTAGCACCGTCTATCATCTATTTCAGTTCGTAAACTGGCTACGAGTAATTGGGGGCGCTTTATTTTAGTTCGCAAAAGCTCAGGTAAGAGGGGGCGCTGTCGAAAATCGTTCGAAATTGAATGCATGGGATCGGGAATCATCCACCTCATCTCTGGCAGTGGTAGCCGAAACGTCAGAAAGACAGAATATCAATAAACGAACTTTACAATCATTTCTTTTTATTCTTTTAATTATTGAAGACCGTAATATCTAAAAAAACAAATCTTACTCTTGTTTACATTAAGGGTCGAAGAAAGGATTGATTTGATTCTTATCAAATCTACTTACTAATCAACAAGGTGAGTAACGTTCTGGATACTATGGGCTATTTGACTTACATCGCAGAGAAAGTATGGTCATACCACGCGGAAACACATAGGAAACTGGATTAACTCCAGTGGAAGATTGGTTATTCTTAAGGAAAAACGTACGTTTTTAATTAAATGTAGAATCAATACCCTGATTCCGGCACACATACAAACCCAGTGGGCACAAAATTTGGCGACGTCTTTACGACATAATTACGACATCCTTACAGCAACTTTACGACATCCTATGTCCATGTCGTTTCGCTGTCTTTACCACGTTGTAAAGACATCGTCAGATCATGCGACTTATTTACGATATCGTAAAGACACCTTAACGAAACGGACATAGGATGTCGTGAAGTTATCGTAAAGATGTCGTAACGATGTCGTAAAGACGTCACCAAACTTTGTGCCCACAGGGAAATTGTATGAACAAGTATCATTTATATAATTTAAATCAAACTTTAATTTCAAAATTTCATAAAACTAAATTCAATTTTCAAACAAAGTGCTTAAAAATTGAAGTTAAAAACATAGTAAAAGAGATTAAAAAACTGGGTAATTTCTCGAATTATTTAAAATATCGAATAGAAAGCGTCATAAATGATGGATCAATTAATAGGTTCTTTGAGTCACAAGAATTGAGTTTAAATAGCCTAAAGTATAAAAAAGGATAGGAATGTATATCAACAAGTTCAATTTAATGCAAAACAGGTTTTTAACACAGACAGATCTATGTAGAGCATTTAAATTAAAAAGTACTTCAAAATTATCTCAAATTTCGAAATCCCGGATGAGGTAGCTGAAACTAATCTCAAACCATAATCGAAACAATAACTTTAAGAACCTTGAGAAATCTTTTGACCTTGTTGATTATTTTCAAAAGGTTAATAAAGATTTGGTTTTTTTAAATGCAGATAAAGGCAAAATAATGGTAGCAGCTAATGAGGAAAATTATAATAAGACTGCGGAAAATCATCGTGCAACGGTTTCCATCAATTAAGATGTAGTTTTTTTTATTAAAAAACGCCTCTAAATTTTATGAGGTTTTTCTATTAATGTTTTTCCTATCATTTTAATTTAATTTGGTGTCACACGTCATCATTATTTTTAAAAATTGACATGAACTATTTACAGATGTTTGAATCCAAAATTAATATTCTTGGTTTTTTAGAAAATAAAAGGCACAGGTAATTTTTATTTCTTTTACTTTAAAAATATCAATTTGTTTGTAATTATATGTAAGAAAAGATCGTTATTTATATACGAGGGTGGATCAAATATAAACCGGAATTTTACAAATACTTTTCTTAGCCAATCGCAAGCACTCTCACAGTGTAAGTTCTTGTAATGTAGTGTATTAGGAGTGGGTAAAACGCTTAGTGAGCTGTTTGACTCAGTCAATTCGTCAGTATAGCTATGAGTGAGCAACAGGTTCCAACGTCCGTCGCACAACGGGTTATAATAAAGTTTTTAACTAAAGAAGGCGTTAAACCGTGCGAAATTTTGACTCGATTGAAGGATCAGTATGGGGATGATATTCTGTCTAAAACTCAAGTGTTTGATTGGGCCAAAAAGTTTAAGAGTGGACGAGAAAGTGTAGAAAATGTGAGTCATAATCGACGTGCAAGATCAAGTGTCTCTGGCGATAACATTGGTGCAGCTCGTGACCTTATTGAAAGTGACAGGCGGTTCACTATTCATGAAATCGCTTTACAGATAGGCATTAGCTATGGAAGCGCTCAAAACAATCATTAAAAATCATCTTGGTTTCAAAAAAATCTGTGCCCGATGGGTCCCGAAGTTATTGAACGAAGATCAAAAAAACATCCGACTGCGAATCAGTA
>NC_046662.1:135402367-135415270 GCF_010883055.1 Belonocnema kinseyi
ATTAACAAGCTTCCAAATCGCTGGAAAAAATGTGTAGAGCGTGAAGGAGACTATGTAGAAAAATAATCAATAGTATTTTTGTATTGTTTTATAAATAAATAAGTGTTAAAAAAGAATTCCGGTTCATATTTGATTCACCCTCGTATTATTTATTTAGATTCTTTGAAAAAGGCACGCAGTGGTAGCCGAAACGTCAGAAAAACGAAACTTTAATAAACGAACGTTCCAATCATTTCGTTTTATTCTTTTAATTGTTAAAGACCGTAAGACCTAAAAAAAAATCTTACTCTTAAATCAAAATAGTGTCTATGAATATGTGAAAGAAAATCAGGAAAAAATTAATCAATAATTCACGGTTGTTCATGAACGAATTGATTTTTTCGATAAAAATTTACCCGAAAAAATACATGTAAAAGTTAGTAGTTCAAACAAAAATTCGAAGCCCAGGGTAAATATTTAGAAGAGAGCATAATTAGAGTTAAACAAAAAGTAAATTCACGAACAAAAGTTAGTAAAGAAATACGTGATAATCAAGCCGCATTACTCGTGACCAATATGGAAAATAGAAAGCGACTACAAGATATTGAGGAACAATAATATATTCTAAAAACACGCGTAAATAGTAACTCAGGGACATCCAAAATTAAAACGCCCTGATTAACATGCAAAAAAAAAATTAGTTTCAATTTGTAATGCCATCGTGTTTGGAAGGCAGGGCCCGAGAATGGTGGAATATGATTCGGGAAGACATAAATTATGATCCATAAATTTTTCGAAAGAAATTCATCAAGAAATTTTGGAATGATGATATTAGATTTGAAGGTAGAAAGGATTTGCAATACGGTCATTATCTACCTGGAAAGCTTTCAAGGTCTTAATATGCAACCAGAATGATAAATAACGCGAAAGATTTAATTCCACCACCCTCCGAAAGCGAAATTGCAAAATGGTTATCAAGGCATTTTACAAAAGAAATTCAAACTGCATTAATTATAAAAAATGCAAATGCTAAAGAAGAATTAACCGAGTTTTTAGAAGGATTGGACCAAGCATGGCCGGTAAAGTTTTCCGAGCATTATTCTCCACGCGGGTTAATCGCGAAAATATCAAGAGAAAGACAAGTGCGAGTATGATCAGCGAAAATCAAAATTTGAAAATTACGAACCTAGACATAAAAATATAATTTAGATATAAATCGAAATTGTGATGGTCGAGATCAATATGAAAATTAAAATCAAAACTATAATAATCGCGGAGGATATGAGGACAGAAACTGAGGGTTTGAAAACAGACAGAACCGCGGTGCTTACAACACGGTTTGTGAGCATTAGGGTTATGAATATGAATATCGTCAACATCGTACTATTAACAAACGCGATTAAAATTATGATGCTTTCGCTGATGAACCTCGAAATGGTGAACATAATCAGTGTCAGTGGTTTTATGCTTCTAACTAAGCAAATGCGAACAATTCCGATAATAATTATAATGGCAATAGAAAACAGTTAAGCGGTACTGTCCAAAACGGAGTATATAGGCGATAAAATAACGGATATCACAATTTGAGCTCTGAGAATGGGCAAAATCATTAAAAAGATGTAAGAAAAATTAATAGGTCGAAGGAAATAACCCAAAATAATTATGAAATAAAGCGTACTCATTGTCTAAAAATCAGGTTGATATTGAAGATTGCTTAAATAGTCACGAGGACTCGGGAAATGGCCGAGCCTCGATTTGATAACATTTAATACAAAAAAGGCAAATATGGGGCCTAATAATTTTAAAAAACCTCTTCCATTAGATATGCGTGGCGATTTATTAGAAAATGATGCTAAGGAGACAATAAAGGCTCTTGATAAGTGTCCAATCTTACAAATCGCGATATAAAATGTTAGTACGAAAGTATTAATTGATACAGGTAGCGAGGTTACCTGCATTTCTAAAACTTTCTTTGAAAATAATTTTGAAGCTTTCAAAAAATGAGAATTGTTACCTATAGTGGACACAAACATAGTTGGTTCTACAAGGGCGAAACCTGTAAAATTAAAACATCAAGTATATGCAAATTTTTAAATGGGCAACTGGGATGGTGCTTATGTATTTTTGATTTTTCCTAAATTGAATAAGAAGTGTATAATTGGGGTTGATATATTTAAAAAATTGAAAAGTTAAATTGACTTTAAAGAAAATATTATTGAATTGAAAGATAAAGAAAAAACGATAGAAGTGAAATTAATGGACGAAGATCCAAAGCGCATAAAATTAATATTTGATCCTGTAAATTCTCAAATGGAGAAAAAAAAGTTGTTCAGGAAAATTTTTGGAAATTGAAGAAACCCATACAAGTTTCGTAAAAGAAATGAATAATATTAAAAATTACGATGATGTTCAGAATCAATTTCCATGGCGCGAAGAAGAAATTAAACAAAAGTTATCACAGTGCACTCTATTAAACACAAATGAAAAAGCAGCATTGAAATTATCATTTCAGAGAAAAAGGATGAGGATGCAACCTCTGATCTTCAGATCAAAGGAGTGAGGATTGAAATAGAAAAGCTCTTCTCGATAAGAGAATCGAAGAGCAAGATAATAATATATACGAAATCGGAAAATTTTACTCCTCGGCGCACAGTAAAAACTTGGGGGTATATTTTGTTGCAGGTAAAATTATAACGGAGTTCACTGTACCTCGATAAGGATTCAGATATCTCTCGAACTTAGGGTACGACATACCGAGTATGTAGGGTATGAAATAGCCAGAAGGTGGGGCACGAAAGGTCAGATGTTACTGTTTTGAAATTTTGGCAGCTGTTGTCAAGCATGCCATGGTCTTAGAAAAGTTGAAGGTATGCGGATTCCACTTTGTGAAACTAGACTTTAAGGTATGAGCATGATTGAAATTACCAGGGATAGGATTCCGATGCCCACTAATCTAGTTTATTTAATCTCCCTTTCTAACGCATGAATGTTTAGAATGTTTATTATATTTTTCAAGGCATTATTTTTTGCCGAAAAAAGGTTAAATGCTCGAGTAATAAATATAAATTTGCATATTTTGTTGGCGAGAAGTTCAAATCGAGGTTCTGATACTTTCATGTAAATAATTACGCAACAAACAGTACAAGAATTGAATAAAAATGTACATATTGACAAAAAAAAATTATTATTTCAATTGTATAGTTTTATAGCCCCTAAATAATTGTAGATTCAGTTCTCGTATTTTTAATTCTAATTTCAATAACTATTTTTTTTAAATTAATGAAGTTAAACTTATTATTACAAATAATAATAATAATGTTAAAATGGTATCATAATATTTAACTTCAACATTCCGTTAGAACGTTAACATTCTAACATCAGAAACTATGCTTCACCATATATTTTTATTAAGGTACGATATCTTCCTTCTCTTCACGGATTTCCCTCTCGCCTCTCTTCCTTTTGATAAAAGCCTCAATTGAACCTACGCTTTTGCTCTTAATCTCTCCTTTTCTATAGTTTTCTTATACTTCCCCCTTGCCTTTCTATACTAGATTAATGTCCAGTAATAGAAAATTTTATCAAATAGCTTTTATTTTGATCAAATTGAATTTGCACATTTTCCTAATTTTTTTAAATTCTAGATTAATGTCCAGTAATAGAAAATTTTATCAAATAGCTTTTATTTTGATCAAATTGAATTTGCACATTTTCCTAATTTTTTTAAATTCAGCCAAATCTGAGGATGCTACTATTACGCATATAGAAATACCTTTTCATCTTAAATATCGATCAACTTCATGCTTAGGAAATTTAACATCCATATGCTCTGCTTTTCTAGTAATGTTAACATGCCTATGCTTCACCATATATTTTTATTAAGGTACGAATTATTCAAGGTAAAGAGTTATATTGCGAGCAAACGCGAATATCTCGAGCATTCGCAATAGTGATTCTTGTGTATTTTTAAATTGACACATGGCCTTACATAACCTAAAAATACACAGGAATAACTTCTGCGCATGCTAGAGATATCCGCGTTCTGCCACCACTGACTGGGGCTGGGGGATGAGCTATCTCTCTCGCACATCAACATGATTTGTCTTTTAATTTTGCTCCATAAATAGCTCTTTACTTGCGCATGCATCTAAACTATTTAACCTTCATTTAGCGGGGAGCGGTAAACAGCCAATCAGATCGCTGCGCGAGAGAGATAACCTATCCCGCTAACTCATAGTCTGTCTCTTTTATTTTGCCAATAACTCTGCTACTGCCTGGTTCCATCCAGTTATATATGCACTAAGATTTCTAATATTAAGTATTTCAAGTTGTGACGTCATCTAGCAAGATGTCTGTACAATGAGCGCCAAGCAATAATATAAATCCCAAAGGATAAAACTTAATTTAGTTTATAACTTGAAAAAAAAATATTTTTCACAGTTACAAAAAACATTTCAATTTTATCATTCAATTAAATAGTATTAAATAGTTAAATAGGCTAAATACACTTATCGTGAAAAATAATTATTTTCCAAGTTATTATAAAAATAAAGTTTAGTTCCATGTATTTGGTATTACCTAATCTGAAATACCTAATGTCTCAATTTTACAAAGTGCGAACAACGCACCTGCTAAACTTCAATGACCATGAAATCTCTGGCGGACTGAAGGAACCGAATGGAGCCTTTAAAGTACCCGTAAGGACCCCATTCGGTTCCTTTTTAGAAAACTCGACAAAACAGCAAAATAAACTTTTAAATTGTTGAAATTCAGATTCTACGTTAAAATTCCCTATAGACGGTCACGGAATAATCGCAATAGTTTTTTTTTTGCAATGGTAAAAAGTTTTAAAAAACATAAGACACATACAGCCTGTTGACAGCTCCACTTTAAACGAATCGCCTGTAAGTAACGGTCAACAGGCGTTATGCGTCTTCTGTTTTTTAAAACTATGTAACATTGCAAAAAAAAAACTATTGCGATTATTCCGTGACCGTCTATAGGGAATTTTAACGTAGAATCCGAATTTCAACAATATAAAAGTGGATTTTACTGTTTTGTCGAGTGATTTAAAAAGGAACCGAATGGGGATTCAATGGGGTCTTTACGGATACTTTGTAGAGGCTCCATGCGGTTCCTTCAGTCCGCCAGGGATACGATTAGCAAAGCTATCAAAATAATAAACAATGCATTTAGATTTGGCTATTTTAAATCTTAAAAAGTATTTAAGAAGTATTGAAGAAGTTACGAACGCGTAGATTATGCGTCAATAATGAAGTTTTTCATTTTGTACCCCAAGAAGCGGACACGTCGTACCCAAAGTAGTAGGTACTTCGTACCCCAAGTTATGGACACTTCGTACCCCAAGTGATTGGGAATCTGTGCCCTACATTACGGTGCAGCATTCACACCGCAAGGGTAATTTCTGTTGTAGGTATATGGTACCCTGATATTGGTGCTTCATTAACACTTTCTTTTTACTGACGCAAACCTTTTAAAATTAAGACTCAAAACATCCACCAAAGTAATTTTTTGATTGTGAATTCTGTTTTGTTAAAAGAGCTTAGCTTGACAGTTTGAGCGCACCTACGGCATGCGACTGATGGCTATCACACTCGACGCTCGGACTTTGCATTTCTCCCGAATTCGTGCGCAGAGCTTTTACAATCAAAGGTCAACAGACCGACAACTGTAATTTTGTGATCGTGAATTATTATTTTTTAAAGCTCTTTCGACTTTAGCGAACACATTCTCATCACATATCTCGTGCTTCGCACTCGATTCTGCCTGAAATGTCAACTTTTCTACATTATACACAGCACTTTTATATAAAATATAATACATTTTTCATGTAACTCTGTCTGGGATTGCTTATTTACATATTGCAAAATAAAGCACAAATTGTATTTGTCATGATTGTTTTAATATTTGTTTCTTATTTTGCTTTAAATTGCATTCTAAGTTGCGCTGAAACATGTATCATTTCAATCAATTTATATCATTACAATTCATAATATGTATAAAAATTGAATCATACTAACTCATTTCCTTGTTTTTATTTTTTTTATTTTCCATCTTGTTTTTTACGGTTGAAAAAAAAACTATTTTGCACCTGCATATGGTCTAATACAGGAACCTATGCAAGGTCCTATATAGGATCCTTTGTCCTCTTTCGTCTTTTCTGTCCTTTTTCCAAAAATTTAATTTTTGTATTTTCAATATTATTTTTTACAATTGAAAGAAAATCTAGTTGTCCTATCGAAAAATGATTAGTAATCAATTTATAGATCTTTTTAGGCGAATATCTTTTGTCTGTTAATTTTAGTTGGTACTTATGACGTTTTTTCAAAAAAATTAAAAATTTTTATTTTTAATTTCATTTCTTACAACTAAAGCAAAAACTACGTTCTTTTTTATTGATAATGTGTTCCCTAAGGGTTTACATGACTTCCATTCCTTACAATCTTTCCGCTTATATCTATATCTTTTTTACAAATTTATCCTTTCTATATATACAATTGTTTACAACTATTTACATAAATTCTTATACCCAGTGCCTTGTCTCTATTTCCTGCGATAGTGCAATTTAGGACTTATTAGCAAACGAGTGAGCGAGCGAACGAAAGTGAAAGAGAGCACGAAAACGCAAACGCAAACGCATCTTAGTCTACTTAACTCTTACCTTCCCATTACTGACCATCTTTACGCTTATAATCTAAGCGACTTCCCTTTTTTCACTTTTGAATACCTCAATTTGCCTTTTTTCACGTGCATTATTTCATTCTCTCTCATTCACTCCTCCAGCATTGTCCAACTCCTTCATCCATTCTTCCCCTAATCCATCCTCCCCTAGAATCTTAAGCACATTCTCTTTCCAGCTTCCTTTATCTTCCATTCCTCGCCTACATCCTTCGCATATATGCTCCCACGTTTCCGCGTCCCATTAACATATTCTCAACTTGCAGTTCTCTTCTTTTTCCCAGTTCATCCCCTCCCTTACCTCCTTTCCCAATCTAAATCTTGCTATTCGGGTCCACCTTCTCTCTCCCCATTCCTTTTCTAAATACTTTGGCATTCCTTCCTTTTTTATCATCTTATACCATTTATTGTATTTTGATTCCTCAATTACCCACCATCTTCCCATTAATTATCTTTCCCTCTCCCTTTTTTCAATTCTTGATAGTTTACTCCAGTCCCGTCTTTTAATTCTCTGTCATTAAAGAACTCCCTCCTTTCTACTTCACATCTCACTTTCTCGCCAACTGCCCTCCCTTTCCCTCCCTCAGCTTCGTCTCAAATTCCCATGCCCTCTTTCCCGCTCTGATACTTAACTTATCCCTTTGCGCTTTTTCTCTCACCATATATCCTGGCGTCCTCCACTCTTCCTCTAGTGTCCCCCTTATATGCCTTTCTTGCAAACTCTCAATATCTTCCCTTTCTTTCCATCCCCATATCTCTGCTCCATAACCTAATACCGGCCATACCAGCGGATCAAATAAACACATTCTCCTTCTATAATTTTTTAAACCTTCTTTTTCCTATTCCCCACATCTGTTTCATTACCCCTGCTGCTTTTTTATACTTTCTCTGATATGAGCTGTATGATGTCCATTCGTTTTCAAGACATATCCCAAATATTTATACTATTTTACTTCTTCTAACTTTATTCCCTTCCCTCTCCTGTCAATTCTTTCCCCCCCCCCCCCCCCTTTCTAAACCTCATTATCTTTGTCTTTTCTACATTTACATTCAGCTTTTTCCCATCTAAGTATTTCTCTAATCCTGTAATTAATCCCGCCATCCCTTCTTCATCCCCTGCCATCAACACTATGTCAAACGCCGCCTTTCAGTCCACGAACACTGCTATCGTTGCACCTTTTTCTTTTTTAATTCTCTTATTTACTACATGCTGCAGAACATAGATGTTGTCCATTACCCCCATTCCTTTTCTAAACCCTGTCTAATTCGGTGACTCGATCTTTTTGTCTTCAACTTCTATCTTTAATATTTCCGACAAAATAGTTACATATGCTTTATACAGTGTTGGCGTTAACTTCACCCCCCTATAATCTTTAACCTTTTCTCCTTTGCCTTTCTTTACTATTGGTATAACTACTCCTTCTTTCCATAATTCTGACCACCTCTCGCCTTTCCATAATCTTACACATTATCCATGCCCATTCCTCTAGTTCTTCCCCTCCATATTTCCATACTTCATTTGGAATCTCATCTATACCAGGTGCCTTTCCATACTTCATTAATCCTAAAACCGTAACTATTTCTTCCCTTGATATGTCCTTTTCCCCATCTCTTTCTCTACCATATTTTCCTCCCTTCATAACTCTTCTCTCTACCCCTCCTAGCAAATACGAAAAATATTTCTTCCATTCTACCATTTCAATATCTTGGTTTACTCTTTCTTTTCTTTTCTCTATGTACTGCCTTACATACCTCTTCTTTCGTCCAAGCCTTCTCCGCCTATTCCTCAAATCTTTTATTCTCTTCCTCTTTTTTTTGATAACACAACTCAGTAAACTCTTTCTTTTTTCCCCTGTATTCTTCCCCATTACTTTTTACTTTTCTCCACTTTCTTAATTCCTTTCTGATCTCCTTTTTTCTCTTTAAAGTCCTCATCCCACTCGCTTCTATCGCCCCTTTACTAACTTCATTTTTGTTTGTGCACTCTAATCCTATTTTTATTTCTCCTATCATTTTTTCCATCTCCTCGTCCACATTTCTCTCTCCCATTTTAATATTTCAGACTTTTTCTCTAAACTGTTCTTTTCCTTCCCTTGACTAATCCCCTTTTCCTACACTTTTTACATTTGCTCCCCTTTAATTCATATTTCTATTACTTTTTTGTCCCTCAAATGTCACTCTTAAGGGATAGTAAACCGAATCAATATAATCAGCTACCTCTAGTTCATTGACCTTCTGTCTTACCTCATTGTCAACTATCACATAATAAATAACTGTTCCCCTTTTACCTCCTGAGCGTATATATTCTCCTTTCTCATCTCTCTCTATATTTCCGTTTAAGATAAACCAACCCAAACTCCTCCAAGCTCTTCAACAACTTTTTTCCCTCCCCATTTAGTACCTTATCTTTAGATTTTCTTTCTCTCTCTTCTCCCCATTCCCTTCCTCCTGTATCTCTTGTTCTCGCACTAAAATCCCCACCTATTATCAGCCTAATCTTTTCTTTATTTTCTTCAATCATTTCTTTGATCTCCTCTGCTTTCTCCTGCATATCACTGTTCAGATAAACCCCCACTACCTTCCAATTTTCTCCTCCTATCTTTACTTCTTCTACAATAAATCCTTCTTTTTGTTCTTTCCTATTTTTCTTATCTTTCCCTGTTTTACAATCATTTCTTACTCCCATCACTATTTCTCTTATTGCTCTGCCCTTTTTATACTTCCACTTTGCATTTTGCACTTGCCATTTGTAACCTCTTGGTAACCTTCCCCTTACTCTTTCCCATCTCCTTTCATCTATTTCTTATTTTTTTATCCCTCGTTCCTTCCTTTCCTAGTTTTTCTGCACCTTATTTCCTACGATCTGTTTCTTTTCTTCATCCCAATCCCACCACACTCCGTCTATCTGTGTTCTCCCATACTTAACCCATGTTCTCTTTCCCTTTTTTTCCCTCTTCCGCTATTTTGCTTAATTTATACTGCATCTTCCTTTCTACCCATGTCAAATCATCCTCTATTCTCTCTGTACATCCATATAATAACCTCTTCTTTGTCATCACCTCCCTCTTATGTTCCCATTTCTTTAGTTTCACTAGTACCATTATCTTCCCTCTTCTCTCTTCCATTCCTACATTTCGCATTTCCTCTATCTCTACCTTAGCATCAATCCTTTTTAGTACTTCGTCCACTCCTTCCTTCAGCTCTTTCCCCTCAAATCTTATACCCTTTTTCACTTTGTTTAATTCTCTTTCTTCCCTCTCTTTCCTTTCTATTCTTTGTTCTATTTTTCTCAGCCTTTCCATCTCCTTCTTCCGACCTTCTCCCTCACCACAATCCCAGTTCGAGCTTTCAATTTTCTTCATCCTACCTCGCATCTCTTCTACCTTTTTATTATTATCTTCGTCCTGCTTCTCTAATTTTTGCTTCAATGACAGCATCCTATTTTCTAACTTTTCCCTGATTTCCTCCCATTTTTTTTATTTCTTTCTTAACTTCAGCCATTTCCCGCCTAATTTCCTTCTTTAATTCCTCTGCCTTTTCTCCTACTTTTGTTCATAAATCCCCATTACCTCTATCATCACTTCGCGAATTTCCTTTAGTCTTTCCTCTTTCATCGGAACTTCACTTTTCTCTCCGCTTCCATCAGCATCCTTACTATTATTACTTTTCCCTCCCAAACTCTGCTTTTCCGGCGACGATCTAAACATTTTTTATATTTCAAGCTCGCACCGATATCTTCCTTCTCTTCACGGATTTCCCTCTCGCCTCTCTTCCTTTTGATAAAAGCCTCAATTGAACCTACGCTTTTGCTCTTAATCTCTCCTTTTCTATAGTTTTCTTATACTTCCCCCTTGCCTTTCTATACTTGTCCTATCGAAAAGTGATTTATTACAAATGTGTAGGTCTTTCCAGCACGTGCAATTTTAGATGATTAATTTTTTTCGTATTTTGCAAAGTTTGATCAAAAAATGGAATTTTTGGATTTTTCATTATTTTTGGTAAGATCAAATTTGGAATGTTCAACTTTTCGACGAATTTAAAAAAGTCGTTATAATAATATTGTACAACTTTCAAAAATCAACGTATTTCTTCTCTTGACTTTTTCTCATATCATGCGTTCTTTGGCTTAAAATGTTTATTTTATTTGTTTTTTTTTATTTTGAAAATGCTATAACTCTGATAATCTCTTTTATAGAAAAAAGTCATACGGATAAATTGTTTGAGTTTCTGAGTACTATGAATAACCGTACATAGAATTTTGAAATCTTGAAAAATGTGGTTCCAAAAATTTTAAAAATGCGCTCACTTTTTGAATTTTGATCCAAAATAGCTGATTTACAAACCTGTTCTTTCCTTTTAGGCTTTAAAAAAGTGCGCCAAAGCAGAATCAAATCATATTAAATTTTCGAAAGTTAACGTGCCTAAAGAATACAGACTACATACAGACAAACATCTCGTTAAAATACAAAGTTCGCATTATATCAAAAAGTGATTTATAAAAAATTTGTAGACCTTTAAAAAATTCACTATTTTTGTGTTCGCAACTTTTCACCTATTTTGCACAGTTCAACCGCAAAATGTAATTTTTGATTTTTTATTCTTTTTTTATGCCATCAAAATTTGAATTTTCAATTTTTGAAGAAAAGTTGTCATGATAATCTTGTAGGGCATTTAAAGAAACATTTTTCTTTCCTTGACTTTTTTCATATAGTGCGTTACTTGGCTTAAAATGTTGATTTTTGTGTGTTTTTTTTTTAATCTTGTAAATGCATACATACAAACATCCATGCATAAATACATAAATCCATACATATATACATAAATTCATACATATATACATAAATTCATACATACATACATACATGCATGCATATACAGAAAATAAGACAAATTCATGAAAACCTGTTTTTCGGATTCTAGGGGTTACAAAACGTGGACATTTGACAAAAACAGGGGGGGGGGGTCAAATTTTACCCAAATCTAATACCTTCTCTGATGAGAATGAAAAAATTAATTAATTTGCCATGAATAATATTTTGATACTTCTGTTTTTTTATTTTAATCGTTAAAAATAGCATTAACAACATTTAAACAACTGAATTTTTGTGAAAACCCACAAATGAGATGTAAAAGAAATTAAAAAACATAAGTTCTGATAAGAATGTGCCCACCCAGCTGACTGATTTTTTATTGTAAATATAGTTTTTCACAGCTAAAACACAAAACACGCATTCTATCAAAAAGTGATTCATATCAAATGTGTAGATCTTTAAAAAATGCACCATTTTTGTGAACACAACTTTTCACCTATTTTGCCCGCACAAAAATATGTTAAACATAATATTTAAAGTATACTTATCTGTCGAGAGTCGTTGGGAACAGAGACCAGAGTAGCGAATCAACTTCATGACATATATGCCAACCTTGGAAGAATTCCAAAATTGAATTATTATATTTTTTGTCAATTGTTAACGAACCTTGTTACATGTTCCTGCATAATCTAAGTGTACTATCACCCACAACAAACGATCTGTCAAAATTCGCAGTGGATGAAATTCCGCTCGTAAAGGAATGCTGGGAAAACACAGGAGTCAGCTCACCCGGAAACAGCAGCGAATGAAAGACGACTAGGGCCGGGCCTCTCTCTCATCACTGCTCTTTGGTGTTAATTTGTGACACAAGTGGCTCTCCGGTTCTCACTTGCTGTGACGAACCGAGACGCCGCTCTGTCGAGTCCTTCGTTACTCTGAGCTTGAATCTAACACGTGGTGTAAGGAAACGTAAAGGCGTTAAAAACAAAAAAAATGAAGGAAGTTCATTATAATAAAAAGCCAACACAAAAAATGAGAGGAACTATGAGAGGAAGTCGACAGTTGCCAGGTAGGTTTTCTCTTCACTAAAATTGATATTAGTAGTAACAGTAAATTGTAATTTAACGACGTGTACTAAAGTGGTAGGTACACGCCGTTGAAATTTGTTAGTTGCTGACCTCAGACAAGGTCATAGCTTGTTTCTGCTAAAGTAAGGTCATTGTTTCGTTGTCGGGGTTAATTGGAACTTATAGTTCCAATCTAAACGATGGGGTCTTCTACTCACTATTTATGATATGCGAAGCCTAATAAAAATTGGAATAAACTGGCCTCGAGTAAGTCAACTAAGCTAGTGCTAGTTTTGGGAACTCGGGTTCCCCCTTGTAAAAACTTGATTCTGCAGTGTAAAGTTGAA
>NC_046662.1:135415370-135416666 GCF_010883055.1 Belonocnema kinseyi
AATTAAAAATTTGTCATAAGGGCAACCGCAGGATTTCGCTGGGAGCGGGTGCTAATCTGGACAATTGCATCCGCTTCCAGCGAAATCGCGGTAAAATTTCAGCCACAACCACGTCTCACGACCGTGAGATAGGTGGTTACAGTCTTCAAAGGAATCAATACGACGATCCAGAAAAAGCCTCGTGCACCCTAAGAACACGTAGCGACCCAAGGACAACCGCCTTCTGCATTTTTCCCGCAAGTGTTCTAGCATATTGTTGACAGGCAGGGATGCTTTTGAGGCCATTAGCAAGTGAAAGATTGGCACCTCCAAGAGCGCCGATGATAAGGACGATCAGTTTAACAGAATATTCCGGGTACAATCGTTCCAACCCCCTTATAAGGTCTCGATACCTCTCTTTCTTTTCATTCTCCTTGGTTATGATGTTTTGTCAGCTGGTGCCGAAAATTCGATAACGAACATTGTTCGCTTCTCGAAGTCAAGAAGAACCATGTCAGGCCTCGAGTGAGCAACAGAAAAAATTGTCGAGAATATAAAGTTTCAGTATATGCGGCACTTCCCATTCACGACAATTGACTCAATTTCCCTAGGAGCATTTAGAGGGGCGATATTAAGGTGAATGCCGTAGGAGTGACAGAGATGGTAATAAAGTACTCTTAGTGCCGCATTGTGCCTTTGAATGTAAGTCGTTCCCGCGTGTGTTGGACAACTAGATAGTATGCGAGCTAAATGCTCGGGGTGTGCATGGCATGCCCTGCAGCTATCATCGGGAATGTCTTGGCTCAAAATGTCGCGACGGTATGTTAAGGTGGAAATGACACCGTCTTGGCATGCAAAAATGAAACCCTCTGTACCAGACTTCAATCAGGGCGATTTAAGGAAAGCAAACGTTAGCTCACAAGACATTGACTGATCCTTCACTTTTCTGTGGAAGATACCGTGCATCCTCTTATCTAGGATAGAGTGAGTACTCGAGATGGATTAGATTTGATGCTTTTTGCTCACCCCTAATACTGAAGTCAAGTCCGAGTGTTTCAGCAGCCTCCTCCGCTGCTTTGTACAGAAATGCTCCTTTGCCTACTTCCTCGTTATTCCTGACCATTTTAAGAAGAGGGTCTCTTCCATTTGCAACTCTATGTGCTGTACCCAGTATAATCCTGTTGTGAAGACATTCAAGACTCAATATTCAGCGAACCCCTTGACGGCGTGAGATGTACAGTCGCGGAACGGAAGACTTAAGATGCATGCTTTTGTTCATGTGCATAACCTTTCTTGTCCCGATATCAAGAAATCTGA
>NC_046662.1:135416766-135438972 GCF_010883055.1 Belonocnema kinseyi
TAGTTCAGCATGGTTTCGCAGACGTTGCTGCGAAAAGTGCGTTAGCTCCGGGTGTTTCTCGCACCACAGAGCATGCAGCCGTGCCATGTAACCCCGTTCACGGGTCACACTCGCATTCTAGCAGTTTAGCAAGTCGTGATTCAGTCGCTCCGTCCATCCAAAGGTCACGACATCCCGCCGATCCATCGCATTAAATCCATTTTCATTGGCTCCCCCAGCTCTAGATTGGTCGGCATTGTTGGCCGACCCATTGTCGGGAGCCCTGCGCGTTCTGTTGTTTTGAACCGCACTTACTACAACTATGTTTGGTGTTGTCATTGTTGTTCCCACGAGAAGCTAGGGAAAGGGGTTCGTCCATCCTTGTAGAGCCCCTCATGCAAGGATAAGGCTGCTTACTCTGAGAGGTCGCCTGGCATCCCAGAGTCACCGTTCTAGACACCTCACGCAGGTGCCATTCAGCTTTCGGCACGGTTTTCACACCTCCGCTTGGGGGTTAATTCCATCGGAACCACCCCTGGACAATTGTCCGCGACTGCCTATTTATTTTTGTAACCATATTCAGCAGAAACCCTTGGTACAGGGACCCTCTATCCGCAACCCGAGGACGCGTTCGGTGGCTTTGTCATAGGCCCTTCGGTTTGATTCTCGAAGAATCAAAACCGAACCGAATTGTTGTCACAGGCTTATACTGCCCAATATGTCGAAGGCATTTTTGGTTAGAGTTGGATTTTTATTTGATCATTTTGCACAGGGCTCTCCCGGTATATATCATCAGTCACGGACGCATTTTTATAATGCAATCAAGTGATCTGATGAAAGCAGTCTGCCCAGACATATTGGACAAAGCCTGGGTTTTACCCCATCATTGACAGACTGGGTTGCAATCAAGTTCACGATGGGGGGACCTAAAGCTTAAGGTGGGTTCCGAACCACCAGAACCTCGGTAAAGGTACATTAAAAAATTTCCAGAGGTACCGGCTCCGGGATCGAACCCCGGACCTCTGAGGTGAAGTCCAAGTGTCTAACCAAATGAGCCACCGAGGCTCTCTATGTGTATATATATAATTAAAAGTTCGTCACAATGACAACCGCAGGATTTCGCCGGGACCTGATGTTAATCTGAAAAACTGCACCCGCTCCCAGCGAATTCGCGGTAAAATTTAAGCCACAACCAGTAAAAGCTTGGTACCTCTAAGAACGCCGATGATAAGGACGATTAGTTTAACAGAATATTCCGGGTACAATCATTGCAACTCTCTTATAATGTCTCTAAACCTCCCTTTCTTTTACTTCTCCTTGGCTATGATGGTAATAAAGCACTCTTAGTGCCACATTGTGCCTTTAGATGTAGCTCGTACCCGCTTGAGTTGGACAACTAGATAGTATGTGAACTAAATACTCGGGATGTGCATGGCACGCCCTGCAGCTATCATCGAGAATGTCTTTGCTCAAAATGTGGCGACGGTATGTTAAGGTGGAAATGACACCGTCTGGTCATGCTAAAATGAAACCCTCCGTGCCAGACTTCAATCCGGGTTATTTAAAAAAAGCAAAAGTCAGCTCACACGACACTACTGCAAATATCTATATAGGTGCCTGTGAAGGTCACTAATAGGATTCTATATAAGGATCCTATAAGTGACCTATATAGGATGCTATATAGGGTTACCTATATAGGTCAGTATAGGTGCCACCTATAGGAAATGAAACAGCTGCCTGAATAGGATCCTTTATAAAATCCCAAATAATTCTATGGTGAGGGTATCGGTTCCTTCTTCCTACGTTAGAATCGATATAAGAACCTATACAGTCTCCTATCTACGCGGATAATTGTCCGCGACTACTTATTTATTTTTGTAACCATATTCAGCAGAAACCCTAGTTACAAGGACCCTCTATACGCAACCCGAGGACGCGGTCGTTGGCTTTTTCATCTAACAAGATCACGTTAAAGGAAATAAAAATAAAAGATCAGTATTCAATATAGAAAACGAAAGAAATTAGAGTCTTAAGCAAGCATTAGAATGCCCAAAACAAGTAAATCAACGTCTTTCTTCAAGGATCACCGTTCAAAGTTCAGTTTTAATATATTAGCCTTGTTTTTAATAATCTTAAGCAAATCAAAATTCAAAGAAACAAGAATAAAAAACAACGAACGAAAGAACCGCGCGATAAAAAATAAACGAATGTTTTAAAAACGTTTTTGTATCCATTCACTTAGGGGGGCACAGGTAGCCTACACAAATCCACAGAAATTTTTTCAGCGTCAAAAAACGCTGAAAACTCTATTTTCGAAACTTTCCATCCCAATGGAAAATCATACATCAATTTCTGCTGAAACTACGATTCGCTCGTAACTACTTTTTCCAAATCAACACTTAATTCACGCTTCACGAATCATTCTCTATGTATCTCAATGTATCAAAAGCAACTTCGACCAAACTAATGAACATTAACCACTAACTGTTTCTAATTTTAATAACATTCATTACCTTCATACATTAAACATTCTTTACATAATTCATATACAACGATTTATATAGGTCACATGTACCGCTGCACGAGACAGGTGTCGTTGGGTGCGCAACCACTCGAAAAGTGGGGATCGGAGAAACCGCTGATACGGGACCTTCGTGGTTACCAAGGAACGAGGAGATGGACAGTCGGCGCCAAGCTTCTAGCGAGAATCCTTGTTTGGCCACCGATTTATTTTCGGCTCGTGATAACGCAATTTGATTGAGATTAGCTAACAGATATTGAGTTAGGCTATCAGCTCAATCAGGTAAAACACGCTCCTCAGGAAAGGGAAAGGATGAAACACTCAAATAAATGGATGGCCCGTTGATGACGTCCAACACTATCAAGAGAATTTTGTAAATTACGTAAGGCAAAAAAAACTTCTATTTCCTCACTGACATCCATGGTCAGCACAGGTCCTTGGTTGACACAAAGTTAAATTGGACGGTGTTCCCGATCGTGCTTAAGCGACCCATCGAAAGGTGGGACCCTCAGCACGCCAATTCCTTTTTTTGGTGTTAATTGAGTACAAGGTATTGAATATGAATGCCATGATAACTTCAATCATTAATATGTAACAAAAATTTCTGATTCGAGAAATCCTTGAGTAAATTTATTAATTAAGCAACCCGTTTCCAATCGGGAACCTATTCAATAGGATTTAGAATTTTAACTTTGTTCAGAAATCTTGTTATGCAGATTAATTTTATATTCATTAAATATTCAATTTAAATTTATTAATTAAATATTAATTCCAGAGATAAAAGAAATTACTGTAGTTGAATAACGAACCAAAACTTTCGGATCGGAAACAATGTCTAGGGCGTAATGTCTCTATGATTTTTTAAAACAAAGATAAACAGATTCTTTAATCAGGCATTTGGTGACAGAAAAAGTCGTTTTTTTCTCGATTTTAACCTTTTGAATTAGGAACCTCAAGATGATTTCAGCAAAAATCATACTTTTTTATCATCTTTAGGATTTTTTCAAACAAATTTAATATACAAAATCATTATTGGGGCATCTGTCGACGGAAATATTCTTCTTTTTTGACGTTCAAGTTTTTAATTGGGATCTTCATAATAAATTCAGCAAGATTTATGGTAAGTTGATAAATTTGATGATTTTTTTTTAACAAATTCAACAAAGAAAAGCAAAAGTCAGGAATCTGTGGACGGAAAAAATTCTTTTTTTTTCAGTTTCAGTCTTTTTTACTGGGAGCTTCATGATAATTTCAGAAAAATTCACAATTAGTTCGTAAGTAATGTTGTTGGTAAACAAATTCAATAAATAAATGCATTATTCGGTGATCTTTTGATGAAAGAACTGTTTTTTTTTCTTTTAATGTGTGTCTTTAATTTTTAACTTTATGCTAATTTCATTAAAACTCATCCCAGTGGGCACAAAATTTGGCGACGTGTTTACCACATCGTTACGACAACTTTACGACATCCTATGTCCATGTCGTTTCGCTGTCTTTACGATGTCATAAAGACATCGTCAGATCATGCGACTTATTTACGATATCGTAAAGACATCGTCAGATCATGCGACTTATTTACGATATCGTAAAGTCACCTTAACGACATGGACATAGGATGTGGTAAAGTTATCGTAAAGATGTCGTAACGCTGTCGTAAAGATGTCGCCAAACTTTGTGCGCACTGCGATACTTATTTGATAAATTCTATAATGTTTTTAATCAATTGAATAAACATACATTATTTCAGCATTTTTCGATGAAAAAGTTTTTACTATTGTCTATATGATACACTATTTTTGGATCAGTATTATTCAACATTTCTACTGACCACAGAAGCCCAAGTAATGCATTTGTTTATTGAATTTGTTTAAGAAAATCATGAAATTGATATCAAATAAGTAATGTTGTTAAAATGATCATAAAGTTCCCGAGTCAAAGGACTTTATTGAAAAAAAACGAACTTTTCTGCCGACTGATTAATGCATTGGTTTATTAAATTTATTTATGATATAACAATAATAATCTTCAGAAATTTCTTGATCAATTAATGTTTTCATCCCAATTTCTTGCAACATAACTTTAAAAAAATGTCAAATTATGAAAAATTGTAGAAAACTTTCTTTGAACTAATAATTTGTTTATGAAAAATTATTTTGTTCATAATATAATATTGGAACATCCTTAATTAATGTATCTTTATGAAACTTAAGCGATTTCAATAATTTTCCTGATATTGACGAGCACCGGAAACGTCAAATAGAAAAAATTGGTAATTTTTTTCGTCATATTTGTTTATTTATAAAAATAATTGAAAGCCTAATTTAAAAAATAGGCTGGACAACTCTCTTAGGCATCTTATCAGCTTTTCTTTCAAATTTTTTTGACCAAATTGGTTAATATTTATACAAATAGCTTTTGCAGTAAATTGTTGATTCACATGCCTTAACGTTACATAGATCTCAAAAAGCCGGAATTTACATAAAATTTAAATATTCAAGTATTTTCTCAATATAAAATGGCATCAATATGTTTTTTGGTACAGCTTCAGATTACCGTTTATTTCTTGAACAAACCCAAGCGTTACGTCATGAACTCCCGAAAAGAATACAAGACTCGCTTAGAGGATGAGACTTCAAAAATGCTGAAGACAACTAGATGGAGAATGATGAAGCGGCGTAAATGTGATAATTGAGAGAAAGTTCTCGAACAAAGGGTGGTGAGTGGAGTATACGATTATTGAATGTCGCATAAAATTAATAATGCATTAGTACCTACTTAACACTTAGGTCGGAAACTGTGCTAGAGTACGTAACAAAAAATTATAAATGTTTTATAAAATTCAATCTTTACGTGGATCACAGTTCACAGTCTTTATTTTTTAGTTTACGTCCACAGATTACGTCCACAGTCAGAAAGCAGAGGCTAGCTTCTCTTCACCAACTTAAAGGATCCCCTCAGTTATCCTTTTGACTTCTCAATATATGTATGAATATTTTGAACCAAGTTCAAGATTTCACTGTATCGAAGAAAAAAAGTCTTTTCATGCAAAAATTTGAAAGAAAATTTACAGTTTATTGTTATTAAAACTAGCGTGCTAGAAACTTTTGCACGGCATAAAAAGTCCAGAACTCCGATAAGAATTCTGAGAACTTTAAACAGTTTGAAATTCCAAAACATTGTATTTTCTTAACAGTGCCATACTTCCAGGAATTTTGACATGATAAAACTGGTATAAAACTTTCTTGTAGAACTCTCATAATGAAGTCCAGAACTCCAATCAGAACTCTTAGAACTCTCAAAATCGGTAAAGTTCAAAACCCGGTATCTGAGTAAGAAGGCTTGAATTGAAAAGAATTGTGAAATTCAGATTTCAGCCTAAAAATCAACCCAGTGGGCACAAAGTTTTGCGACGTCTTTACGACATTGTTACGACATCTTTACGATAACCTTACGACATCCTATGTCCATGTCGTTAAGCTGTCTTTAAGATATCGTAAATAAGTCGCATGATCTGACGATGTATTTACGACATCATAAAAACAGCGAAACGACATGGACATAGAATGTCGTAAAGTTGTCGTAAAGATGTCGTAACTATATCGTAAAGACGTCGCCAAATTTTGTGCCCACTGGGAACATTTTTCTATCATATTTAAAATCTGATTCTTCCACCGACCTCCAATCCGGAAGAGAGTAATATATTGTTCAGAAATTTCATTCCCTGCAGTTCCCATAGCGGCAGCAGCGACTGCTAAAATTATTTTTGTGTCCCAGAAACTGAATAAAATTTACATTTATTTAATTCCTTCTAGTACAGTCAAGAAATATCTATAATTAATTGTTTTTATTTTCGTAAAAAAGGATACATTTCAAATTTATTTGATTCCTTCCATTTCTTTTAGAAAATATGTTTATTGAACTGTTTTTAATTCCGCAAAGTAGAAATTATTTTACATTTATTTAATTTCCTCTAATATCTTTAGAATAAATCTTTATGACATTTTTTGAATTTCAAAATGTAGCATATATTTCAAATGAATTTATTCCCCACTGGTACCTTCAGTAAATATCGGTTCAAAATATTTTAAAACCTTTTTTCTGGAATATATGTATACAAATTTCAATTTTCATGAATAAGATTTTTTATATCTGTAAATGAATAAAAATATAAATAAATATACCTTCTAAATGTGTGAGCTATAAATAAAGTCAAAAAGGTAGTTAAAACTAATAATGTTAATGATTTCAATGATAATTAGATAAATCTATAACTAATTAAAGATTGTAAAAAATGGTTACTATTAAATGTAAAAACTTTAATAAATATCAAATAAATAATTAATGAATTCAAAATATATACACATAAAGTAGTAATAATAATAAATTAATAATAAGGTGAAAGTAAAAATGAAACAAAAAGAAAATTGATTGATCATAGTAAATAGATAAATAATTGAGTAAATAATCAATTAATGGATGATAACTACGTTATACCATAAGAAATACTATTATTTATTTGTATCATTGAAAAACTTCTAGGTTGCATTCAAATTAAATTGTCATCAAATATGGTACAATTATTTTTAGTATATTAGTGGGAAATTAGGATAAAGAAAAAACGTTGAAATTAAGTGAATTTGTTTTTATTAATAGTACTGTATATTTTAAACGTATACTCGCACATTGAATACATAAATAAACACAAAACAAATTAAACATTTACACATTCGACTTTTTTTCTAAATCGGGTATATATTTATACAAGGATAGGGTGGGCCGACACTTTTTCAAATATCGAGTATGGCTTGTAAAAATCCTTTTCTGCATATCAAAATATATGCCCATGATTTTTTTCAGATTTTTAAAATGATATCTTCAGTCTACGGAAGCTATTTGAAGATTGAAACTTTGAAAAAAATTGATTTGTTTAATATATATCAATATTATGTCACCATTTCTTTATTGAATCAGTTTTCCACGTACGAATTTATGTATTATAATGTAACAAATTAATGTAGATCAAAAAATCTATTGATTTCATTGTTTTTCATTTCAAAATTAACTTCAGTTAACATTAAATTTATACGTAGAACAGTTACGATAAGACGAAAATGTTTTTGATTGATGTCGAACACCATACCGAAAGTTACATGCGAATATTAGTATTTTATTTGTCTTTGACTAATACACCTTAAATGAAAAAATTGTCTTTGCTACCCAGGAAAAAAGAACCGATAGAAAGCGAGTCGGTTTGAATTGCGTATCTGTCATTTGCAGATTAAAAGAATAAAAATGTAATCGGTTGGCCACATTTTAAATCGGTCACATTAATGAATCTACGATTCATTAATGTACATATGAATGGGTTGATATTCAATATAAAATGAAGTTCTTAAAAGATCACACCCAATAATAAAAATACGATGCGCACATAGCAATTTTCAATAAGCGTGAATCTGCCAATTGTAGGTTACCTCAGGCTGTGTTCAACTGAGTGAACTATGCAGATCAAAATTTTAAAGAATTAATTGTTTCGAATGAGAAGTATGAGGTAATAAATTTGAATAGTACAATGCTGGTTAATCAAAAATTACAGAAATTCAAATGAAATAATATTGTAATATATTATAATTGGTGCGACAATTTAATTATCAACTCAATGATTATTTAGTTCTAATTCTCTTTTTACAGTAGTTTCATTAGATTATCCTGTACATGAATTATAAGATTTATACTGAATTAAGCGCCAGTGACATTCAACTTATTCAGTGCACATTCTAATGGCTGCAGGGAGTCCACGTGTTAGAAACAAACTCCGCAATTCCCATATATCCACTTGTATCACAATCATCCAAATGTTTAGAATTTCAACACCTGCATTTTTTCTAAAGGTAATTTCGAAAAGATAAAACGTGAGTGTTAGTTTTTTTAAATTTAAGATTCATATTTGGTAAATGTGAAATAAATAAACAAATTTTTAACGTTCTGTTGTGGTGTGATGCAAGTATGTCTAACAAAATGTTTAACAAAATCAATTAAAATGTCTGAAAATAAATAGTCTGTCAATAAAAATAGACTACATGTATGCCAGGATGTTCCTAAAAGTTTCCCATTGAAATATTTCTTAATAAATAATTTAAACTATTTAAATTTAATTTTGTTTTATTTAAATTCATATTTTTCTATCGGATGTATCGTGCCTCCATCGGTTACCCGTGTGAAATAGCCCGGGTGAGCCCTGCTACAACAAGGATTCTGGCCACGGTCTTACCGCCCTACTTAAAATGCCGGATAGGATCCGATAGAAACCGGACACGGTCCGGATAAAAACCAGATAAGTCTTGTATACGGGGCTATCCGATCTCTACTCGTATAATTATTTCATATCCGGAACTTTCACGAATCTATCCGGGTTCTATCAGGGAGACCTGACCAATCCTTTATTTTAATAAAGATCAAAGTGATGAGCTGTCCGGCTCTATCTGGTATATATCCGGGATGCGGAACCAGAAATTGATTTTGTCTAAGTCAAAACGACCGTCTACTCGGGTCTATCCGGAATCTATTTAGGATACAAAAATTAATTTCCTCTAAGTTTAAAAGAAACGTCTATCCGTGTATATCTGGGAACCATATGGGATTTTACCGTTGAAAAAACAAACAAGTCCTGAAGTTGTATGTTTATCCGGGTCTATCTGGGACCCATTCGGGACCCCTCGAATTTCAAAAAAAGCGTCTATATGGATGTATCCGGGGCATATCTGGGAGTTTACCGATGAAAAAATAAACAAGTCGTAGTGTGTATTTTATACGTGTCTATCCGGGACCTATTCGGGACACAAAAACATAAATTCATTTCCTTTATGTACAAAAGAAATGTTGATCCGTATCAATCCGGGACCCATCTGGGAGTTTAAAGTTAAGGGCATGTGTGTGTGGGGACGTCCGTTAGCATGTTCGCTGTTATTTCCCAAATTTTTAAGACAAAATATTTATTATCCTAAAAAAAAGCCGGGGGAACCTAAAATTGGTAAAATCAACAATTTTGTAAGTATCACATGCCCTTGAAAAAAGAAGCAACTCCTAAAGTGTAGGTTTATCCGGGTCTATCTGGGACATATTCGGGAACCCTCTAAGTTTACTAGAAGCGTCTATCGGGGTCTACCTGGGAGATATATGGAAGCTTACCGTTGGAAAAAGAAACAAGCCCTAAAGTTGTATGTTTATCCGCGTATACCTGGGACCTATTCGGGATCCCTCAAAGTTCACCAGAAGCGTCCATCTGGGTCTATCCAGGATATATCTGAGAGTTTACGGTTGTAAAAAGATAAAAGTCCTAAAGTGCATGTCTATTCAGGTCTATCTGGAACCTATTCGGGACCCCTCGAAGTTCCCAAGAAGAGTCTATGCGGGTCTATCCGGGACATATCAGGGAGCTTACGTTTGAAAAACAAACATTTCCTAAAGTGTATATTTGTCCGGGTCTATCTGTGACCTATTCGGGACCGCTCGAAGTTCACAAAAATCGTCTATCTTGGTCTATCCTGGGCATATCTGGAAGTTTACAGTTGAAAAAAGGAACAAATTCTAGTGTGTATGTTATCTGTGTCTATCTGGGACCTACTCGGGACACAAAAACAAAAATTCATTTCCTCTAAGTGCAAAAGAAACGTCTTTCCGTGTCAATCCGGGACCCATCTGTGAGTTTACCGTTAAAAAAAGAATCAAGTCCTAAAGTGAGCGTTTATCCGGGTCTATCTGGGATCCATTCGGGACCCATCTAAGTTCAAAAGAAACGTCTATCTGGGACATATCTGGGAACTTAGCGTTGAGAAAAGAAACAAGTTCTAAAGTGTATGTTTACCTGGGTCTATCTGGGACCTATTCGGAACCCTTGAAGTCCACAAGAAGCATCTATACGGGTCTATCCGGGACATATATGGGAGCTCACCGTTGAAAAAAGGAACAAGTCCTAAAGTGTATGTTTATTCGGGTCTATCTGGGACCTATTCAAAAATAACGGATTAAAAAAATGTATAGGGTCGTGAATACCAAAAACACGATTTCATAAAAAATCTTAAAATTTATTTTATTTGTTACACATTCATGTGGATTCTACTGGATTTCGCATGTATTAGGCATCGTTGAGATATACATAGTATCGTCAAAATTAATAAAGACATATTTTTCATGTAACTCCTTAGCTGGAATTATTAACTTCCCAGCATTTTCTTCAATTTTTAATAGATGTCTCGAAAGGACATCCTCAATTGGTTTAAGATGTTGATGAGGATGAGTTTCCTTACATGACAAAACTACGTTACTTACTGTAAAACATATAACTTCAGCATACGCAGTTCCGTTACAGAGCATCAACTTTAATACTTGAGCGAAATTTTCATCGCGAAGGTGAAACACAGTATCATTTGATTTTGTAGGTCTCCTATATTCTTTGGAATGAATCAGCATGCTAGACGAACTGCATAGGTCATGTATAAGAACCTTATTATTACCTTCCGAAGGAATTCTGTAATTGGGATCCGGGGTTCCCTTTCCTATTAAAACAATGTCACCACGACGACAAAATGTTGTAACATCATGTCTTGAAAATAGCGATTTACAAAAATTTTGAACGGTTGGATTATGAACTACTTCTTCCACAAGACTTTGGAAGACATTACCTTTGATGGTTCTGTTGGCCATTTGATCGTAAACACTCTTTGGCCCGTGCACACATAGCTTCAAATAGAAGATAGCATTTTCGAACGGAAAAGTGGAGGTTGTCCACGGTAGAGCAGAGGGCCGAATGCATTCGACTATGTGTTTTGCGGAATGACCATTAAATGTCATGCTCTCCTCGCCATAAAGAACTTCGTAAATACAAACGAATTGAAGGAGATCGTGTTCTTCTTCTTTAAGTTCTACTTGAGAGACTTTACTTTGAAGTAACGTACAAATACTTTTCACAAACAAAGCGAAATGCTACAAAGCATACTCGTCTAGAGTCCTAATTAAGCATGCAATCGCGTAGTAGAGCAGTCAACTGCGCCATTCTGATGCTTTCCACTTGCACTTCTCACTGATTAACGGTCGAACATGTCTATGTATTTCTTACGGTAGAGTCATTTGCATTAAATGCGTATTTACCTGCATTTGTTGTTGCTTTATGGGATAAGTGCGTATGTTGTTCCATAGATTCCATAGCTGAGGTGTTATGCCAATTAAATCTGCGTGAAGGTAATCTCTAGGAAATGACCAAACTATATCAAATCCTTTCAATTCTGTTAATATAGAAGAACCTTTTATGCCATTTATAGAATTAATCTCCCTTAGCTTTCGTCCTTTCCCTTTTATTTCCACATTCTCGGATAAATCACTCGATTCTTCTACAGATTTCGTGACGGACTCTAAATGACTTTCTATAAGTAATTGTCCTTCATCTCCACTTTTCAAATCTTCTTCGCCTGACTCTTGACGCAGTTTTCCGGTTGCTTTTACTTTGGATGATTTTTGTTTAATATATGCCGTTTTATGTCGAATAATAGAATTCATGTCAATCAGGTGAGCGGCATGGCTTTCGTTGAGTGGTTCTTCTTCTCCCATCAGAAAATGTACGCAACCAAATTTATGTTCGCCTTCACAGAGACACCAAGGAAAACCAAATTTCTCATTGTACTGTACTCCATTTTGGAAAATAGGGCGAGCGACCGTATCGACACTACACGTCAAAGCCTTCAGCACAAAGCGTACAGGTTTGCCGTCAATATTAAAAAAGAAACAATTTCCAAGGTCATTAACTTGTTCTACGAGGAGCTTCATATACATATTCATTAGCTCAGGAGACGGTTCCTTTTTCTCTATCCATAATGCAGCCAATAATGGATAACGCAAGCGTAAGCTTGCGGCAGCTCTGTTATTATCAATAATTGAGGCCAAAATCCGTCTTTTGTGCAGTTATTTACGGGAGCCCTATCCGTGACAGCAATACATGTCAATTGAACACAATCTTCCTCCGCTTCTTGCATTCTTTTCTTATAAAGTATTGAGCAATAAACATCACTAATAGATCAATCGGTCTCGACTTGACAGCTCACATTAATCAAATTTTGTAGCAATCCGTCCTTTACAATTGTCATTTTTAGTAACGATGCTAACTGGTATTTAATATCTATAGATAAAAAGCGGTTAGATGAACGCATTGACAATTAATAAACACGTAAGCACTTCTAACAAACTATCCTATGATTCTTAAATTTGTGTTCTTGTTGCTGTTTACAATTCCTTACAGCATACCTCACAATAAAAGTGGTACCTAATACCATCATTCGGCGGATTAAATATCTGTGATAAGTAGTAATCGCTAATATCCCATGAAGCAAATAATGGTCCCGCAAACAGCTTCGTTGCCTCTATTAAAGCACGCCGAGCTTTATAGCATAAGCCAAATCGCGTACTAATATCAAGTATGACCATAACAACTTCCCATAATTTTAGCCCAGATTCTTTGAACATAATGAATCTCCAGAACTTAAGATATAGTCTTGCAATGGTTTTATGTTAAAACTTTCGGAATCTTCCTCAAGATTACTGCCCAAAGGCTGTGGCGATAATGTATTCCACGAATCGCCGGATACTTGTGCAGTATTCCGTTCAAAAGTAGTCGCTGTAGATAGTGTTGGTGTTGCACTTTCAGGATGCCGGGCCTATCCGGTATATCTCTGGAACGCGGAACCAGAAAGTAATTTTTTGTAAATTTAAAAGACTTATTTTTTATTTATATAATTTTTTAGTTATTAAAATAGTATCCAAACTCTATTACAAGTAAATTGAAGTTTTCCTACACACTTCTCTAGTCAGAACTATCGCAGTAAAAAAAGTAAGCTGCTTTTTAATAATTTCTTCAATACGCTAGGTCATAGTACAACTTTATGTAATTACGATATTTTTAAAATTAAACGACAATGAAACTGTGTACAAGAATTTAAGTAATTTAAATTTAATGATTAATATAATGCATATTACATAGCAGATATAAAAAAGGACGTTAAAGTCATGTGAGAAACTTAATATTATTACTAGATGAAACATAATTTATTTATGTCTTATATAAAATCACAGATGAGTTCGATGCACTAACAAATTTTTTTATGTTTATGCATTTTCACTACAAATAAGAATAAAACTATCCAAATCTTTCAAGTGCCACCCGGGCCCCACACATGCAAATAAATTCGTATGTGATAAAGCATTACAACTATAGTTAAAGAAGAAATCAACCCTTTAAGGTCTATTAAAATCCATTGAGATTGATGGAGGATTAATTCGCGAAGTTTACCGATTAAATTTGAAGCGGTTAAAAAATGAGTACTTACAACTAAAAAAATTCCCGGTCATTTCGTGCGGATAGAGTTTGTACACATACCTAAATGATACGTGTATTTACATGCGTTTTTTCTACTAGGAAGAAGTTTCTGTATTAGGAAAAAGAAATTCTATTCATACACTGATTTTTTTAAAATGAAGATGATCGTTGGAATTCCTCTATTAAACTGAGCTGGGAGCACGGATTAATGAGATCATCTTCTTCATCCATTGATTGATACACGACACTCATTTTCTGATCTTCATCTGTGTATGCGGATTCCAATGTGCCTGTGTTCATCATCGCATTGGAGGCTTCCCCCAAGAGAATTAAGGGCATGCTCTTCGGTGAGCACGTGAACAAACTAGTCCCCAGTTATGAGCATTTTTTTGGTGTTTACTGTGTCCACACGGATTGAGATATCGTGTTTAAAATTTGACAGATTAAATTTTGACTGACTAAATTTGACTGACACAAATTTTGGACTAAATCGCCAGCACCTTTAAAAAAATTAATATGAGCAATAAAATTTGCACATTCGTTGCAAATCAACAAATAAGTATCTGCACACATGTAACCTATCATTATTTTTTGGATATTTTTAGCGATTTCTAGCCGGGAAAAAAAGAAACTTTAAACATCGATAAAGTCGAGATCACGTGATTAAGTTCGTTCATGAAATTTTTGTGTAGATAATGAAATAATTTTCATTTTTTTTGTCCTCACTACGTCCACCTAAATTGAGATATCATGTTCAAGATTTAGGAAGTTATACAAAAAGCACTAAGGAACGTTTGTATACATCAAAATGTTTATAATTATGAAGAAAGTTTTCTAGTAAAATACTACAGGAATAGAAAATGAACTTTTAACCTCGATAAAGTAGATGCTTCGATTTAAAAAAATGGAGGAACGTCTTAGAATGTGATATTCAAAAATCCGTCCAAGTCCCATCTTGAGAAATGTGCATCTTCCGAAAATAATTAAAATTTTCTCATTTTTATATATTCTTGTGGATTTTTTGTACTGGTGTGCAACAGTTCTAAGAATAAAAATAAAATTTCGCCCAGGGGCGAAAGACCACACGAGTCCGACGCTGAGTACCACTGATTGGTTCATTGTCAACAATACTTATCAGCTGATCGATTCAACGTCAAGAATTATGGAAGTTGGTTGGAAAACTCCGACGAGTAATTTTTAGCACATTGTTGGTGTTGCTATGTTTCCAATTTGAAAGTAATCTTTTATTTTTAGGACCAAAAAAATTAAAATCATTTTACACAAAAATTTCATGAACGAACTTAGTCACTTGATCTCGACTTTATCGACGTTCAAAGTTTCTTTTTTTCCCCGTTATAAATCGCTAAAAATGTCCAAAAAATAATTATAGGTTACATGTGTGCAGATACTTATTTGTTGATTTGCAACGACTGAGCAAATTTTATTGCCTATATTAATTCTTTCAAGGTTTAGATGATTTAGTATAAAATTGGTGGCAGTGCTCAATATGAGTGAATCAAAAAATCTAAAATGCATCAAACCGAAAATGATTTGCAAAGTGCTATAACTCGAATGGTAATATCTTCTTCCATCAATTTATAAACAAACGTTCTTTAAAATTACCAATATTTTGATGTATAGAAACGTTCTTTAGTGCTTTTTATTTTATCTGGCAAAATTTAAACACGATATCTCAATCCGTGTGGACACAGTGAACACCAAAAAAAAAGTTAATAACCGGGGACTAGTTTGGTCACGTGGTCACCGAAAAGCATGCCCTTGATTCTGTGAAGAAAATTTGTGCATTTAAGTAAAAATTCCATTGTCCCTTTCAGAACCCTATTGTATACATTTATGATAAACCTATGGTAAGTATCTCAAAATTTCAACAGATTTTAATCACTTATTTTCCAACAGACCTTTGAATTATTAACGAATAAGTAAAAAACAAAAAATTGATTTTCTCAAGTCAAAAAAGCTTCTAAGTCTATTCGAAATCCATGTGCGAGAACTATCCAGATTCCGAAAGTAGAAATTGACATTTTCTATGTCTCATTGTGTCGTTGCGAGCGTCCATCCGGAGGCGTTTTGAATCTATTTTGCGTATTTTGTCAATCGAAAGCAACAAAGTAAAAATACATACAGATAAATAAATTGCACGTCTTTTTGGCAGTGCTTAATGTTTTTGAAAGCGAGAAAAAATCACCTGCCTAATTTTCAACTGAGATCGAATGAAAGAAATTCGATCCACAAAACCCGCGTTCAAAGTTGAATTTCTTAAATCTGATCCAAGCTTAGTCGAACACAATTTTTCATTTTATGACTGTAACGACATACCTTATCTTGGAAATTAATAAAACCCAACAACTAATTTGCATACAACCATTCGCCAATACATAAATTGTAGAGGAAAAAACATTCGGAAGTCTAGACGGACGTATAAAGGCACTTCTTGTGATATCATCTTAATAATTATAATATATATATACCTGATTTGCTTTAAATATTTTACTGACCTAAGTCCAATGCAGAATTTAAATCTTTTTTCCGACGAATAACAGTTTTTGGATGCAAAATTTTTCTCCCATCGGGACGAAAGCGTTTCTCAGGTGAATCACTCATTGCTGAAACTGAAGTATGTGGACAAGGTTACTTTATTGGCAATAAAATTGAATATAGTCGTCAACTGTTCTATTATTTTTTATATAGTACCGGCGGAAATTATGTACACGCCTTTTTTTTATCTGTTGTTTTAAGGCTGATGAAGCGGTTTACAAAAATATGTCAAAATGCGTAGGGTCGGTCTAATCTTCACTAAGCTTTTACCTCTAAATATCAAGGCTTTAAACCGCTTCTTGGGTACAGGAAACTTTGCAAAGTGCCTTTCTAAAACCTTCATCTTTCAGAGATAAAGGCTTAGAGGATATCGGAGCAACCCTACAGGTTTTGACATTTTCTGTACACCACTTCATCAGCCTTCATTTTTATTATAATAACAATAATTTTTTCCCTTATAATCGGACTAAAGCCAATAAAATTCTGCATCTAATAAGCCAAAGTTGGAAACAAAATGTCAATGTAATAAAGAGGAATATTTCTATTATTATTATGTGTTTTTATTAAACTTTTACTCGGGTAAATCCGGTTATACATCATAACCACGGACTAAGTCAAGTGACTGATGAGATTAGAATGTTATAAGTTAATTCAAATAATTTAATACGATGGTTGAAACCTCCTGCGATGATGTTGTAGGTATACAATTACGAGCGGCCACAAGCGTTGGAGGTGACAACAGTCACCTCTGGATGCTTTCTTAGAGCTACTATCTGCCACTCCACGGGTTTTTAGTCGCTCGCTTCCTGATGGTCAAGAAAGTTTCTTATAATGCGACAGGTGTTTAATAAAACCGCCTTCTGAGCTGCTGCCAATACGCTACTGACTCCTAAATGTTCAAGATGTTTAGTACATCTTGCGTGCACATTGCCTGTAGCCGAAGTCACAATGGGATGAATAAATGCATGATTCACATTCCTGCATATCATCTTTACTTCATGCCTTAACTCGTCATACTTGTGGATCTTGATTGTATAGATTGACTGCAAATTTCGGTTAAGCGGACAAGCAATGTCGATGATGTAGACTCTTCCACCTTTTTTTCTCGCATCACGATGTCAGGTCGATTAGCCCGGATGTAATGATCCGTTTGGATAGTAACATCCCAATATAAGATGTAATCTTCGCTTTCTAAAACAGGCATTGGAATGTATCTATAGAAGGGCATCCATTCTTGTAAGAGTCCCAGCTTTAGGGCAAGTTGTTGATGTATAATACCCGCTACATCATTATGTCTGTGCGTATATTCTCTCTGAGCCATTACGCGAGAGCCATCAATAATATGCTTGATGGATTCGTTGGTATCTCCACATAATAGGCACCAGTCAACCACGTCTTGATGATAACACGTGTTTGCGATAATTCCTGGTGCTGACAACCTTGTCCTGTATTGCAAGGACGAATCCTTCCGTCTCTGGATACAGAACACCCTTTCTTAGTCAAATATTAGATGCCTCACTATCCACTTCACTTTGATCTAACGTGTTGGGGTGCTCGCCATGGATGGCTTTCTGCCTCCACTGTATTTCTAATTCCTCTATGCTTTCTGTCCTGGTATTCAAGGCCCCATCTGATGACAAATTTAAGGGCGTGTCTTCAAGATTCGCTTGGCAGATGGTTCTGTAAAGCGCAACATTTCGTTTACTGTTAAAATAGTCTCGTAACTGTATAACTTGTAACTCACACAGTTTCTTGACAGCTATAACGTCCTTACCCCCCAAATGTCATGGTAGAACTACCCTTTCAATCGCTGAATTTCTATGGTGCATTCGGTGCTTCGTCATTTCTACGCGAACAATTCTATTTAACTTTTCAAGGTCGGTGTTAGACCATTTTATGAGCCCGAATAAGTACGTGAGGACAGTTATGCCATATGTGTTGTTCGCCCTGATTTTGTTTGCCGAGTTGAGAAAACTCTTCATAATTAATCTAAGTCTCATAGTGAATGCAGTCATTAGGCTTGTCTTAACTATCGTATTTTGAATACCCTTAGATTCAAGAATACCCAGATATTTATATGATTCGCCTGCCGCCATTGCCTCGATGTCGTTTTCGAACTCGTTCTCTAACTCTGCGGTCCCTAATTCCACTCTGATTAAATTAACTCTTCTGCATTTATCTAGTCCGAACTCCATGTGGATATCATTGAAAAACTGCTTTGTGACATCGATCACTTGCTGCAGTTTCTGGCCTGAACTCGCGTACAGCTTCAGGGCATCCATGTAAAGAAGATGGGTCACATGATGACCATCCTCATTATCATGAATTCTGAAACCATGAGACATGCTGTTTAGTGTTTTGCTCAATGGATTCAATGCTAAACAGAACCATAGTGCGCTGAAGGAGTCTGCTTGAAATATACCCGTCGTAAAGCGTATTGATCTAGTTATCATTGGTTGTCCATGATCAAAATACTTGATTCTTGTACCCCAGAGCCTCATCGCATGGCTTAGAAAATCAATAATGCGTGAACAGATTTTGTAAAGTTTTAATACTTCAAGCAAATAGTCATGTGGAACGGAAGGAAACTTTTATTTGTAGTCAATGTATGCCATGTGTGAGTTTCTTTGATGCTTACGAGCTTGAGTCATGGCAACAGCGTCTAGAGTGACTAGATCTTCACAGCCTCGTGAGTTTTTACAACATCCTTTTTGTTCTTTTGTAAGAATGTCATTCTCGTCGCAATGAGAATATACCTTATCTGCAATGATAGCTGTAAGACATTTATAAATTGTTGGAAGACAGGCTATCGATCGAAAGTCAGATGGATTTTGAGCGTCTGGTTGTTTTTGCATCATATACGTAGTACCTTGGAGCATAAAACCTGGCGTCAAATCTGGGTATTCAATGGTCTTCTGAAAACACCTTGCCAACGCAAGAAGCACACTCGTCAGGTACTTGTACCAGAAGATGTGCACCATGTCCGGACCTGGATCTTTCCAATTACTTGCGCTCTTGAAGACAACTGAAACATCCAAAGCTGTGATGTCTGTCAGATGCATTTCTGGGTTATTGCTTGCCCTCGCTTCCTCCAGTTGGAACCACGCAGTGTCCAAATTGCATCTGTTCATTTTTCCCCAAACACCCGACCAGTAGTTAGTTATATCTTCTAATTGAGGAACTTCGGTGCCTTGGTGGTTATTTGGCTTTACTCTCAGTTCACGATAGAACCTTCTTTCATCTGTCTGAAAGTTTTGGTTTTTTTGCCTTCGTGCATTACTTTTCTTGTACCGACGCAGTTTGGCAGTAAAAACAGCAAGTCTCTATCGTTGAGATTCTAAAATTTTATCCAATATTGCTGGTGTTAATGTCTCGATGTGCCGAGGGAGCATGATTTTAGTAACATGGTTCGTCAGCTTTCTGGTTCTATTTCCTTTTTTATATTGAGTTAATCGACCCAATTTGCACCTTACTTTGCTGACATCCATATCTATCCTGATCTTCCATGGTGAATCTCGATCCCTTGCTGGAACAAAGACTGCATTTTCAGGCCTAGTTTTCCGGCCCAACGTTCTAACGATTGCCACAGCTGCACAGTATACAAGAGTTTGCACCTCTAACGCATTTTGTGCTACGTTCAAATACGTAGGTAAAACCTTGCTGTCGAGATATGCTATTAGTGCAAGCAGATCATTTGTGATATTCATTTTGGGTAGAGAATGCCTTAGTGTTGGTTCTACATATCTGAACTCTAGTAAAGCATGACCAAAATTCCTTTCCAGGTGCTGTAGTTCTTCTGAGATTTCCCTATCCACTTCATCTTTAGTAATATCCGGACGTGGTTCTAATGGATCCGGTGCATGATGTTCATTATCCCTAGCACCTATGCCTTCAGCATCAATCAAGTTTTCGTTGTCTACATCTTCCAGGGCGAGCTCACCAATAGGAAGCTGTCGTTCCACTTCCATTTTGATAGCAGCTATTTCAACAGCCGAGAGCAGTCTGTTTACAGATATTGAGCGTTTTTGATCTGCCAGATTCTGCTCATTTATTTTTGTCTATTTTCGTCGCTTTTTTGGTTCCTGAACCTCTGCTTCTGCCTCTGGTTTTATAAGGTCATCCACCTCTGGAGGATGTGGTGGTGTTGAATCATCAATAGATTGAGGAAGAACATCAATAGCTCCTGCTTGACGGTTTGACGCGGCTTTTTCTAACTGATGTTCATTGCCGTCGTTTTTCCACGCCAAATCAACCTATTGTTTAATCTCTATTGCAAATAGCTAGCAATAGACAAAGCATCCTCAGCAGGCACAGTTGATGTTCCACTGCTTACCGTTTGTCGCAGATGTTCTTGCTGGCCAGCTGTTTGATTAGTGAGATCTGCCTGACCATCTCGCAGCTCACCATCGCCACCGCCCCGCATGCTGTGGCCCCCAGCGGTGGCTCTAGGGGCGCCCCGACGATCCTCGGAAAGCGACAAGCTTTTCAAAATCTTAAATATATTCTCCATTTTTCATTGATGGGTTTTTGTGTTCTACTTAGTCCCTCACCTCTTCGTTATCAGCCTATTTGGCATGGGAAACTCTGTCAGTAGCAATGCTACCTCCAAAATTGCCGTGAAAGTCATGAGAGGAGAGCTCAAGCCCTACCGCGACATCAACGCGGAACACCTTCGGCAGGGTTATTATTATTATTATTATTATTATTATTATTATTATTATTATTATTGAGTGAAATGAAAACATATCTTGGAGGTTCCTATTTAGACCTGGAATTTATCCCAAAAAGTCCCACACGCGTAGTATAAGAAACGATAATGTTACAATATTTTACAGCCTGTACGCTGGACAAAGATAGTATAAATATGTACTTACCAAAATGCGCGTAAGCTTCAATCACCAATTTGACAAGCTGAGGATTCATTCCATCTATAGTACAGCTCGTAGTGACAGTATCCAGTTTCCATTTACCGAAACAACTATGCATAAGGGGATAACTAACAATTTCAAACTAACATCTCCTCGCACAATGCTCTATCAGACATTTTGCCGTAAACGTTACCTTCACGTTGTGGCAGTGATGCTAACAGTCTCTTTGAAATCAATAATAATACAAATAAATTTTTTTTTTTTTAATTTTCACTTTAGAAAAATTAATTAAACTGAATCTAAGAAATAACCATTTTTTGTAAATAATTGATTATTAATGTAATATTACAAATTTATGCTTTGTAACTTTAAATAGAGCCGAGATTTTCAGTACAGGACACTTCTGTTGCATGCAGACGGAAAAAATATCTTTCTTTCACTCCACCAATGAAGATGCCATGCATTTATCTAACTCTACATTTTCCGCCTTTTTTGGACAGCGCAGTCTTAGTGTTAGCTAATGAGAATCAAAGGATGCAATGTGTTACAGCCACGAACGTGATTGAAATTTACACGATTGAAGTTTGTCGCCCATATGTAATTCATACGGACTTAAAGTTGAAATTTTCCCACAAAATGTATTCATTTGTACATGCTCACTGATTACACAGGCCCACAAAAAAAACAAAAGTGTCTGTGCAATTGACCAGACCTATATATTCTTATGTATTTTTCGACGCTTAATCCGAATTTGCAATAAGAAAGTAGGGTCCAGCTACTTTTTTATGGGGTTTGCTCGAAAAACCTCATTTTTTACGGGTTTTTCATGGTTTTTTTTAAATAAAAAAAAAATAAAGAAAATTTTTATTTTTTTGACTTCAGAATCGAATTCTACGGGAAAAAATACATCGAAAACCATG
>NC_046662.1:135439072-135444993 GCF_010883055.1 Belonocnema kinseyi
TGAAAAAAATATCAATTTATCACGTTTATTGTCCACTTACGCCGACTAGGAGTTGTTTTTTGAAAAAAGGACTTAAAATTCGTGATCAGCGACCTCAAAAACTCCCAATAAAGTATTTTCAATGTTTATAAATTGGTTTAAAATCGTAAAACTTGATTTTAATGTCATTTTAATCAAATTTGAAGCAAATTTTCACTTTTCGCGATTTTCTGCCTTTTCATCGCCGTATGATGGGTTGAAATTTTTGTAAAAAAAAAATCAAAAGATGGTTTTCGATTTATTTTTTCCCGTAGAATTCGATTCTGAAGTCAAAAAAATAAAATTTTTCTTTATTTTTTTTCTATTTAAAAAAAACCATGAAATAACCGTAAAAATGAGGTTTTTCGAGCAAAACCCCATAAAAAAGTAGCTGGACCCTACTTTTTTATTGCAAATTCGGATTCAGCATTGAAAAATACATAAGAATATATAGGTCTGGTCAATTGCACAGACACTTTTGTTTTTTTTTGTGGGCCTGTGTTATTAAGCTTTAAATAGTTATATAAAATCGTAAATATACAAATAAAATGCTTACTTTGAGGTACGACTTTACGGCTGCGTAGGCCGCATTAGAGATCGACCAATCCGTGCACCCTGTATTCATACGCATGAAGTCCGGAACTACTCGCGCCGGCCGGCACACGAACAACTCATATCCGTGTAAAAATGTGGAATCGAAGCACCCGAATACGAATATAGTTCATACAAACAAGATACAAAGTTTTAAAGCAAGTAAAATAACAGAAAAACAGTTTTGGATTGCATGTGCGAATCGGTTTGTGAGGCACATATTGGGAGAGTCGGAGGTAAAAACTGTACTATTTACACTACTAATTATTTTTTTTTTCGTTTGAACATTATTTTACAGGGTTAGTTTGTGGTGGCCAAGGAACACTCCTTGTATGAAATACTGACATTTTTGTCAGTTTTGTGTATCTAACCGTTTTTTAGATCATTCAAAAACATCTTTTTAATAATTAAAAAAATATTTGTACTGAGTTTATTCATGGTTGCTGAGGACTATGATCCTTTACAAAACCTTGAGAATTGTCCAGTTTTCGCGGATCTATCACCGTTTCCAAAATAACACGAAATGTTGATTATTTTTCTGTTAATTCTTTAAATCATTCTACTGGGTTAGTTCGAATTCGTCGAAAACAACCCTCTGTGCAGAATATTCAAAATTTTGTTAGTTTTCACGTATCTCTGACCGTTTTCGAGATAATTCGAATTCAGTTTTTTTGTATTTCTAAAATTTCTTTACTGGTTTAGATCACGCATTGGGAAAATAAGAACCTTTTTTGGTTCAAGATAACGTACAGCACACAAATAGTAACCGAGTTGCAGGTAAAAATTTGAAAAAAAAGCTGATAAAATTTCACAGAGTTGCCGAGCCAGATGTTTTATTTATTTTTTCAATTCTTTTTGGTAATAAACAAATATGACGAAAAAATGGTTATTTCTGCTATTAGATAATATTATAACGGGAAAAATTTCTCTTCAAGTTATTCTTATCAATATTATAAACAAATTTAATAAAAAAATACATTTTCCGGTATTCGTCGAAAAAGAAATTCGTTTTTTTTTCGATATCAATTATTTTAATTAGGGAATTCATGATAATTTTAGCAAAACCAATAGATAGTTAATAAATTTTTTGGTTTGTTTACAAAAATTTAATTTAAAAATGCATTATTTAGACATTTGTCGACAACAAAAATCGTTTTTGCAATGCCGTCCTTTTAATGACGAATTTAATAATGATTTAAGCAAAATCCGCAATTAGTTCATAAGTTTTTTGTTACTTTTGTTGTACAAACTCATGAAAGAATGCATTATTCGAACATCTGTCGACAGAAAAATCCGTTTTCGATGTCATTCCTTTTAATGAAAGGAAAAGTAAGTTCACAATAATTTCAGCAACATGCATAATTAGTTGATAAATTTTATGACTTTTTAAACAAATTTAATAAACAAATGTATTATCTGAGCATTTGTCGAACAAAATACTTGTTCTTTCAATGTCAGTCCTTTTAATTGGGAAGCTCACGACAATTTAGCAACATTCATAAATAGTTGATTATATTGAGTTATTTTTTTCAATTAATTGAAAAATGCATTATTCGGGCACTTGCCATCGAAAAAAATCATTTTTCCCATAATAGTTCTTTTAATATGGAAGTCCATGATAACTTCATCAACACTTATACTTAATTGATAAATTGTATGATTTTTTACACAAATTTAATAAACAAATGCATTAGTCCGGTATTTGTCGAAAAACATACTTTTTTTAATGCTATTCTATTAATTGGGAATATAATAATAATTTTAGGAACATTCATAATTAGATGTTAAATTTTATGTTCTTTATAAAAAATTAATAAATAAATGAATTACTCAAGCATCTGTCGACGGAAAAATCGATTTTTTCGATGTCAGTCCTTTTGATTGGAAAGTTCAAGATAAATTCAGCAAACTTTATAATAAGTTAAGAAATTTCATGATTTTTTGCACAAATTTAATAAACAAATGCATTATTCGGGCATTTGTCGAAGGAAATACTCGTCTTTTCAATGTTAGTTCTTTCATTTGGGAAGCTCACGTAAATTTAGCAATATTCATAAATAGTTGGTTATTTAGTTCTTTTTTTCATTTATTTGGAAAATTAATTATTTGGGCACTTGTCATTGGAAAAATTCATTTTTTGCAATGTCAGTCCTGTTAATTTGGAAGTCCATGGTATTTTATCAACTTTCGTACTTAATTAATAAATTGTATGATTTTTGACACAAATGCATTAGTCGGGCATTTTTCGAAAAAAGTTCGTTTTTTCATTACCATCTTTCTAATTGGGAACATAATAATAATAATTTTAGCAACATTCATAATTCGTTGATAAATTTTATGTTCCTTACATGAAATTAATTTAAAAATGCATTATTCGAGTATCTGTCGATGGAAAGGTTATTTTTTCAATGTCAGTCCGTCCAATTAGGAACTTCATCATAATTCATTATTGAGTTACTTCGAGTTATTCTAAAATAAACCCCCTTTGCCAAATCTTTAGAATTTTGTTAGTTTTGACGAATTTATTACGCTATTCGAGATAATTCAAATTTTTTCAAATGAAATTGAATAATTGTGAAAGATTCTAAAAAACTTCAAAAGACTTCCTTTAAAAAAATGTTCAAAGTCTGAATATTATTGTAGACTTTTTCATAGTAAAAATGATATTTATTGATGAATATAAGTGATTCAATGATACAATCCGAAGACTCACGCCCGTTCACTCCGCTGCACGCTTTGCACTCCCGATTGTTACATTATTAATTTGAAAAAATCCAGAGACGTGATATTTTATTTCGAGTTTAAATATCTGGGAAATATCAGGGAAATTGAAGAATTAAATTCTGTGGCCACCCTGTAATTGTATTTTTGTCCAAACAGACAAATTTTCTAAAATTTTGCAATAAAAAACTAATATGTAAATGTACAAGTTGAACATCATTTTTATCAAATTTTATTGTCTTAAGAAGAATACGATTGTATCCGATTCATTCATATTTTAGCGAAAAATTCTTAAACAACGCAAGATATATGAAAGTGTCATGAGACTTTTCCTTAGACCTTGTGAGAAAAACAACTTTGCTTTTTCTTCGCTTTTTCCGTATAAACTTGAAAAAATGAAGAAAAAAAGTCTGAAATTAAAACAAAAAGTTTAAATATTTTAATAAAAATCGCCGCTATTTTGACCAGTTTTTAATTTTCCAGTGGATTTCGGAACAAAACGATAACATCTATCAGAGCAATATGATTCAGTCATCCATCTGGAATTCCAGTTGAATTCGGTTTGTGGGACCCTTCGAATTGAACGGATTCGAAAAAATTGAAATATTTTTGGTAGAGAATAACTTTTTTCGCACTGCAATTCTAGCTTATTAATTGCACATATATAATATGCCATGAAATTCTCAATCTTGGTTTAAAAATTAACTAATACCAAACAGCTTGGTGCCATTTAGGGATCGACCAAAAATATATGATTTTCCTATAATGAATTTTGTATAATTTTTTGCTACTATAGTAACCAATATATTGAAATAAATTATTGGAATCCTGATTAAAAAAATAATATAAGACACAATTGCTTAAATTTGTAAATCACCTTCGAAATCTTGAATGATTTTTCTTTCAAAATATCCAAAATAACCAATTTAAGAATTCCACTTTCTGTTGTAAAATGGTACAAAATAAGCTAAGTTTGTTTAAAAATAGGTAATCATTCAAATTCAATGATTTTCGTATCTAATACCTGAAGAATTTTTTCTATAATGATTCGTGTATCTTTTTTTTATACGAATAATGATTTTTGTAATATTTTTCTATAATAATGATTCTTATAATCGTAAAAAAATTATCGATAATTAACTATCAGAAAATATGTACGTATAGGCCTATACTGATTAACACTGTTTCCTAAAGGAAGTTTGTCAGTAATTAATCTTTTTTATACTAGCCGTTACCCACTTGCGGCCCCATTGGTGATAATTCATGCCCGCGTTTTCATTTGATACCTGCCATAAGCCCCTCCCCCTCCACTCTCCAAGACTACCTCATAAACATGTAATAGTTTCTTAGGAGTGTATATGTGCCACGGTGCACTCCCTCCATCTGTCCCCTAATAATATTCTTACGAACTGTCCGGGAGCCCAAAGAATATGTGTGCAAAATTTGGTGCCAATTAGTCAGAAACTGTTGATTTTCATAAGCATCATACATTTGAGGCCAATCAATTTGATATATTTCAGAAACTATACCCCCCCCCCCCTGCTCAATTAACCACCTAATTTCAGTGCCCATTATGGTCAAAAACAGCGCCCCCCACCCTCTGAGACTACCGTATAAACATGTGTGGGTGTAGAATACGTGTGAAAAGTTTAGTGCCGATCTCTCTTACGACCTGTCTGGTGATCCTGTGACACCATATATATATTTTTCGGGCAATTGAACCTGTGTGGCAAGAAATGTATGAACAACGAGGCTCAAAGAAAGGCGTAGCCGGATGTCGGGAGAACCTGCTCATCGATAGATGAGTCTGTAAAGATGCATCACTCTACCAGCGTGACCTATCGCTGGCCTGGCCACTTTGGAAAACTAGATTTACTATCTCATCTGGAAAAAATCGTGTGACAACTAACAAGGTCACCTTTCAGAGACGTGTCTTTCAGTGCGACACCATGAGCCCACTCCTCTTTTGCCTTACATTATTGCCACCATCTGTAGCACTTCGCCATTCCGACGGGTACTTGTGCGGCAAACCTGCAGATCGAAAGTACAAGATCACTCATGTATTTTACATGGACGATCTTAAGATCTATGCTAAAAACAAAGAGCAACTACATCTAGCTCTAGGGATTGTCGAGCGATATACTAAGGAAATTGGAATGGAATTTGGGTTAGACAAATGCGCCAAGGTTTATTTGAAGCGAGGAAAACTTAATGGCATACCTGAAGATCCTGAGCTCGTTGATAGAAGCGCTATACGACACCTATGCGCTGGAGAGACTTATACATACCTGGGCGTGCCACAAAGCCGCATTCAGAATGTGACATCTATGAAGGATACTCTCCGAAGCAGATACAAACGTCTCATCCGACAGATTTGGTCTTCCGAACTGTCGGCGAGGAACAAAATATCTGCAACGAACATGCTTAACGTCTCGGTAGTACTCTATTCATTTGGAGTAGTTCCATGGAGGAAGAACGAGCTCAGATCCCTTGATATCGGGACAAGAAAGGTCATGCACATGAACAAAAGCATGCATCTTAAGTCTTCCGTTCCGCGACTGTACATCTCACGCCGTCAAGGGGGTCGCGGA
>NC_046662.1:135445093-135471805 GCF_010883055.1 Belonocnema kinseyi
CTAGTCTACATTATTCATTAAACAAAAACTATTATCAATTAGCGATTTGTGTTGCCGTAGGAACCATCTTTGGTGCCTAATCTGTGCGTGTGTACATTTTCAAGTCGATCTGTGCAACCATGGAGAATAGACATAAGGAGATCAAACTAGTGGAACTGAAAATGAACACTTTTCTGTTGCTAGAAGTACGCACACACACACACATGTGCAAAATCACACTCACGTATGGTTCCAAACTTCCCGAGCGTGGCGTGCCAACCGCACTTTAAAAAAATATGGCCGCCGGTGTGAACGCGAGTCAAATATAAAGAAATAATAATTGAACAATTAATAGTCTGTGAATAAAGGCAAGGATGTTAAAATTAAAAACCGATGTCTAAAAGAGAAAGTTTCCAATAAGTGTGGTTTCACGTGTATAGTGTACAAGACCTTCAGAATGGTGTAAGTTATATGTTTATTGTTTTTTTACGAACGCGTCGAATATTTTTCGCACGCATAGTGCTGGTAAAAGTAATTTGAGATTTCAAAAACATACTACCTACCTCTTCCATGGCGAATAATGTTTGATTCCACAAACATTTCACAAAATCCTCTCTGTTTATTAATTATTTAATTGTTCAAACGACCTGTTAAAACAAAACAATGGGGGCGGCCATATTTTTTTGAGTGCGGTTGGCACGCCAAACACGGAAAGTTTTGAACTATACGTAAGTGTGATTTTACACAGGTGTGTGTGCGTACTTCTGGCAACAGAAGAGTGACCGTTTTTGGTGAAGTTCATGCATTACAGATTGGTCTCTTTATATCTATTCTCCATGTGTGCAACGGTGTGGCCGGTATCGAACCACAACTGTACAAATTTGAATTTTATACAGTAGATTATTTTTATATTATATCAATTTTTAAAATAATATACGTGTTTTATGTAGATTCAGAGATTGCAGAAGTTATAAAAGAGAAAAAGCCGAAACAAGAAGTAATTTATTATTGTTATCATATATAAAACACTAGAAATGAAGAATATATTTAGTCTTTTATGTAATAGGAGTAAGGTTTCTTCGCTTTTTGGGCAGGGCTAGCTTTGGGACAGCAAAGTAGGTCTTTGTTAGCGGTGGGGTACTTTATTAGTTTAACCCGATGAAGTACCCTTTACAGTTCGCGGAATATTAGTGCGCATGCAACCCACGCGCCCTTTTCTGCGCTATATTTGTCCCTTTAAACTAACCTCAAACCTGAGATGCAATTTCATGGGAAAACTCGAAAACTATACTCTTACCACATAAAATATCGCGTACGCTGAGGCAACGAAGACCTTTTGCCCCTGGTAAACATTTCGAAAATGAAATTTCTGATAGGTTTGCGCAAGATTTTTTCAGATTCTTCTCGAGGTTTATATCCGAAGCTTTCCGTTTCTATCAGAAATTTTGACCAATTTTTACCGAAAAATTCTATTTTGTGCAAATAGCTTTTAATTTAATTGTAAATTAAATTAGAACATTTTTCTTTAAGTTCTTATATCCCCGCTTAAAATGAAGGTCATAATTTATATAAGAACTGGGTATAAATTGGATCTTATCGGGTTCTTTTGGAAATATACCCGGTTTTTGTCCTCCGTTTATACGCAGTAGATGACCCAGTTCCTATCTGGGTGAAATAACGTTTATGTAATATAATTATAAATTGGCAAAAAAATTGTTTTATTATTAACACTACACTTAATTGATTTGTGAAATTATACAATTGCACGCAAGATCACTTACAAACATAATTGCACGCTCAAACGCTTTGAATAGCATCACTTGCTGGGGATTCGAACCCTACCTAAACTACCTAAAACCTAAGTCTTAATCTAAATATAGCGCACGCTCCAAACAACTAAGCTAATAAATCGCTTGGATCCTGTCGACAAAATGTCAACCAAGCTGTTTCGTTGAAAAGCCAGGGCTAACTAAGAAATTTTTTAAATATTTTTTTTACACATTTAATGAATAAGTGGACTTAGAAAGGCTTAGTTTAAATATTTACATGTAAATTTTTTAAATTTAAATTCAAATTTTAAAATTAAATTTACTGACTTGGTTTCTATCTGAACTGAAATAACGTTTTTATCCGACATTTTAAAATACTTATACCGGTTTCTTATCTGGTTCTATCGGAAGTGTACTCGGTTTTTTACATCAGTTTATACCCGATATTTGACAGGGGTCTATTTGGTGTGAAATAATGTATGTATTGGATATGTACCAGATAGAATCGAACTTTCGAGTTTGCTTATAGAGACCTTGTAGACCCGAGGTAGAAACTTCTTTTCGTGTTCGTCGAGTATCTTATTTTTTTTCATTAGACACGTCGAATGGAAACAGAAACGGCTTCTATCTGTCGCAAGGGATAGAAGCCGGGTAATACGAGGTACAATATTTTATTCTGTACCCGTTCCCCGGATAAGAGCCTCGTAAGGCTGGGTAGGTTTATTTCCGGTTTCTCTTTGATTTTAACCCGACATTTTGAGCGGGGATCCGAAATTTTTTGGCAGAATCGTGTACAGATCTCAGGGAGGTTTGGAAATAAATTAAAACGATTGAATAGCTTACGAAAGAGCGTTCTATCTGAAATTTCTGCCAGGGACGGTCTCGCGTGTTTGCAAAAACTCGGCCACACCTCGGCTGCGAGTCATCGTTTTTGCAGAACCTAACGCTCGGCCATAAAAAGACTACTTCCCTGCCTTGGCCAACAATTATTATTTCATTATAATGTGATAAAGAAGATACATGGAATTGGCTTTAAATTATTTGTAATCTATTCAGTAGAATTTTCATGTTATTATCCATTTCATAGATCCTCTCAGATGAGGAAAGAAAAAATCGAAATCGGATTTTAAAAAAATAAAAAAATAAAAATAACTCAATTAGAGTTACAACAGAGGAAGTTGTTTCAAAGGTATGTATTGTTGAAAGTATATAGTTAACATAAACTGTAGAGAAATATTACAATAGTAATACGTATTTGGTGGAACTTGCAAGTACATTTTCATTTCGTAGATTCCCGCAGATAAGGAAATTATCAAACGAGATCTGGTTGATCAAAAATTAAATATTACAAAAGACGAAGCTCTTTTAAAGGTATATATTATTGAAAGTATATATTTGACATAAATTGTAGAGAAATATGGCAATAGTAATACGTTTTCTTTTGTATACCACAGAAAATAGATGTGAAGAGTCTAAAGGGCATTAATCCACCTCCATCCACCCCCTTTCAGTCACAAGGTGACCTGGCGTGTACGAATAAAAATTGTATCGATGATAAAATGGCTTTGAAACGTCGCATTCTGGACAATGACGCGAAAAATAAAGGTTTACGCGCCAAAACACTTACAATTGCAAGATAGAATACTCGAACGTTACGATCAAGTCAAACGTAAACATATATTAGATACATAATTACAAAAAATAGTTTTATTTGTAAGAGCGCGTTTTCAACCTTTGTAATATTTAAAAATTTAAATAGATTCAGTTTACAAGGCATAATCGTATCGTAAATTTAGTTGCTTTGGAAGGCCACACATGTTAAACAGTTTTTTAACAATAGAGCATTTTGAAAGTTAAGAAGCTCAAAGTTGGAACAATTTTGATCTAATTGTTTTAAGTCCAATAATTAATCATTAAAATTCTCAAAAATTTTTAATGTGTGCAATTTCAAAATTCCTAATTTAAAATTCTCAAATGTAAGTTCTCGAAACATTAATTTTTTTAAAAGAATAGATGTGCAAATATTTCAAAACAGTAAATTTCAGCTCATGTGATGTTTGAAAAAACGAGCGATTTTGTTGATTTTCAAAACTACCAACTTTACGGCTACAAAAATAAGTATTTTACCCTAAAACATTGGAAGGAAGTAGAGAACATTAAAACGGGGGTTAATTAATTAATTAATTTTTTATTTATTAATTTTTTTCTTCAATTATAAAATTTATTTAAATGAATAAATATTTCCTTGTGTTACATTTTTAGAATCCGTTCACAGCGTTCAAGAATCTTCTAAAGAGAGTCTGTTACAAAAAATAGAAAGCGGAGAATTGCTTCCAGTGGGATATTTTGACGTACAGAATGATAAGGTGAAATTAATAGCATCATTAGTAATGAAATTTAATATTTCACAAGTTACACTGTGTACTGGTTGTATTAGATACATGCTGGGAATGTGATTTGGGTTCCAAAACTTGAGTTTCATAGACTTCGTATGCGGAAGAAAATTAATTCAAAATTCTTCATAGTGCGCATGGCTTATTTGTTCTTTACCGACCCAGTATTAAAAAATAACAGCGTGACTGGTACAATTAGTAATGCCTTCAAAACTCGCAAAGAGGCAAAACCTCCTTTAGATCCGCTTAAGCTGAATATCGATTAACATGTCTTTTCCAATACTAGTACAACCCGGAATTCGACACCAGTAAGTTAGGCTCCCTCCCTACTAAAAAAAAGTCAGGAATTGTCACAAATGATCAGAACTTCTGACGATTTCTGAACATCCTTGACCATTCTTGACGAATTAGAATATTTCTGAATATATGTTAATTCATAACCTTTCAGATAGTATATCGTTGAGGGAAAAAAGTATTAAAAATTAAAAATAATTATTTATTTCATTGTTGCGTATACAGATTCAAGAGTGAGATATTCAGAATCTGTACGTTTCGACGTTTGCAGATACCTAAGTACTTATTTTACTAAAATGTTTAAAATTATGATAAATATAATATATCTCGTAAAGAAAAATAGATCTGTCAAAACAGACCAAATTTTCAGATTCAACTTCAGAGTCATTTAGTATATAAGTATTAATAATTAAATATATGTCAAAAGAGAATTTGCAAAAAATAAATATAAATAAATAATATAAATAACCTAAGAAATGTATAAGGGAATATTTTATGGCATTCTATTCTTGGAACCTAAATAAGAGAATTATCCTCGAATCCGAGCGCTGACGATTTCTAAACATTTTCTCATGAATTCTGACTTTTCCTGATAATTTCTATCGAAACACGTAGCAAAAGTTGTCAGAAGTCCTGCATTTTTTCTGATAATTCCTGACTTTTTCAGTAGGTATCACCTGAAAAATGTTAGTAGAACGCGTTCTTAATAAATTTGCCAATCTTCTGTGATTCGATACTGGGAGAGTGACCGATTAATTGATATTGAGCTGGCTTGCGATTTCCAACGCGACCTTCATTCTGCTGCTCAATCCATTCGAAGAATCTATTACCTCATTGCCCCCTGGCAATGATTTCTCGCTCGTCTACTACTCTACTACAATTTCTTACCTTACGGCTAGTTTGCAGCCTTTCGAGTCTCGCGATAATTCAGCACTACAGTACACAACATCTTCGCTTTCCCTGTGAAGAACCTCTGTATTAAAAATGTCCACCACTTCAGCCACACCCCCAGTGTCGGATTTAACGGGCAGCAAAAGATACATTGCTGACTAGGCTTTTTTTCTTTAATCCGCCACTGCATACTCCCTTTTAGTACGTACACGAAAAAACACTTTTCAGGTAAAATGCTTTTCCTAAAAGCATTCTACACACTCTTGAACGGTTTCAGATCCCTGCTCCATAAAATTTTCTATCACAATGTTAACAACCAACAAATGTCAGATTTCACGTTTTAAAATTTTCAGAGTCCAGATTCTTTGTTCCTCGTGGCCAATGTTACGACCGGAACTCCTATCAGTCTGAATAAATATAAACCTTGTTCAATTAATCATACTCCTTTATTACTAAGAACATGTGCTGATACAGAAGCTAAAGTTGTTTGGTTGACTATCAAGGAATCACCCAATATTGGATGAGGACTTTTGCTAAGAAGTCGGAGGACGCTATAGCAGAATTAGCTGTTAAAGCTTCAACGGTTATCAGTAAAAGGATATCGGAAATGAATAGGGGACCAAGAATTTGCAAAAAGAAGCGCCGAAAGTCCGATAAAAAATCGCCATTGGTTGTAGAAAATGACGACAAAACTGATTCAGATACAGATATCATTACAAAAAAGAAACAGAAAGTAGATCAGCCGAGAGGCAATGATAACAAAACGAACTCTGATATAGATATAGATATAGAAAATAATGAACAAAAAGACAATATTGGAGAAAATGATAAGAATACGGAATCAGATGTAGATATGGAAAATAACGAACAGAAAGAGAACAGTGGAAACAATGATAACAAAACGGACTCAGATGTAGACATAGAAAATAATGAGCAGAAAGTGGAGACTAGTGGAGGCAATGATGATGGCAACTCATTTAAGGAGTTTGATGAAGAGGTAAGGGAATCTTGAAAGTTAACCAGTTTTGTATGCATTTTCAGTATTCTCTACCGATTGTAAATTTCTGTGCGACTAGTTAGGTCGTCACTGAACCGTTAAAAAAGTGGGGATTTTCTAAGTCTAGAAAAAAATCGAAAAAATTGATAGTGAATTTGATTTCTGACCCAAAACTGTTTAAATTCATGATTATACAGTAGAAAAACTTATCCAATCGCGATTTCAATTAGATGAATTGGAATTATTTTATAATACCATTCGTTTACATTGACATATACACAACTCTGTTTGCTTTCGAATTTAAATTTGTCAAAACTGTTAATAATTTAGTAATGAATGTATTTAAAGTGAAACAATTTTTTATTGTATGTTCAAGCGTTAATTATTAACAAAAAATTGCAATAAAAAAATTTTTAATCTACAGTAGCTTGTGTGATTGAATAATTTCGGTTCAAACTGTAAGCGTTGATTGAATCGTAGAGAATTATCAAATTGCAAATGAAAAACGCTTCAAGTTGTGCAATATTTAATTGAAACCTTCAACAAACCAGGTGAAACTTTCAATCATTCAAAATTGTGAAATTTCTAATTGAGAGCCCTTATTTAATTCATTGAGTTGAATAAGTTTACACTCCAACATTTATAATTTTAAATGCTTTAAATTTGAAACCATTATTTCTGCATTAGATTCGTTAATTTTGAAGATTCGTAATGGGCAAACCCCATTAGGAGAGGTAAATGCAATTTTTGATGATAAGTTATTTGAAAAGGTGAAGAAAAAAGAGTATAGACTTACAATTTAAATCGTTCAATATTGCAGAATTAGACACTCAATCTTCATAAATTTTTTTCTGATTTTAGGTTTGCAAGGAGAACGGAGAAGACAGAAAATAATTTAAAAATCTGGCAACAAAAGCATGAATATAAAATCCACGATCACTTTAGAATTGGCTAAAATTATACTGAAAAAACGACTTAATTTTTTTCCTTGATTTTCCTTGATTGGGAACAGGTTTTCCCTATAGTTTCAGTTATCTCAAGCTTAGAAAGGACATTGTTAAAAATGATTTATAAAATTAAGATTAAGGTTGAATGAAGGTCTTCTCGATTAGAATTGTTTGTTTAACAATAGTTATTTAGTCCTTTACACTTATGCGTTCTTTTGAGATGCAAAAGCTCCTACTTTAATTAGAGAATATTTTAAGGAATAAAATAAGGTCTAAAAAATTAGGATTAAATCAGAAAAGCAAGTTTTACTCAAAAGAGAAAAAAAGTCATTTAGTGTAAATATTTTTCCCGATTTTATTAATTTTTTTTAACATGCTCATTTTTGAACATGAGCAAATCTGTAGTTTTTTAGAGTAATACTCTGGGAATAATGCATGATTGAAATTTTTAACAACTTACCAAATTACTGCTATGGAACCAGGATAGATGTTAACGTTCTGAATTTTGGGATCGCTGGAATTGACTTTAAAATAAATGCATTTACAGGCTTGAATATTGAATTTATTTTAGACTAACATCGATAACCGACTAAACTATTATGTACAATAGAAAATTTAACTGAATGAAACGAACCTGTAATTAATTCAGAATAGGGCAGAACTTCAAAGCTTCAAAGTGAAACGTTACTTTATCAGGTTTTTAAGGTGGCCAATCAAACATATGAGAGAGTTTATAATCGGAAATATTTAAATTTCTAAATTCGGGCCCTGCACAATTTTTCAGCATTTCTATCAGCATGTTTCTAGCCTCAAGTGAACCGCCGAATCTCACATCATACGCCACGACCATTTCTATCACGTCATATACAGTCTGTTTCGATTTTTCAAAGGTTACTCGGTCCCCATCTTCGAGATATGTAGATTTTTTTACGCAATTTTGATGTACTTGGTTCTGCATGTAGATCTTCGGACGAAGGTTCCTTCAAATCAGAAGTATTAGAGGTATGAAAATACAGATCTTCCATGTCATCAAAGGAATCTTCATCGTTGCTCGAATAATCAAAGAATTCTTCACCTATAGCATCCAATGGCACACTAGGTGCAGCTTTCCCTTCTTCGATTACTAGATCACTGTCCAATTGTTTTTCTGAAAAATTTATAACATAAGATAATTCACAAAAAGGAGTAAAAATACTTTCATATTAAGATTCCTACCTTACCCGAGTTCTACCCTTTCCTTACCGGATTCATACATTACTGACATTTTTCTTGAAACAACTCACGTTCCCCACGCATTAAGATATCTAGTTGTAAATCTGAGAATTTATATAAAAGCCATTCAGGAACATTTGAATGGTCCGAAATATTTTGGAAATTCAAACAAAAATTTCCAAAAAATTTTCAAAATTACAATTTTTGTGTAGTTTCAGAAATTGAGAACCATACGAACGTTTCTTAGTGCCTTTTAACTAATTTCCGAAATTACTTTTTTTGATTAAAAAAAAATACCGGAGTTATAGCATTTATAAAATTCAAAAATTCTAAAAAAACAAACGAAAATGCAAACTTTAAGCCAAACAACGCGCGATGTGAAAAAAAAAGTAAGAGGAAGAGAAACAAAACGCAAATTAAAGCACTCAAAGTGGAACTCTTAAATTTTAAACTTTTAAAATTGAAGTTTAAAAGTTTTTAAATGAAAAATTTTTGTATTCAATTGCTTATAACTTACACATATAAAATGAAAAGTACTAACACTTTTTAAGAAGGAAAGATTCTAATTTTTTAGAAATCATTGCTAGTTTCAAAGGTGAAAAAATCCATGAGATTCCATTGAGAATCCTTTGAAAAGACGACTCTGTGAATTGCGTATCTTTCATTTGCATATTCAGGAATTTAAAACAGAATCGGTTTGCGACTATGTGAATCGGTCATTTTCTTAAGCAACTTCGAATCTGCCATGTACTGCAATGGCTATTTCAAGCAAGGTTATATTGAATCGGCTTCCTTCTTTTTGAATGAGACCGACTTTTTTGGGGTTAAGCTGCCATATTTTACAAGATTTTCTAAATTGATAAACTAACGAAAGATAGAAAAAAATCATGCGCAGGTCTACTAGATTCCTTTTACTATTTCAGATATTAGTATTTTACAGCATATAAGTTAGTCAACAAAATTATAGCGACTAAAAGTCTTTAAAAAACAAATGAGCGGCAATTTGGAATTCTAGTGTCAAATACGCAATTCAAAAGCCTTCGAAACCCATTCAACAGAAATGAATCGATTTTTGTTTCCTGGGTAGAGAGTCGTATCTCTATTTACAAACGCATAGACGTGAAAATTTTTCTCCGCTTACAGTATTTAAACCTCGAATTTCGCACGAAACTCCGCTCGAAAATTTTATTCAACTTGCACAATTTTTGTATGACAAAGAGCGATATTCCGCTTGAAAATTTCTGTCCTCTTGCAGTATTTCAATCTTGAATTCCGCACGAAACTCCACCTGAAAATTTTATTCGACCTGCAGAATTTTCTGTCAAATTTCACGCGAAAATTTCTCTCCAGCTGCAGTATTTCAATCTCAAATTCCGCACTTAATACCGTGCGATTATTTTTCTCCGCTTGCAGTATTTTCATTTTGAATTTGGTATGAAACTCCGCCCAAACATTGTATTTGACTTGCAGACTTTGTTTGTATCTTAAATTCCTCAAAGTTCTCAAAATAAAATATTTTATTTAACTTGATTGTAATATTTAGTTCAAATTCCAAAAAAATGATAATTATTAATTTTGTATGAAATGAAAATTATTTCTCTACTTGAAGTATTTTTTACATTCAGTTTTTCACAAAACGTGGTTAGAAATAGTTTTTTTCTTTTTACTTTTAGTTTTTATCACAAATTCCACATGACAATTTGTCACCACTTGTTTGCCTATAAGTAACACTATGAACTGAATAACATTGAGCAACAAAAATGAGAAATCCTGTTGATTGTATTCAAATGAAACTGTTTATTATAAAATCTATACACATTTAGCTTGAACAAAAGAGCGTAGCTACAAAGACTGTCCAACCAAGTAGAAAACTTACACTTGATCAAGGCAAATTTTAAGTTCTAATATCTTTTATAGCGCTTGTATCACAACTAACATTCGAACAGATGCATAATTTTAATCATAAAATAACAAAGCATACTAGAACGGTCACAATTACTTGGAATCTCGATTAATAATAGGAACACTTAATAATTTAGAAGCGACGATAATATTTTCAGTACAAAATTTTAGAACATAGAGAGAGTAGTACGAGTATCATTTATAAGTGAGATGGAATGTTTTTTTCAACATTCCAGCAGAAAAATAGTTATTAAAATATTTTCATCTTTTTATCTAATGCTCCTAGCGAAATCGCGGTAAAATTTCAGCCACAAACGCGTCTCACGACCTTGAAATAGGTAGTTACAGTCTGTAAAGGAATCAATACGACGATCCAGAAAAAGCCTCGTGCATCCTAAGAACACGGAGCGACCCAAGGACTACCGCCTTCTGCATTTTTCCCGCAAGTGTTTTAGCATATTGTTGACAAGCAGGGATGCTTTTTAGGCCATTAGCAAGTGAAAGCTTGGCACCTCCAAGAGCGCCGATAATAAGGACAATTAGTTTAACAGAATATTCCGGGTACAATCGTTTTAACTACCTTAGAAGATCTCGATACCTCTTTTTCTTTTCATTCTCCTTGGTTATGAAGTTTTTGTCAGCTGGTGCCGAAAATTCGATAACGAACATGGTTCGCTTCTCGAAGACAAGAAGAACCATGTCAGACCTCGAGTGAGCAACAGAAACAATTGTCGAGAATATAAAGTTCCAGTATATGCAGCACTTAATGCGATAAGAGTGATAGAGATGGTAATAAAGCACTGTTAGTGCCGCATTGTGCCTTTCAATGTAGGTCGTTCCCGCATGAGTTGGACAACTAGATAATATATGAGCTAAATGCTCGGGGTGTGTACGGCACACCTTGCAGCTATCATCAGAAATGTCTTGGCTCAAAATGTGGCGACGGTATGTTAAGGTGAAAATGAAACCCTCTTGGCAAACAAAAATGAAACCCTCTGTACCAGACTTCAATCCGGGCGATTTAAGGAAAGCAAACGTTAGCTCACAAGCCATTGACTGATCCTTCACATTTATGTGGAAGATACCGTGCATCCTGTTATCCAGGAGCTGTTCACGAAAAATTGTCTGTTCTCCTTTCTTAATCCCGACTTTCAAGAGTGAGTACTCGAGATAGATAAGATTTGATGCATTTTTCTCACCCCTAATACTGAAGTCAAGTCCGAGTGTTTCAGCAGCCTCCACCGCTGCTTTGTTACAGAAACGCTCCTTTGCCCACTTCTTCGTGATTCTTGACCATTTTAAGAAGAGGGTCTATTCCATTTGCAACTATATCTGCTGCACCCAGAATAATCCTGTTGTGAAGATATTCAAGACTCAATATTCCGCGACCAGCTCGACGGCGTTAGATGTACAGGCGCGGAACGCAAGACTTAAGATGCATGCTTTTGTTCATGTGCATAACCTTTCTTGTCCCGATATCAAAGAATCTGAGCTCGTTCTTCGTCCATGGAACTACTCCAAATGAATAGAGTACTACTGGGACGACAAGCATGTTCGTTGCAGATACTTTGTTCCTCGCCGACAGTTCGGAAGACCAAATCTGTCGGATGAAACGCTCGTATCTGCTTCGGAGAGTATCCTTTATAGATGTCGCATCCTGAATGCGGCTCTGTGGCATGCCCAGGAATGTATAAGTCTCCCCAGCGCAAAGGTGTCTTATAGCGCTTCTATCAACGAGCTCAGGATCTTCAGGGATGCCATTAAGTTTTCCTCGCTTCAAATAAACCTTGGCGCATTTGTCTAACCCAAATTCCATTCCAATTTCCTTAGTATATCGTTCGACAATCCCTAGAGCTGGATGTAGTTGCTCTTTTTTTAGCATAGATCTTAAGATCGTCCATGTAAAATACATGAGTGACCTTGTACTTTCGATCTGCAGGTTTGCCGCACAAGTACCCGTTGGAATTGCGAAGTGCTAGAGATAGTGGCAATAATGTAAGGCAAAAGAGGCGTGGCCTCATGGTGTCGCCCTGAAAGACACCCTTCTGAAAGGTGACCTTGTTAGTTGTCACCCGATTTTTTCCAGATGAAATAGTAAGTCTGGTTATCGAAAGCGGCATCAATCTCTTTATGCACCTAACTATTTGCGGATGCACCTTTAAGATTTCCAAAAGACAGATGATAAGTCTATGGGAGGTCGAATCGAAAGCTTTCCGATAATCAATTCAGGCCATCGATAGGTCACGCTGGTAGAATGCTGCATCTTTGCAGACACATTTATCGACGAGCAGGTTCTCCCGACATCCGGCTACGCCTTTCTTTGAGCCTCGTTGTTCATACATTTCTTGCCACACAGGTTCAATTGCCCGAACAATCCTATCATTTAGGATAGATGTGAATATCTTATAAAGTGTGTTCAGACAAGTTATTGGCTTGTAATTCTTCGGGTCAGCTAAGTAGCCTATTTTCGGCAGGAGTATTGTGCGCCCTTCCACCAACCACTCCGGAATCGGCTCTTCCGACTTCAAATATGAGGGGAAAATACGGGCCAAATGCTGATGGGTTCAAGGAAACTTTTTTCACCAGAAGGTTTTGATACAATCTGGTCCCGGTGCGGAATAGTACTTCATCCCTCTTAATACTTTTTTCACCTCCTTGGTAGTGATGGGTGGGAATTCTTTATCAGATGTTATGAGGGCAACACATAACTCCTTGAAGCTATTTATATTTTCTGAGTCTTCGTCCAGTCTATGCTGCACTTCGTAGACTTCTCTCCAAAATACTTCGACCTCCTCTGGTTTGGGTGGGTGTTCGACAGCAACTGGAGGGTCTTGGAATAGTCGAGATGGGTCCGAGAGAAACTGTTGATTTTCTCTGACCCACCTCTCCCTCCACTCTAGACTTCTCTTAGCGTCAGATAGTATCCGTATTCTCTCAACAATATGCTGCCTGATGGTCAGCAGCTTTGACTTGTTAAGTGTGTGATAACGGGTCCGGAGTTCGCGTTACCTTGGCGGTAAAATTCCTTTCAGATGTGATATAGTCAATCACACATTGAATGCGGGACGCGTACTGTCTTGCCCAGCCTATCTTTATGGCAAGTTGATGCATTCGTCTTTTGGTCTTATGATCAGCCGTTGGTTTTGTTTTACGGTTCGCATCGGCCAAAGCTCTCGCTGCATTATACACACAATAATTGATAGCCCAGAGGTCGAATTCACCGGAAAGCCAGATCTTAGTGTCGCCTCTCTTTCTTTGTTGCCGTCTTGTTCTAGCTGTGGTAGAGTAGGCGTTCCGCTTACATAGCCCCTTTTATATATATATATATATATATATATATAATAAACCTCTCAAGTTTCGACGAGGTACCAAAATGACAGTACACGTTTGGTTTAAAATGACTTCAACCCAAAAGTGGGAAGAGCAAGATGGCCTTTCTTGATTTTGTGTCTGGGATGAAATCAGATAGGTAATGATAGAATAAGCTGGGTTCGGATAGATTATGAAAGAATCGGAAATGATTGTGTAGAAAGGAAATCGGATAAGTTAGAAAAGGATATGTTGGGACAGAAAGGCAATCCGATGGGCTGGCAAAGAATAGGTTCGGATAGGAAAGGGATCCGTCATGGTAGTAAAGGATCGGATAAGATAGGCTTCCGTAGGAAAGGATCGGCTAAATCGCTTTAGCCAGATCTTTGACCAAATTTGGCCTATTGGAAAAATTTCTGCAAAAATACCTTTTTACTATATTGTAATCCCACTTCTCCTTTTTAGAAAACTTCACACTTCGGTTTTAAGAGGTAAAAATGTGCTTTTCACAGTGTTGTACTATAACAAATAATAAGAAATAAGGTTCGATTTGAATAATCTAAGGCTAGTTTTTTCTCTTGAAAAATCTTACTGCTTCTTCCTACATATGAGTCCAAAAAGTTTTCTTAGTGAAATGTATAATTATTTTTCATTTCAAGAATCTCCAACCATATAATTATTACCTTATCAGTAAATGATAGAAAGATTCCTATAAAATCAATAATAATTATACATTTCGCTCGAAAACTTTTTTTAACTGTAGACATATATAAACAATAAAATTTTTTATGAATAAAAAACTATCCTACGGTTACCCACATTTATTTTTTCTATCTTAGAAAACTGAAAACATAATGTTTAGGGTGTCGCAGCCCGGGATCAAAACCTTTATAATTTCGCTCGGGTGTCTGCCCAACATTTTTCCTGCCGATTGGATAGGAAAATAGAAGTTAGGAAAAGATTCGATAGGAACCGATAGAGTCGAAAATGAAGGGATCGGACAGAACAGATGTAATTTTCTACGATGCTCTTCTTGTGACTTGGACTACTTGTTACCTCTTCAAATCAAAAAAGCAAGTTTTCAATAAAACAAAGTGGGATTAGAAAATAGTAAGGGGCTACTTTTCTATCAATTTTTCTAAAAATCTCAATTCGTTATCGGAATGCAAAGTTTGATGAAGATTGTAGGTGGCAACCTAGTTTGTGTAGTACTCCTCGCTTTCAACCAAAAATTGTTTCACTAAATGTTGCATGTGCACAAACTCGGACCTTGTGATAACTGACTGTAATCAGATATGAAAAGCTTCGGCAAAAAGCACCCAGTCCTTCACTAACTTAATATCCAGAAATAAAGCAAGAATAGGTGCACTGAAGTACAGGATCCAGATCTCCCATTCCTTTTCTCTCCAATAGTGCATGTCCTGTAATGAACGCGAAAAGCGCATGACTTGATTCGGTAGCTGAATCTCATTTAAGATTATATTCATCATATGAGTTTCTGCAGCACCTAGAACCGATGGCAAAATAGACTTAGAACTATCAAACCAATTATTGGCAAACTGCTTTCCCAAACACAATCTCGCTTTGGATTCAGGATAGGATATTTCATACTACCACCAGTATCAGCCTTATTCCTAACGTATATACCTGGGTGTAAACACCAGTTGCATCCTGAGTGAGCATTAAACTGTAGTATTCCTTGCAATGGCGCACGAGCAAATGTATCAACACAACAGTACAATGCATACGGTTTAATGTTTCGCTCTTTGCCGCGAATAGTACAACTGATGCCGGAGTTTGTTAACTGATTTCCTTCATCCATGAACGCATTGAAAAAACACTCATATCTGGATTATATCTACCAAACACAACGCAAATACAATAGTCTTTGATCCTCTAGCATGGACTGGTGTTTCATTGATTATTATTTGTAAAAGCCAAATGGAAAATCAAGAGCTTTCAAATACGGGTGCCCCATCAGCATTAAAAGTTAACGTCACATAACAATTTTTGTTTTGTGGATCAAGGCCTGCTACAAATTTACGATATTCTTTTCCGTCGTAGAAATATCTGTATGTGTATATTTTCCTACGTATCCACTGCAATCGGGGCAGATAGAGTAATACGTTGCTATGTCTTGCGAAAAGAAAATTTTATCGACTAAATATCTCGTATCTGGCAATATTGGTGATGGGAACATACAATTAATCATTTTTAAAAGATTAGTTACCGCTGTATGAGATAGGGAAAATCTCAAACTGTACTTTGCCACCATCAATAATATTTCCGCTTCGCTCACGACAACAGGCTTATTCAGGATTTCGGAAAAATCGGCTGATTCCAACTTTTATGACAAACACGAATTTTTTGTACTCCATCTCTGATTTCTTCTGAATATTCTGGTATAGAGAAATCTTCTTCATTTGTGATAGGCTGCCCAATAATTATTTGTTACCAATCGAAAGAATCGTCATCTTCTTCCGCCAAGTCATACTCATCGATGTAATTTTCGGTGGGAATCTAAATGTTCGAGAATGATTGTACATAAATGGTATAATTGAGAGAAGTATAAATTTGTAACCTTTAATGTGAAAGAATATCGAAAATATTCAGCGTTGGAAATTGAATGGTTTCACGCTTGGTGTAAAACTAGACAAATTTTAAATTATATTTGTGAAGTAACAAAATTTTCATACTGAAACTGCTTAACAGTAATTGAAATTGTAGGGTTCGGAATGGAAATTGGGCACTCTGTACTTATCAACATAATTTGAAAATCATGAATGAAGAACTAAGAATTACATGTATAACAAGAGGCGAAGACAATAGTACCAACATACCTTGCTGTTCACATGATATCTCATTGGATTACAGTTCAGTATTTTTTATATAAATGATGGAAGAATCAAAAGTGCTGGAAACTTTAGGCCTCGAGGATTATAGCGAAGGATTCGTAGTTATATACATATATATATATATATATATATATATATATATACACATTTGCATGGCCTATCAATTTTTGTCCCAGAAGTATTTAGAGATCTTTCTTATTCACTCAAATACTACTTCTACCTCCATCACGCATATCCAATCGATTTTTGGTGCAATAAAAAAGTTGATGTTTTAAATGAAGGTAAGTATTGAGAAAAGAATATTAAATTTACATGACCTATTGATTTTTGTCCCAAAAATATTTCTAAAACTTTCTTGTTAACTCAAATACTACTTCTACTCTCATTTTGTATTTATTACATTTATTAGTTGAAATAAAAGGCAAAATGAGTGATCAAGGGAAAAAATCATTGTCTAATTATAACCTTTGCATACTATCAAACACTTTCACTCGCTGAAATCTATTACATGTTTGGAGGTAAAAACTTAAGATATCAATTAACACCATTTGCATTAATTTATACCGTCGATTTTTACCGGGTTTTTGGGGTCACAGAATAAAAAACCGTGGTCAACAATTTGAAATAGCTGATCCGATATGGCAGCTTGAAAATTATAATAAATCCGAAAATTTGTAAAGTTTCCGTGAAACCTCATTTTTACGGGGTTTTGGGGTCATAGAATACAAATACCTAACAAAAATTAGGAATTCATATGAACTGATGTAATGTAAACAATAAACAATTTTGGAAATAGGGTTGCTTCTGCCCACTGCATTAGCTGCTGAAACTTCAACCACGGATACGAGTTTTTAATTTTGAGTCGCCATATTAGATCTGCATTTTACATTTCCAAAATTTGACCGAAGATTCGTCATAAGCGCTCTACAAAAAAGTGGCATCCAAATTTTCGATCAAGTCAAAATTCAAAGAACTATTGCACTTTTAAGAAACACCAAGATTTTAAATATTCCTAACTAGTAGTGTTAAAATATAAAATAAAATCTGTGACAACTGTTTCTAGTTTCCATCTTTTGATTGCAAGTCACATATAGGTGGAATTGCAAAAAAACGGAGATTCCGAATATAATATTTTTAAATTGCCGATTGAAAAATCTGAAGAATTTTTTGTTTCGCCTTTTATTCTTAGGGTCATAGCATTCGGGCTCAAGTAGCGACCTGAGGAAAAGTCAAGCGAATAGACTTAGGCGAGCAGATAAATGACAATCAAATGAAGATTGCATGATTTAACTCACCTTTATTATTTAAAAAAGGGCAGTGGCACCTCAAGATTCATACATTTTCTATCTATTGTTATGTTTAATCTGAAGAAAAACTACGTTTCATAATATAGTCATTATTTACGGCCTTCTTTGAGTAAAACTGTTCGGAAGATATCTGCAGATGTCTTAAATAACCCAATTAAATAATAAATAATAAGGATGAATAGATAGAATAGCATTTAGGCTACACTTGTTAGTAATCCTTTTCACGTGCTTAAGCTGTTGGCCATTAGTGTTACCGAACATGAGGGGCGTGGAACCTGAGAAGGAATTTGTAAATATATCTCACTAGGTTTACTACCTTATTGAATATGTCTGAAGAAGAATCAATGTAGATCTGTATATATCCAATTTGATGATTCCATCGTAACAGCCCTTGTAAACTTCAAACTCTGAATTGTTACTTGATGAATTGCGGAACGGGTACATACACTAACGTAAAGTACATTCACTGACACAACAGAAGATGTTTCTCTTTGAATCTTTCCCTTATACTCAGTATCACTAAAATTTAATTTATAAGTGTCTATACAAAAAAAATCATGTCACCAGTTTATACAAGTAACTTATAAAGCGAACAAACATTTAAAAAACTTTCCAAAAACATTAAATATCCATACCCACAGGCAATCAGCAAAAGTGCGCTAAAAAAATGATGTAATTTTTAAAAAAATGCTTTAAAAACCGCATGGAGATATTTTCGACAGGCATGGAATAGTTCTGTTCATTTTTCAATCCAACAATTATTTTATTTATAAAAATTGCAGAATTATAAAAAGTGACTTAATTGTTTGAACAATTGTTTAAACAAAATGCAAAAACATCTACATCGAGTTTTTTCGGGAGCCAATTTAGGAGTGTTTTTTTTTAAACGTCTGTTAGTTTTTTTTTAATTAATTGCACATAATTTAAATCCATATCTCTACCAAACTTGAAGGTCGTGAAAATTCACGGAATTCAGAAAATTCAAAGAATTCAGAAACTACAAGGACTTCAGATAATTCCAGGGATTTAGCGAATTCGAGAAATTCATAGAATCGCAGAAATTTAGGGAATTCAAGGAATTCTGAGAAATCAGGGAATTCAAGGAATTTAGGGATTTCAGATTATTCAAGAAATTCACGAAATCTCAGAATGTAGGAATTTAGATTTAGATTTTGAAATCGCTCAATATCTTCTGTTCCCTTTTTTTTATTTGAAAATTCACATTTATTAAAATTCCAAAAAATTTCCCTATTCCTTCGAAATTTATGGAAGATTTTTTGATATACAGTTTTTGCTATTGTATAATAATAGAAAATTATTAATTGCAAAAAAAATTTTTACTTGATTTAGAATTTTTGAAAATGATGGTATCCCGTTTTTCAGCGAATAGCTAGTAAAAAGTTCATGAAAGAATTTTGCAATATATGCAATAGAAAAGACGCCTCCCAATATAATTTTTTACTTTCAAGCACCCCTGCGCATCCAGTTCAGCGATGCTAAACACATGACAAAATTGTTCACAAAAATCAAATAAAGAAACGATAAAGTTTACGATTGTTCACTTTCCGCAATGGAAGCGAGTATTTAACAAATAAATCTTCACCTTAAATTTTCGCTTCATTTATTTTCCTCTCATAATTCTCCTTGTTTTTTCGTCATTCATACTATTCGGTAGATTAGTCATTAAAGCTATACGATTTTCCATCCGATCAGGTGCCTCGTGTTTTACATGATGAAATGTTCTTGGAAATTGAATTTCTGTCAGTCCAACAGTCCAACAACCCTGTAAACGTACTTCGTGCGGCAGTTGTATGGTGAAGCGTGTCGTAGTATTGTGCGGAAGATACTTCATACCGCTATTGCTCGCTAAAATTAAGTGAAATTGATCGTTATTCATTGTAATTTTTGTAGATCGGTAGCAGGTATCCAGGAATTAAATTTATCAGAATATCCCATCCACTTAACAAGTAATTTTTGTGACCCTTTCCTCTACTACGTATCACTCGCTAAATTATAAACTCTGACTCATTAATATCAGTATCTTTCCTCACAGCCGATAGTTCTCTTTCGTAAAAAACTCCATCAATATCATCAACAGCCAGATCTTGTAACTCGTAAATATATGAATTTTGTCTAAGGCCTTTAATTATTCGTCTTATCACAAAAATCTCCTCTTTAAATCTAGCTCCATAACATTTCGCAAAGGCGCCTTTCTCTCTACTGATCTGTACGTAATCAGTTACCTTATACTTAGGCTTTTTACCATGCAAGGCTTTTCTACCATACTTTCTTTGAATATTTAATCTTGCGCGTGCTGCATTTTCCAAAGTCACCTCTGATGGTCGCATTCCTATACTAGAATGTCGTGCATTATTATAGCCTTGTTAAATCTGTTGTAAAACATCAATGTGACGATGAGTATTACTATGCGTAAAATAGCGCCACATACCTTCTTTTAGTGTACGATTAAATCGTTCGACTACAGCAGATTTAACATTTGGATCACGTACAGGGCGAAATCTTATACCCCGTGTCGATAAAATATTTGAAAAACCTGCACTGAGAAACTCTTCTCCTCTATCGCTCTGTAGACAGACAGAATAACGTTTTTCACTTTAATCGAGAATAACCTCAAATGCCTTTCTCACTTCATTCACAGATTTATCTTAAAGAGGTTCAACCCAAACGTATTTACTCAGCACGTCAATGACCACCAGTAGATACTGGTATCCATCGTTGGAATCTTTTAAATGTTTTAAATCAACTAAATCTGCTTCCCATAAATCATCTATATTTTATATATCGTAATTTATTCTTCTGAAACGTCGACGAATTGGTGTGTGCAGATTATATGAGTCTTGAGATTTTAACCAATCTACTATCTTTACGCGAGACTCTTCCCCGCACAGCGTTTGCGAGTTTTTCAATACCTGAGTAAGAGACTTCATGGGATGGATCGAAAGATATTTCTTCTAACAATTTCATGGTTTCAGAAACAATGTTCTCCACTGGCTGTTTCCTCTTCTCGACCCTTGAGCTTTAACGGAACCTGTGCTGCGAGGTGTTGCTAGCTTCATACTCCTACCTGGCGTGTCAGTGAGCCCTTTGTATATCTCGTTAGCACTAATGACGTCTTCGTCTTCTGTCATTAGTAAGTCATAAAGTCCAGGCCATAGTTTGGGGCTGCGACGACTTCCTCTCTCTGTCGAAGGGATATTATCTTCTTTCCAGTATTTCCTATTTCCGACAATCTCTCTAGACATACCGATTTTACGAAGGATCATGGAAAACTGGTCTCGGCCCGCCGGTTTCACATTTTTTCTCAAACTCACTGCATCGTTTATAAGATCACTGATATTTGCATTTTTCACACTTTTACCATTTATAAAGAGAGAACCATATGAATCTCATTTCATACGTTTTTGCATATGAGGTTGACAAAGTCACTGGAGTGATTTGCAAACTATTTGTTGACATTTTTCTACCTGCTCGCTCGGCACTAAACCATCTCTTTTGAATGTTCTATAATTGCTAAATGGAAAAGGGATATTTACTCTCGTGATTTAGCTGAGCTGAAAATATTTGAGAGAAAACTACCAATAATAGGAGCGAGTAATAAACGTAAAAATCCACCCTTCTGAACGATAAATCGTTTTTTATTTTTCCCAGTACCCTTCGATGTTGCCACTTTGCTTAAAGTATACTTATGCATACTTTAAGCAATAAAGGGGAAAAAAGAAACGCAGGGGCGTAATTTCAGATGTAGTACGGAATATAGCAGGGGGAGAAAGATTAGGGCTGTATGGGATTTTCTCAAGTAGCATGGCATAGTGATACTGCAAGAGACTTGGATCGAAAAACAAAAGGAGAAGGCTTTTCTAGGGTCACTGGACCAGGAGTATGCATGGACAACCAAAGCAGCGGTAAGAGTTAAAAATAAGGAGAGAGCGAAGGAAGGACAAATCGTCGGGGTGCGTAAGAATTTTGGTGGGAATTTCAGAATAGAAGAATGGGATTTGGGGCTAAAGATCAGTGCAGAAATACTGGGTGACAGTGGAAACAAAGTGAATATTTGAACTATTTACAATAACGTAGGGGTAGCAAGAGCGGTGAATAGTATTAGAACTTTAGTCGAGGATATTCTGTAGAAGGAAAAAAAATTGTGATACTAGGCGACTGGAATGCGAGAGTAGGAGAGGAGTTGGGGGGAGGGGAGGTTACCGATCTAGCGCCAGCGAAGATTTTCAACAATGTAAGAAAATCAGAGGACAAGACTGTGAACCCGGAAGGGTACAAGTTACTGAAATTTTGCGATGAAGAGAGCTTAAGGATTCTAAATGGAAGGTTGGGGAAACATGTTAGGGGAGAATGGATGCACATTGGAGAGGCTGAAGTATCTATGATTGATGACATAATAGAGTCAGAGGAATTTTGTGATGCGGACATCAGGGATATGGAAGTCGTAGTTAGAACCGAATTTTACTATTTGCCAGTAAGCTTCCTGATGGCGGAAAAGGTGCCAGAAAAGGGTGTAGGTCAGGAGAGGGATGTAGAGGCAGAAAAGGGTCCAGAAACAGAAAGTAGGCTAATATGGGACGAAAAGAAAAGTCAGGATTACATGAAGGAACTAGTGAAAATTTGGGGAAAGAGGATAGTGAATGGAAAGGCTGGCTGGGAAGGAAGATGGGACCAATTGGTAGATGCAGTTAAACAAGCGACACAAACAGTTGGCATGCTTAAGAGGGTGAGGAAGAGGGTCAAGAAGAATCAGGAGTGGGGGAAAGACGAGGAAGAGAAAATGCTGGGAAGAGTAGCATTCAAATCCTTAAAAAAGTACTTGAAAACTAAAAAGAACAGGGACAATGGAACATACAATGTCAACATAAAGAAAATAAGGGAACACCGAAGAATCAGGCAGAAACAGGAATCGGAGAAAAATTGGGGAAAAGTTAAAAGCAGTAAAAATATACGCGAAGTTTGGCAGGCTATTAATGGATTAAGGCCGCAACGGAAGCGGGGAGAGGGATTAAAAAGGAGGAGTGGAGGACGCACTTTATGGAACTACTTGTAGGGGAAGGACTAAAGGGGGAAAATTAAATTCCAGAGAATTCAGTGGTTGAAGTGGATAAGATTGGAGGGCCGCCACCGACGGCCCTCCCGCAGGAGGACGGGTTTAGCATAGAATTTATTAAGTGAATGCTTAAGGAATGGGCTTTGGAAATTAGGGAAATTTTGAATGGACTCTGGAAGGAGGCGATCAGGGACTGGATGGAAAAGAAAGGGATATACGAAGAAAGCCATGCAGGCCTTAGAAGAAGGAGAGCAACGTGAGACCCTGTGTGGGTACTGAATTCGTTGATCAATAACAAACTAAAAAAGGAGGAAGGTAAACTTTACACGTCATTCATTGATTTAAAAAAAGCCTTTGGCACCGTAGATAGGGACCTATTGATAGGAATACTGGGAAAGATTAGCATTAAGGGGAGGATGATGAGTATGCTGGAAAAAAAATATAGCAGGACAATAAAGGAGATTATCACGGCAGAAGGGACGACCGAAAGCTTCATAACGGCCAGGAGGGTAAGACAGGGGTGTCCACTGAGCTCAACCATTTTTAATATATTCATAGGGGACATGGATGAAGCGTGGGAGACGGGGGAACTTAGGGGAGGGGGCAGATAGGAGGGGAAGAGCATGAAGTAGTTAATAGTTATATGTATCTAGGATACTGGTTCTTTACAGGGGGAGTCAATTCAATCCACATATCCAGGATATCAGGGAAAGCAAGGACCCGCTCCCAACCTATGCCCCATTCATGATCCATTCTTTTTGATACTGTAGATTACAAGTGAATATTTCTTATATATAAACAGATGTAAATCGTTTCTCGCTTGCATGTTTCTGTATGCTATTGTCTGCTATTGCTACTTCCCACATCGTAAGCTTATGCATTAATTTCCTATCATAATAGAATCACAGCACTGGACGTGCCACCTCTTTGGCCCTGTTTACACAATTTCTCGCGTATCCGCAAAGGATAGGGTTCGGTTTCCCTTTAAGGGTTGCTGAGATCAATTCCTCTAGCTCATTCCCATTTTTTAACCCCTTCTGTCCACTTTCCATCTTACTTTTCCCACGCCACCTCACATCTAAAAATATGTTGGAGACTCTCTACTTCCCTCCCACACCACCTGCACGAAACATCTTTATATCCTCTTTTCTCGGTTTTTCCTAAATTTCCTTACCTTAGCCTTCCCCACTGAACTTTAGTTTCGTCACTAGTTTTTGCGTCCTTCCAATATTCCTCTCTCCCGGGGATTGTTTTCCATTTCTTATATCCCACACAGTAACATGAATTATCTATCCTACACCAATTATTCTGCAATTCTTGAGCAATTGTTGTTTATATTCCCTCTATGAGTTTTTCGAAGATCTTTTCCTCTTTCCCCCCTTCCCACATACATTTTATGGTTTCCCCGTCTCCTACTCCTCTAAATGCTTTCTCGAATGTTTCCCCCCATCACGAAGGATTCCCATTTATTAGTCCTCTTATTTCCTCTTTGAGGCAAATTTTCGGCCATTTTTCATCCTTCATCCCATATATTCCCATCAGGTACCTGATTGCTCTGGTCCTAGTCTCAATTTCTATACTGTGTCTTCCTGATTCTGTTCTGCAAATGCAGCCCGGTGTTGTGCTATTTAGTCTCATTGCCATTTTAACCATCTTACCTTGCAATCTTTCCATTACCTCGCTCCTTTCCCACCCCCATACTTCCAGTTTGCTAATCCTAGCCCTTTTTATCACCTCCCATGTTGTGTTTGATGAGTTCCTTGCTTTCCCTGATATCCTGGATATGTGGATTGAATTGACTCCCCCTGTAAAGAACCAGTATACCAGATACTTAAAACTATTAACTACTTCAAGCTCTTCCCCTCCTATCTGTCCCCCCTACGTTCCCCTTTTCCCAAGCTTCATACATATCCCCTATGAATATACTAAACATGGTTGAGCTCAGTAGACACCCCTGTCTTACCCTCCTGGCCGTTATAAAGCTTTCGGTCGTCCCTTCTGCCGTGATAACCTCCTTTATTGTCCTGCTATAAATTTTTTCAAGCATACTCATCATCCTCCCCTTAATCCCAATCTTTCAAAGCTTTCCTATCAATAGGTCCCTATCTACGGTGTCAAGGGCTTTTTTAAAATCAATGAATACCGTGTAAAGTTTACCTCCCTCTTTTTTTAGTTTGTAATTGATTACGAATTCAGTACCCACACATGGTCTCGTGTTGCTCTCCTTCTTCTAAGGCCTGCTTGGCTTTCTTCGTATATCCCTTTCTTTTCCATCCAGTTGCTGATCGCCTCCTTCCAGAGTCCGTTCAAAATTTCCCTAATTTCCAAAGCCCATTCCTTAGGCTCTCACTAAATAAATGATAAGCTAAGCCCCTCGTCCCTGCAGCTTTCCCCTTTTTCATTCTGACCACTACCTTAGCTATCTCCTTGAAGGAGATTTCCCTGTTCAGTTTTAACTCCGCTTCGTCATCCCCTCCCTCCAACCCAACTTCTTCCCCCCTTCCGTCGGTGGCGGCCCTTCAATCTTATCCACTCCAACCCCCGAATCCTCTGAAATGTAATTTTCCCCCTCAAGCTCTTCCACTTCAAGTAGTTCCATAAAGTGCGTCCTACACTCCTCCTTTTTAATCTCTCTCCCCTTTTGCTTCAGTTGCGGCCTAAGTCGGTTAATAGCCTGCCAAACTTCGCCCATATGTTTACTGCTTTTAACTTTTCCCCAATTTTTCTCCAATTCCTGTTTCTGCCTGATTCTTCCGTGTTCCCTTATTTTCTTTATGTTGACATTTTATGTTCTATTGTCCCTGTTCTTTTTAGTTTTCAAGTACTTTTTTAAGGATTTGAATGCTACTCTTCCCAGAATTTTCTTTTCATCGTCTTTCCCCCACTCCTGATTCTTCTTGATCCTCTTCCTCACCCTCTTAAACATATCAAAGGTTTGTGTCTCTTGTTTAATTTTATTGAGATAATTGGCAAGTCTTCCACCCATCTACAAGAAACTTTGACAAGAAAATTTGAAATTTGAAAAAATTCTTAATTTATCAGGAAAATATTTTTTATCTATAATTTGAAAATTATCAAAAGTATATTACCTTGCTACTCTCACCGCAACTGAAAATTTCATTCATAAAATTTGCAAGAACTCTATTTACCTATAAGAAACTTTGGCAGAAAATTAAAAAAAAAATTTTAATTCCTAATCTTTCAGAAAAATATTTTTTGCTTCTTTTTGAAAATATTCAAAAGCATATGACTTTTTTAATTTTCATCGCAATTGAAAATTTCATTCAGATAATTCGCAAGACCTTTATTTATCTATAAGAAACTTTGGCAAAAAATTCCTCATCTTTCAGAAAAATATTTTGTCTCTTTTTTGAAAAATTCCAAAAGCGTATAACTTTTAAATTTTCATCGAAGTTGAAAATTTCGTTTAGATAATTTGCATGTCTTCTATCTATCTATAAGGAACTTTGACAAAAAATGTTGAAATTTGAAAAAAATCCTGATTTATCAGAATAATATGTTTTTATCTTTTTTTAAAATTTTGAAAAGTGTAAAACTTTTTTACTTTTTATCGAAAGTGAAAATTTTGTTAAGATAATTTACAATTCTTCTACCAATCTATAAGAAACTTTGACAACCAATATTGAAATTTGAAAAAAATTCCTAATTCATCAGAAAAGTATTTCCTACTCCATATTCAGTCCAGTGGGAATCGAGCCACAAAACTTCTGATTTCCGGTCAGGTGCTATTCCAATTAAGCTATTAGAGGGATCAGAATGAGAACT
>NC_046662.1:135471905-135474081 GCF_010883055.1 Belonocnema kinseyi
GATCAAGTTAAGAATCTTCAATAACAGAAAATCCTTAACGTCTTAATAAGACTAGATGGAAAATAATTTTTTAAATTAAAATTATTTCTTGAAAAACGATCCCACTCCATATTCACTCCATTGAGAATCGAACCACAAAACTTCTGAATTACGGTCTGGTGCTTTTCCAATTAAGCTATTAGAGGGATCAGAATGAGAACTCTTAATTCAAGAACATAACGCTCATTTTTAGCTAGGTGTTAATGGTACAAGTAATTTAAAAAAAAAATTTTCATTTATCTGCTATATCATCCGAGATTGTACCTTACCGACAGTAGATCAACCCTCCAAACCATGAAGGCAGAAAATCTGCACAATATTGATCAAGTTAAGAATCTTCAATAACAAAAAATCCTTAACGTCTTAATAAGACTAGATGGAAAATAATTTTTTAAATTAGAATTATTTCTTGAAAAACGATCCTACTCCATATTCATTCTTGTGAGAATCGAGCCACAAAACTTCTGATTTCCGGTCAGGTGCTTTTCCAATTAAGCTATTAGAGGGATCAGAATGAGAACTCTTAATTCAAGAACATAACGCTCATTTTTAGCTAGGTGTTAATGGTACAAGTAATTTAAAAAAAATTTTTTTCATTTATCTGCTATATCGTCAGAGATTGTACCTTACCGACAGTAGATCAACCCTACAAACCATGAAGGCAGAAAATCTACACAATATCCATCAAGTTAAGAATCTTCCATAGCAGGAAATGCTTAACGTCTTAATAAGACTAAATGGAAAATAATATTTTTGAATTAAAATTATTTCTTGAAAAAAGATCCTACTCCATCTTCACTCCATTGTGAATCGAACCACAAAACTTCTGATTTACGGTCAGGTGCTTTTCCAATTAAGCTATTAGAGGGATCAGAATATGAACTCTTAATTCAAGAACATAACGCTCACTTTTAGCTAGGTGTTAATGGTACAAGTAATTTTTATAAAAAAATTTTTATTTATCTGCTATATCATCCGAGATTGTACCTTGCCGACAGTAGATCAACCCTCCAAACCATGAAGGCAGAAAATCTACACAATATCGATCAAGGTAAGAATCTTCAATAACAGAAAATCCTTAACGTCTTAATAAGACTAGATGGAAAATAATTTTTTAAATTAAAATTATTTCTTGAAAAACGATCCTACTCCATATTCACTCCAGTGAGAATAGAGCCACAAAACTTCTAATTTACGTTCAGGTGCTTTTCCAATTAAGCTATTAGAGGGATCAGAATGAGAACTCTTAATTCAAGAACATAACGCTCATTTTTAGCTAGGTGTTAATGGTACGAGTAATGATTTAAAAAAATTTTCTAATGTATCTGCTATATCATAAGAGATTGTACCTTACCGACAGTAGATCAGCCCTCCAAACCATGAAGGCAGAAAATCTACACAATATCGATCAAGTTAAGAATCTTCAATAACAGAAAATCCTTAACGTCTTAATAAGACTAGATGGAAAATAATTTTTTAAATTAAAATTATTTCTTGAAAAACGATCCTACTCCATATTCACTCCAGTGAGAATAGAGCCACAAAACTTCTGATTTCCGGTCAGGTGCTTTTCCAATTAAGCTAGTAGAGGGATCAGAATTAGAACTCTTAATTCAAGAACATAACGCTCACTTTTAGCTAGGTGTTAATGGTACAAGTAATTATTTTTAAAATTTTTGTAATGTATCTGCTATATCATCAGAGATTGTACCTTACCGAGAGTAGATCAACCCTCCAAACCATGAAGGCAGAAAGTCTACGCAATATCGATCAAGTTAAGGATCTTCAATAACAGAATATGCTTAAGGTCTTAATAGGCCTAGATGGAAAATAATATTTTTAAATTAAAATTGTTTCATGAAAAAAGATCCTAATCCATCTTCCCTCCATTGGGAATCGAACCACAAAACTTCTCATTTACGGTCAGGTGCTTTTCCAATTAAGCTATTAGAGGGATCAGGATGAGAACTCCTAATTCAAGAACATGACGCTCATTTTTAGTTAGGTGTTAATGGCACAAGTAATTTTTTTTTTTAATTTTAATTTATCTGCTATATCATCAGAGATTGTACCTTACCGAGAGTAGATCAACCCTCCAAACCAGGAAGACAGAAAATCTACACAATATCAATCAAGT
>NC_046662.1:135474181-135476727 GCF_010883055.1 Belonocnema kinseyi
ATGGGAAATTTGGAGTGGGGGGGGTACGCCATGACAGATATTATGGGAAATTTGGAGTGGGGGTCCGCCATGACAGATATTATGGGAAATTTGGAGTCGGGGAAATCCGCCATGACAGGTAGTATGGGAAATTTGGAGTGGAGGTCATTAACATAAATATAAGGGTTAACATGACCTAAAAATACACGGAAATCATTACTGCGAATGTCAGAAGTAATAGCACTTATTCAGAACAAAAATTTAGAATTTAAAAATTGATTATTTATAAAAATCGTGAATAAAGATTATTTTATACCAGTAATGAATACAAATAAATAAACTTTCTTAATTCTGTTACAAATAAATTACATAAATAATATTATATTATGTAAAATTAACTATCGCTGGGGACAGGTCATAGAAAGGAGACCCGCATTGTTTATTTTCAGTTAAATTTAATCTGTAAAATGTTATTTTAATTCATCTATCTTTAACAATAAAAATGGTATAGTTTGAGTAGATATAATTAAAAACTCACAATAAATATAATTATTCTGTTAGTAAGCATTTCACTTTTGCTGTAACATATGATGTAAACATAACACTAAATGAATGTAGAAATCAATAAATGATTTAGGTAATTGTTGTTTAATTTGCTCGGTGGAATATTCGAATTTAACAGCAATAATCTGACGAATAAGCATTTTGCTAGGAGACTGAACTTTCGCTCTCAAAATGTATATTTATGTGTCTCAGCTATTAGAAGATTTAAAAACTTTTCGAAATCCGTAGCTTGCCTTTTTATTTGTCGTAAACATTCATTGGTACAAAGAACAATTTGCTTTAATCCTTGAAAAGTAATTTTCTGCATCACTATATTTGGTCTATACTTTTTGGGCCATTTTGTTACCGACTCCAATGGTGGTTTCCTCTTTATCCCCAGGGACATTAAAGACGATTGCCTTGCTGCCGTTGGAAGTGTTGAAGACAATGCTGAATTTCCCCAATTCCACAGGTTTCAGGTACCCGTATCCAGTCTCAAAAAAGGCTGATATATAGTCAATGCTATTTAACAAGCATCCACATGATGTTGAGTGGAGGAGCAGGTACCTCAGGTAAGCGACGTTTCAATGCAGATCGTACATCTGCTATGTCCATTAAGGCTGTATATCAAGCCTTGGCTCCAATGGCCTTGATATCAGCAGTAGCAGCGTGAGTTAGTTTGTTCTCACACATTTTGCGGCAATTGGTCTCAAGATTGAAACTATACTGAATGCTGTGTAGAGCTCTCACCCGCTTTTATACATACTTGGACCTTTGTCTCTCCCCACCATATGGGGCAAAGACACATAACGGATGAACCGGTTTCTTCCACTAGTCCTAAGAATTCTCGTTGGAAAACTTTAAAAGACTGTCACAAAAATCGTAAAAAATAACATAGTGTCCTTTGATCTTTATTTATTCCAGGAAAACCTCTCCAGAAATTTTAACAAAGGTTTCTAAAGTCTTTGTAAAGTACCTAAGTTTGCTCTTCTTAAGTGAAAAGGGGCCGTGTAACTGTCACTAAAGGGGTGAATTTATGTACTTGTTACCGAGAAGAGCATGCTTAAAAATGTAATAAATAATCAAGCATGTCTACGATAAAAAAAATGTTTCTTTAAAATCGTGGGAAATTCGACATCACAGGTACTATGGGAAATTTTACGTCACGACAGGTTCTCTCCAGAATTCCGAGTGGGGGTTGACCTGTACCCTAGAAAATTACCAAAATTTAAAAAATTTTTTTGCATTTGAAAATTTTACTAATTTTCAAAAATTTTACCAACTGAAGCAATTTTCAGAATTTTACTAATTTTCAAAAACTTTGTCAACTAAAGTAATTTTCAAAACTTGATATCAAAGCCTAATATATTAAGCAAACACATTAAGAAAATGAATGAAATAACAATGTTTACTTCTTTCACAGTTTACTACAAAGATTACCGAACATTATTTTCTACATGTAAATAATGTCTTACTGCTTTAACTTAGTTCTTCTTTCAAAATTCAAAATGTGTCTGCTTTAATTCATATTATTCCTCAAAAATTTCCAAATGAAAAACAATGCGAAAAATGTCACAAAATTTAATACACAGAAACTGAAAAATTCTATCGAGCATAAACTATTATCAAGAGGACACTTTTGCATAAAACAAATGTTTTCCTTATTGATCCTAAAATTGAATCTAGTTTCTATAACATTAATATTTCACTGGAGTGACAACATTTTCAGAAAAGAAAATTATTTTCAAACATATTTCCTTATGTCAACAGGGTTCAAATGGAAATTCTTTTTGTAAATTTTAGCTCAAATAAAAAGCGCAAATGTTTTCCCGAATACCAGTCTGGAGAATGTTCAATTCAAAACTAAGCATTATGTTTCCAAAAAAAAAAAATATTTGAACTGAGATTATTTGTAGTAGAGGGATATTACTACACTAATGAAATTTCGTTTTATCATTTTACAGAATATTTTAGAATAAAAAATTAGAATATAAATTCTGCATTTTACAAGAATACCTCTCCAT
>NC_046662.1:135476827-135480453 GCF_010883055.1 Belonocnema kinseyi
TTATACTTGAAAGAACGTAACCTCAAAATATAAGTAGAACTACCGAAGTGTTCCGACCGGCAATCGTGAACCTTCGAGTTTTCAAATTCAGAAGAGGAGAAATGGGTTGCGCGCGCAGCTAGTCTTGTACATCGTCTCATACTATAATTCACACGGACAAGACCTGTAATAGTATTGGAGTGAACGTCGTTTCAAATCTGGGGTCATTGTTCTCAGTTGCAGCAAAGAGTACACAGTTGCCTATGTCGCATAACCGGAGTGAGTGAAACCGGCCGGCAATCAACACGTGCACGCGCGATCTCAGTTTTATATTTTTGTAAATTGTGAGGTTCGTAAAAGATTGAAAAACTGTGCTCATATAACTGGTAGCACTATTTACCAGTTCAAACTGGCTTGCTGAACAATTATTTCATACAGGAATTACAATCTCCAAAAATTACTTTCACATAAAAAACATTTTTGAGAAAGTCCTGAAAGTGTATACGATATATCCTCTCAAGAGGAAGTGTGTGAATTCGAGATAGCTTGTTGCTACCTTAAGTACGTTAGTGCGTGCAAAAGTGACAAAAAAAACATTAAAAGTGTGCAATCGTGCCACTGAGTCGAGTTGTCAAGTTCGACTCCAACCAAATAAAGAAGACTTCGTTTAAGGTAAAATGCGGTGGGAAATTCTGCGATGCAGCCATCTCCTTTGTGTGCCGGTAAGTCCATTTTTCATTTGTACATTATTGATTTCATTGATTTTTTTATTCATTCTAATTTATCAGGCGCGGCAGATGGCAGGTTTTCTGTCTTCCTCGCTCCTTAAGAAGTGTGAATGTAAAAGAAATAGAGTCAGCGAGACACAAATTTATGGAAAACAAATGAGGGTTTTCCATATATTTGTGTGTCGCTTACTCTAATACCTTTAAATTCCCACTTGTTAAGGAGCGAGAAAGACAGATAATCTGCGTTCCGCCGCCCCTGCATCATTTTTCACGCAAAGCACTGATGGACACAAAAAAAGTGAATAATGATTTGATTATTTTAAAAAAAGTTCTGTAAAAAATACCTCTCATTCTTTTGCAATATCTAGCATCATTTACGAGAAAAATTCAAAAATGATGTTTTTAGGAAAAAAATTCTCCCAGTATCAAATTTTGAGGCGGCGGTGCCTTAGTGGACCCACAGGGACAGAGCACCCCCCCCCCCCCTAAAATATACTTCATATTTTTTGAAGAAGAAAGCGCACAACAGAACTTATTCAGCCCACATCAAACAAGTAACTCAATTAGGTCACAATTTATAGAGGTTTAAAGAAAAAAAAATTTTTGTAAAAAAGTACATAATCCAAATTCGCATAACTTAATAGAAATTTTTTGACGCAAAACAGAAAAGCATATATCGCTTAGTTTTCTCTAAAGAAACCATACTTTGTCCCCGAGAAATTCTTCCACTTCAAGTGTACCCAGTGGGCAAAAAGTTTGGCGACGTCCTTACGACATCGCTGCAACATCTTTACGATAACTTTACGACATCCTATGTCCATGTCGCTAAGGTGTCTGTACGATATTGTAAATAAGTCGCATGATCTGACGATGTCTTTACGACATCGTAAAGACAGCAAAACGACATGGACATAGGATGTCGTAAAGTTGTCGTAAAGATGTCGTAACGATGTCGTAAAGACGTCGCCAAATTTTGTGCCCACTGATTAGAACCTGCCTGTTTTAAAATGGATTTAGTCTTGATCATCGCTAACCATATAATAATCATATTGAACCTTTCTTGGCAATTTTAATTAATAGTAACTTTAATTAAGGGCATGTGATACTTAGAAAATTATCGATTTTACCAGTGTTAGGTTCCCCCGACCTTTTTCTGCAATAATGATGATCTTGTCTTAAAAATTTGGTGAATGACAGCGAACATATACTAACGGACGTCCCCGAACTCTTCTTTTGTGGGATTCAAAAAGTTAACTTCTCAAATAGTTTGTAAGCGGCGCAAAATTAAAGATTTGTTTCAAAGTTTTATGCTGGTTAGAGACTTACATTTTCGGAATGACAGTGAGCTGAAAACCGATCCAAACCTCAAAATAATGCACATACATGAAATTTTTATTCAACAGAATAATGTTTACATTCTCATTCATGAGAGTGTAATGTAATCGTCCACATATTCCATCTATGGGTAGAAGACTTGCAAATTATTTAAACGAAATTTTGAATTTTGACGAAAATTAAAAAAGTTATACGCTTTTGAATATTGTCAAAAAGAAGAAAAAAAAATTTTCTGATACATTAGAAATTTTTTAGAATTTTGATATTTTTGTCAAAGTTTCTTATAGAATGGTTAAAGACTTGCAAATTATCTAAATAAAATGTTCAATTTCTATGAAAAGTAACAAAGTTATACAATTTTGAAAATTTTCAAAAAAGAGAAGCAGATAAATTAAAAATTTTTTAAAAATAATTGCTTGTACCATTAACACCTAGCTAAAAATGAGCGTTATGTTCTTGAATTAATAGTTCTCATTCTGATCCCTCTAATAGCTTAATTGGAAAAGCACCTCACCGGAAATCAGAAGTATTGTGGTTCGATTCCCAATGGAGTGAAGATGGAGTAGGATCTTTTTTCAAGAAATAATTTTAATTTAAAAATGTTATTTTCCACCTAGTCTTATTAAGACGTTAAGCATTTTCCGTTATTGAAGATTCTTAACTTGATCGATATTGTGTAGATTTTCTGCCTTCATGGTTTGGAGGGTTGATCTACTGTCGGGAAGGTACAATCCCTGATGATATAGCAGATAAATTAAAATTTTTAAAAAAATAATTACTTGTATCATTAACACCTAGCTAAAAATGAGCGTTATGTACTTGAATTAAGAGTTCTCATTCTAATCCCTTTAATAGCTTAATTGGAAAAGCACCTGACCGGAAATCAGAAGTTTTGTGGTTCGATTCACAATGGAGTGAAGATGGAGTAGGATCTTTTTTCAAGAAATAATTTTATTTAAAAATACTATTTTCCATCTAGTCTTATTAAGACCTTAAGCATTTTCTGTTATTGAAGGTTCTTAACTTGATCGATATTGTGTAGATCTTCTGCCTTCATGGTTTGGAGGGTTGATCTACTGTTGGTAAGGTACAATCTCTGATGATGTAGCAGATAAATGAAAATTTTTTTTTAAATTACTTGTACCATTAACACCTAGCCAAAAGTGAGCGTTATGTTCTTGAATTAAGAGTTCTCATTCTGATCCCTCTAATAGCTTAATTGGAAAAGATCCTGACCGGAAATCAGAAGTTTTGTGGTTCGATTCCCAATGGAGTGAAGATGGAGTATGATCTTTTTTCAAGAAATAATTTTAATTTAAAAAAATTATTTTCCATCTAGTCTTATCAAGACGTTAAGCATTTTCTGTTATGGAAGATTCTTAACTTGATTGATATTGTGTAGATTTTCTGTCTTCCTGGTTTGGAGGGTTGATCTACTCTCGGTAAGGTACAATCTCTGTTGATATAGCAGATAAATTAAAATTTAAAAAAAAATTGACTTGTCCCATTAACACCTAGCTAAAAATGAGCGTCATGTTCTTGAATTAGGAGTTCTCATCCTGATCCCTCTAATAGCTTAATTGG
>NC_046662.1:135480553-135483587 GCF_010883055.1 Belonocnema kinseyi
GCGTACCAGACGACTGGAGGTTAATGCCTTTGTCGAGTGGAGCGCTGCATGATTGGTCGAGTCGATCATTTGGCTTAACTGGTATATTCAGTGACACTTTTTTAGTTGAGCCACTTATTGCTTTACCCAGTCAAGGTCATTTAGATGAACATTGAAAAGTTTCTCTAGAGACTCTCTAAATCACTGAACCAGTGAAACCGACATTTTTGAAACAATATCCTGCTGTTTCATGGGGGGGGGGGCAAATGAGATTCTGGAGTTTCACTGGTGAAAAAAGATCAGGCATTGAGAAAATCAGAGAATATTGTCCCTGAAATCAGATATATATATGTAGAATACAGCATTGTGTCACCTATAGCAATACCTTGATCACTTAATGCTCAATTCACTTTCATCATTGGTGTTGGAATTTGTAATGATACGAAACGTATGTTCACGACGTGCATGGTACTAACTTTTGCTGTCGCGTATTTTTAGTGCGGAGAATCTGAAAATATGAAAATTTACTGGGACCTAAATATAATTAATAAAACGTCACAAGGAAGAATCCAGAAACTCTTTAAGCCGAATTCGAGGTTTGGTTACCTGAAGTTCCTATGAGAGTTTCACACCCCGTTAGTACAGTAGTATACTGCCGTTTGGGCATGTGGATCATTTTATATTTATGGCAATACTCATTTTATTCATTTGAATAATTCTAGAGATCCACATGTGAACAAATAGTATAAATAGAGAAAATTAGAACATATTTTCACTAATATTAGAAAATTTGTATAAAATATTATAATCAATAGAAAAAGTGTTATTCTTTTGTTCAAATGTCACCCTATGAAAATAAATTTGACTCTAAACAACTTTTCCAAACAATATGCTTAGTTTTTATAGATCATTCTCCGGATTTGCATTCGTATAAGCAGGTATGTTTTTCACATTAGAGAAAATCCAATAACCTAATTCTCTTTTAAAACTTCTTTCTAAATGGAAAAATAATGCTACAAAAACTCTATAAACTTTGGACTGACGATGTGAAAATATTTGTATTAAAAAGTTTCAAACCATAGATGCTTAAAAATTTAGTTTGAATAAATTTTACTCTCAATAAGCTTGCAAATTGGTGTTATTAGAACACTTTTTTGAAATAATTTTTACTGTACATTTTGTCTACGCAGTGGAAGAATAATGTTTGAGAAACTAGATCCAATTTTAGGAGTGATGATAAAAAATTAATTTTTGTCTTAAATTGTTCTCTACACCATAATGTTGTTCTATATAGTTTGTCATTAGCTGGCTTCAGTGCCATTCAGAAGATATATAACCATTGCAACGCTTACTTTAAAGGCAGACAAGACTAAATTTACTTCGAATCTTTTAATAGATTTTATTTTTTATTTGTACATACACCGAGAATTATAAACTTTTAAAATCCCTCACCCCCGCCCCAAGCTGCAGTTTGCTCAATTAATTTTCATTATTATTCCCCGTTTCCAATTTAAAAACGAAAAGCGAATTATTAAAACAGCCCCTCCCGCCACCAAGTCGTAAAAAAGCAGGAATTGGGGGCTGGGGAACCATGAGCGCTTGCTCATGGTGATACATTAAATTCTCCTCCGAAAAATTTCCGAGACGAATTAAATGTATCCCCAGCTCCCAACTTCTCCCTTTCACGACTTGATGGGGGGAGGGGCTGTTTTAACAATTCGCTTTTCGTTTTTAAATTGGAAACGGGGAATAATAATGAAAACTAATTGAGCAAACTGCAGCTTGGGGCGGGGGTGAGGGATTTTAAAAGTTTATAATTCTCGGTGTATGTACAAATAAAAAATAAAAGCTATTAAAAGAATCGAAGTAAATTTAGTCTTGTCCGCCTTTAAAGTAAGCGTTGCAATGGTTATATATCTTCTGAATGGCACTGAAGCCAGCTAATGACAAACTATATAGAAGAACATTATGGTGTAGAGAATAACTTAAGACAAAAACTAATTTTTTATCATCACTCCTAAAATTGGATCTAGTTTCTCAAACATTATTCTTCCACTGCGTAGACAAAATGTACAGAAAAAATAGTTTCAAAAAGTGTTCTAATAACACCAATTTGCAAGCTTATTGACAGTAAAATTTATTTAAACTAAATTTTTAAGCATCTATGGCTTAAATATTTTTGATGAAAATATGTTCACATCGTCAGTCCAAAGTTTATAGAGTGTTTTTAGCATTATTTTCCATTTAGAAAGAAGTTTTAAAAGAGAATTAGGTTATTGGATTTTCTCCAATGTGAAAAACATACCTGCTTATACGAATGCAAGTCCGGAGAATGATCTATAAAAACTATGCATATTGTTTGGAAAAGTTGTTTAGAGTCAAATTTATTTTCATAGGGTGACATTTGACCAAAAGAATAACACTTTTTCTATTGATAATATTTTATACAAATTTTCTAATATTAGTGAAAATATGTTCTAATTTTCTCTATTTCTACTATTTGTTCACATGTCAATGTTCAGCGACCTGATAACTTTAAAAAATGCACGATTTTATTTTTATTTCAAGGTTACTTAGCTTGAGAAAACCAACCTGGATCTCAAAGGGAATGGATGGAGTGGGAGGGACAAGGTCTTGCTATAGGTGACACAATGCTGTATTCTACATATACATCTGATTTCTGGGACAATATTCTCTTATTTTCTCAATGTCTGATCTTTTTTCACCAGTGAAACTCCAGAATCTCACTTGCCCCCCCCCCCCCCCGTGAAACAGCAGGATATTGTTTCAAAAATGTCGGTTTCACTGGTTCAGTGATTTAGAGAGTCTCTAGAGAAACTTTTCAATGTTCTTCTAAATGAAACCAGTCAAATTGTCAATGGCTTAATCAGTGTTTTTAATTATTGTTGGTGAGCCAAAGGTTCACTAAGTGAAGCAATAAGTGGCTCAACTGAAAAAGTGTCACTGAATATACCAGTTAAGCCAAATGATCGACTCGACCAATCATGCAGCGCTCCACTCGACAAAGGCATTAACCTCCAGTCGTCTGGTACGC
>NC_046662.1:135483687-135485705 GCF_010883055.1 Belonocnema kinseyi
AAAAGTGTCACTGAATATACCAGTTAAGCCAAATGATCGACTCGACCAATCATGCAGCGCTCCACTCGACAAAGGCATTAACCTCCAGTCGTCTGGTACGCGAATGTCGTCGATCTGGACTTGGCATTTCTCGAGTCACAACGGCCATTATTGTGCAGTGGTGACTGTTTTGGAAATAATTGGAGCCTGGCTCTTTGGATTTTTCTTAAAGCGACGCTACACATTGACGTAATGACGATTACAAATCTCCTCACATATAGAATTGATGTATTATATCGTATTCTATTTGCAGCCGGGCTCTAATTTATTGTTGTGAGAGTAAAGTGAGGGTTATCAAAGCTAATTTTGCAAAGATTAGCAGCAAAGTCTCGAATGATGAGTGTCGTGCCTAACTGGAACTGAGTAATCAGTGATCAGCGCTGATAAAACTAGTGACGGAATTCCACTGGGTAATCCAGTGAAATATCACTAATTGTCCGTAAAACACTTATAGCTGTTTCAACAAGTGAAATGATACTACTTAATTTAAAGAGAGCGTATTTGGAGGTTCGTCTTTCAGTATAGAATTCTTTGTGATATAATTTGTTCTATTTTTAAAATAAATTCTACAGTTATTCTAATCACTTTATTCACAGATTCGTATAACATTTTTTTTTATCTTGAAAAAGATGGATAAGCCGAATGATGTAAATGTGTATTTTAATAAATATAAATTGGTTCACATGTCCAAGTGACAGTATACTAATCTAGTTTTTGGACAAAATAATTATTTCCTTTAACCACGTGAGAGCCGAGTTTTTTGTACATGCATACAATGCCTTATGCCGTCATAGTAAATAAATGCAACAATATTTATAGTGTTTCAAATTTTTTTTTAAATTTATAGAAAAAATTCTCTTGCCTATGGTTCGAAAAAATTAAAAATTATGGAATTTTAAAACGCTTTTCGTATTATCTTTATATTCTTCATACGCAGATAAATAAATACAGATAGATAGGCTTTAGAGGTTGGACAGTTCCTTCCTCAGTTTTCCTCATCATTAAACAGGTTTACGAGATATTCGATATTCATCCAGGAAACCTGGGCGACTAGATACGATATTCCTAATATTTTTTATTTATATTTTTCGAAAGCTGTACATGCTTTATTGTGAGCAAAAATAATTTTTTAGTAACGGCAAAGAGAATGTAACGATTCTATGAATAATTTTCCATTATGGAAATTTTCTCTAGGATTCACGTTTTCATCCAGCAATGAGAAAACCTACTCGACTAGATACGATATTTCTAATATTTTTTATTCATATTTTTTTGAGCTGTACATTTTTTATCAACAATAAAAATAAAATTTTAACAACGGAAAAAGAATTAAACATTTTTAAGAATAATTTTTATATATGTACATTTTCTACATATTTTACGTTTTCATCAAGAAAACCTACACGAGTAGATACGATGTTCCTGATATATTTTATTTTTTCTTTGTTGAAAGTTGTACATTTTTTATAGAAAGCAAGAACTAATGTTTAATAATGGCAACAGTAATGTAAACTTTCTAAGAAGAATTTCACTTTAAAGTAGTTTTTACCACTTTTCACATTTTCACACAGAAAGCTTAGACGCATAAATACGATATTCCTAATATTTTTTACTTATATTTTGTTTAAGTGTCACATTTTCTATAAAGGAGTAATTTTCATTTAGGGAAATTTTCTTCATGTAAGACAGATGTATTTTCGTCTTATTTATTCGATTCACAATAGATAATAGAGAAATTAGTAAAATTTTTTGTGTATCACGAAAAAATTATTTTCTAGTAGTAACAAGCCAGATTTTTTTTATTTTCGGAATAATTTTGTTTGTTTCTGGCAAGTTTAAAAATATTGTTCTTTATTCAAAGTTTTTCTTGATTGATATATGGAGAGGTATTCTTGTAAAATGCAGAATTTATATTCTAATTTTTTATTCTAAAATATTCTGTAAAATGATAAAACGAAATTTCATTAGTGTAGTAATAT
>NC_046662.1:135485805-135488040 GCF_010883055.1 Belonocnema kinseyi
ATGGAGAGGTATTCTTGTAAAATGCAGAATTTATATTCTAATTTTTTATTCTAAAATATTCTGTAAAATGATAAAACGAAATTTCATTAGTGTAGTAATATCTCTCTACTGCAAATAATCTCATTTCAAACATTTTTTTTGGAAACATAATGTTTAGTTTTGAATTGAACATTCTCCAGACTGTTATTCGGGAAAACATTTGCGCTTTTTATTAGAGCTAAAATTTACAAAAAAAATTCCATTTGAACACTGTTGACATAAGAAAATATGTTTGAAAATAATTTTCTTTTTTGAAAATGTTGTCACTCCAGTGAAATATTAATGTTATAGAAACTAGATTCAATTTTAGGATCAATAAGGAAAACATTTGTTTTATGCAAAAGTATCCTCTTGATAATAGTTTATGCTCGAAAGAATTTTTCAGTTTCTGTGTATTAAATTTAGTGACATTTTTCGCATTGTTTTTCATTTGGAAATTTTTGGGGAATAATATGAATTAAAGCAGACACATTTTGAATTTTGAAAGAAGAACTAAGTTAAAGCAGTAAGACATTATTTACATGTAGAAAATAATGTTCGGTAATCTTTGTAGTAAACTGTGAAAGAAGTAAAAATTGTTATTTCATTCATTTTCTTAATGTGTTTGCTTAAGATATTAGGGTTTGATATCAAGTGTCAAGAAGTTTACTTTCATAAAGTGTGAAATCAATTATATAGTAAAGTACTCGTTTAAGCTTTTAGAATTATGTTTAATACTAATCATATGTTTATAAATTTTTCGAATACTTCATCTTTCACTTTAAAGTGATTAAAATTTTTCAAAATAATAAAATTTTGAAAATCAGTGAAATTGGAAAATTTGATAAAGTTTTGAAAATTAGTAAAGTTGATAAAGTTTTTGAAAGTTAGTAAAATTTTGAAATTCCAAAAAAATTGAGAAAATAATGAAATTTTGAAAATTAGTAAAGTTAATAAAGTTTTTGAAAATTGTTAAAAATTTGGAAATTAAAAAATGCTAAAATTTTAAAAATTACTTTAGGTGAACAAGTTTTTGAATATTAGTAAAATTTTGAAATTAAAAAAAATTAAGAATGGTAAAATTTTAATTGATAAAAAATTGAAAGATATAAAATTTTCAAAGTTAGTAAAGTTGATAAAGTTTTTGAAAATTCGTAAAATTCTTGAAATTTTGAAAATTACTTTAGTTGACAAAGTTTTAGAAAATTAGTGAAATTCTGAAAATTGCTGCAGTTGGTAAAGTTTTTGAAAATTAGTAAAATTTTGAAATTCAAAAAAAATTTTAAAGTTTGGTAATTTTCTAGGGTACAGGTCAACCCCCACTCGGAATTCTGCAGAGTACCTGTCGTGGCATACCTCCACTCAAAATTTCCCATAGTACCTGTGATGGCAAATTTCCCACGATTTTAAAGGAACATTTTTTTTATCGTAGACATGCTTGATTATTTATTACATTTTTAAGCATGCTCTTCTCGGTAACAAGTACATAAATTCACCCTTTTAGTAACAGTTACACGGCCCCTTTTCATTTAAGAAGAGCAAACTTAGGTACTTCACAGATACTTTAGAAACCTTTGTTAAAATTTCTGGAGAGGTTTTCCTGGAATAAATAAAGATCAAAGGACACTATGTTATTTTTTACGATTTTTGTGACAGTCTTTTAAAGTTTTCCAACGAGAATTCTTAGGACTAGTGGAAGAAACCGGTTCATCCGGTATGTGTCTTTGCCCCATATGGTGGGGAGAGACAAAGGTCCACGTATGTATAAAAGCGGGTGAGAGCTCTACACAGCATTCACATCGAGACAACACTCACATCATTCACATGGACATCACCATCGATAAGCCAGTTTTATGCCTGAAAAGTCACCGGTTCTCGCAATCAGTACGTTGATAGATTCTGGCGTACTGCGCGTGAGGAAGTGAACTTAACGCTCTCTCTTACCGTACTGCTGCATACAAACAGACTCCACCTGCCCTTTTATGGGCATTCCGGAGACTAAAATGTCTCCCGAACCCCCTGCTACACCTTCTTCCACTCATAACTTTCCGAACCCTGATAATTTGTCGGTCGCGCAAATTTCTGCGCTAGTTCCCGAACTCAAGAAGTTAATCGCTTCTTGTGAGGCAGCACTCGCCTCACGAGTCCCTCAAACCTCTGTCACTCTCTCTCTGAAAATGATGGCTCGGAAGCCATGGAAATTCTTCCCCCCCCCCC
>NC_046662.1:135488140-135490786 GCF_010883055.1 Belonocnema kinseyi
GCTATCACGCTCAAACTAGACAAGGCTTACATTCCTTACACAACGAACCAACTCAAAGAGGATAAAGACCTCATTGTAGTTATTAGGGGGGTAAACAAAGCCTCTCCGAAGCTTCAGTTCTCGAAGAACTACAAACTAAAATCCCCGCAACGAAGCGAGTCCATCGTATGAAAAAAGGGGAGAAAATCTGGCCCCTCGTGGTCGTATATCTTGACCCTTCTGCTCCCTCAACCAAAACCATATTCGACATAAGGCAAATTGCCGGTCTCAGCGTTCGCGTCGAATCCAAGAGGAAATCGAACCATATCCCTCAATGCCGCCGTTGCCAAAAATTTTTTCACACGGCAAATTACTGCCATGCCTCATGGTCGTGCGCCTTCTGCGCACGTAACCACGCCACTGCGTCCTGCTCTACCCGCACGCAAAAAGGTGCAATCCCATCCTGCTACAATTGCAAAGGCCCACACTGGGCCTCCTTCCGTGGTTGCCCGAAGGTGCCCCAACGACCTGGCACCAAGCCAAGCACCTCCCACCATCCACCTGGCACCAAGCCTAGCACCTCCCACCAACCTCCGAAGTCCCGTCCCACCGAGAACCCTCTCCCACCACCGAAACCTCTCAGTGCCACCAAACTAGTTTCCTCCCAACGCTCCTACGCTGCCATTACCTCAGCTTGTCCCCCAGCCAATGACCAACATCGGCCTGAAGCCTCTCCCACTACCGACTCGTCACAGAACCCCCAACTTCAGCAGCTTTTTCGCGACCTCCTCTCCGTCTTCGCGGCTGTCTTCCAGCAGCCAACCCCTCAGCGTTCATAAAAACAAAATTTCAATCATGACCTAGAATGCCAACGGCATCTCGGCCCCAAAGCGATTAGAACTATCGCTACTTCTTAGCGAAAAGTCCATCGACGTTGCATGTATTAACGAGACTCACCTCAATCCCAATAAAATACTGTATATCCCGGAATTCTCTGTCTACAGGAAAGATCGTCTTTCTTCTAGAGGCGGTGGTGTGGCAGTCCTGGTTCGTAACACTCTCCGCCACTCAGCCATCAGCACAATCCAATCTCAATGCGAAGTAGTTGGTGTCGAAATCCACCTTGCCTCAGGCCCTCTTCGCATTCTATCAATTTAGTCTCCCCCGAATATTAACGACATTTCTAAAATACCTAATCTTTTCAACACTAATACCCCTACCGTAGTTGCTGGCGATCTTAACGCCAAACACAAGGCATGGGGCTGTCTAAAAAATAACACAAAAGGCAATGCTCTCTTTAAAACCGCGACTCATAACCTTACAATTGAGGCTCCCTCAGAACCTACACACTTCCCCAACTCTCCCAATCATCAACCCGATATCCTCGACTTTTTCATTACAAAGAACATAGTCTTTGACGGTGACCCCCGCTCTCTTTCAGAACTAAGTTCTGATCACAACCCAGTATTTCTGGAGTTGTCGGGTTCTCCTGATCTTTCACCGCCAACTGAATCAAAAATCGATTTTCTCCACCTCAAATACCTTCTCGAAACTTCCTCTCTCAAATGCTGCCAAATCCAATCAACTTCCGATCTGGATGCAGCTGTTAAAGCCCTGACAAAGGACACTCAGTACTCTGTTCAGCTCGCCACTACAACAATCAGCACTTCTGCTCGTAAACTGAATATTTTACCCGCCACTCGTCTTCTTATTCACAAGAAGAACCAAGTGGGCAAACACTGGCAGTTCTACCGGAACCCTAAACAGCACCAGCGTCTCAATTCCATTCAAAGAAAAATAAAAAGCACTCTTCAGAATGTTGACACATCCTCATTCAACTCCTACATAGCCGAAGCGGAATTGTATCCCAGAAGATGCTGGAAAGTCATCAAATCTCTCCGTAATAGGAAATCCCGCCTTCCTCCTTTAGCCAAAGATGGTCAATCTTTCTCTCTTGATGAGGAAAAAGCCAAAATTTTCGCAGATTCCCTTAGAGATCAATGTTCCCCCTTTCCTAGTCACGACAAAGTTGCTGACTTTCATGATCATGTCTCTAGGACTGCCCAAGATTTCACTGTCACTGACAATGATTTCATTCCCACCCATTCCAAAGAAGTCTCTGAAAAAATCCGCGCCTTGAGAAACCGCAAAGCTCCCGGCAATGACTGCATCAGCAACAATGTCCTAAAAACACTTCCCCGCAAGCACATCGTAGCTATCTGCAACATTGTTAACGCAATGATGCGATTACAATACTTTCCCTCAGCCTTGAAAGAAGCTATTGTAATTTTTCTACCGAAACCAGGCAAACCTCTTAGCTCAGCTTCTAGCTTCCGACCTATCAGTCTTCTTTGTACTCTCAGTAAACTAGCTGAAAACATTATTCTCTCTCGATTTGATGAATTCGTTTCGCAAAACAACATTCTTCCGGACTTCCAGCACGGTTTTCGAAAACGTCACGGAACAGCTCATCAGCTTCTTCGTGTCTCCGAATACATTGCTGAAAATTTTAACAAAGGCAGGCACACAGCCATGCTTCTACTGGATTGTAAGCAAGCCTTCAATAGAGTCTGGCATGACGGTCTTATCTTTAAACTCATCAAGTTAAATTTCCCCCACTATCTCATCGCTTTAATCAAATCTTTCCTCTCAAACAGGAGCTTCAGA
>NC_046662.1:135490886-135492950 GCF_010883055.1 Belonocnema kinseyi
TCAGAGATTGTACCTTACCGACCGTAGATCAACCCTCCAAACCATGAAGGCAGAAAATCTACACAATATCGATCAAGTTAAGAATCTTCAATAACAGAAAATACTTAAGGTCTTAATAAGACCGGAAGCAAAATAAGTTTTTAAACTAAATTATTTCTTGAAAAAAGATCCTACTCCATCTTCACTCCATTGAGAATCGAACCACAAAACTTCTGATTTCCGGTCAGGTGCTTTTCCAATTAAGCTATTAGAGGGATTAGAATGAGAACTCTTAATTCAAGAACATAACGCTCATTTTTAGCTAGGTGTTAATGGTACAAGTAATTATTTTAAAAATTTTTTTAATGTATCTGCTATATCGTCAGAGATTGTACCTTACCGAGAGTAGATCAACCCTTCAAACCATGAAGGCAGAAAGTCTACACAACATCGATCAAGTTAAGGATCTTCAATAACAGAATATGCTTAAGGTCTTAATAAGACTAGATGGAAAATAATTTTTTAAATTAAAATTATTTCTTGAAAAAAGATCCTACTCCATCTTCACTCGATTAGGAATCGAACCACAAAACTTCTGACTTACGGTCAGGTGCTTTTCCAATCAAGCTATTAGAGGGATAAGAATGAGAACTCTTAATTCCAGAACATAACGCTCACTTTTAGCTAGGTGTTAATGGTACAAGTAATTTAAAAAAAATAATTTTATTTATCTGCTATATCATCCGAGATTGTACCTTACTGACAGTAGATCAACCCTCCAAACCATGAAGGCAGAAAATCTACACAATATCGATCAAGTTAAGAATCTTCAATAACAGAAAATCCTTAACGTCTTAATAAGACTAGATAGAAAATAATTTTTTAAATTAAAATTATTTCTTGAAAAACGATCCTACTCCATATTCACTCCAGTGGGAATCGCGCTACAAAACTTCTGATTTCCGGTCAGGTGCTTTCCAATTAAGCTATTAGAGGGATCAGAATGAGAACTCTTAATTCAAGAACATAACGCTCATTTTTAGCTAGGTGTTAATGGTACAAGTAATTATTTTTAAAAAATTTTTAATGTATCTGTTATATCATCAGAGATTGTACCTTACCGAGAATAGATCAACCCTCCAAACCATGAAGGCAGAAAGTCTACACAATATCGATCAAGTTAAGGATCTTCAATAACAGAAAATGCTTAAGGTCTTAATAGGCCTAGATGGAAAATAATATTTTTAAATTAAAATTGTTTCATGAAAAAAGATCCTAATCCATCTTCCCTCCATTGGGAATCGAACCACAAAACTTCTCATTTGCGGTCAGGTGCTTTTCCAATTAAGCTATTAGAGGGATCAGGATGAGAACTCCTAATTCAAGAACATGACGCTCATTTTTAGCTTGTTGTTAATCGCACAAGTAATTTTTTTTTTAATTTTAATTTATCTGCTATATCATCAGAGATTGAACCTTACCGAGAGTAGATCAACCCTCCAAACCGGGAAGACAGAAAATCTACACAATATCAATCAAGTTAAGAATCTTCCATAACAGAAAATGATTAACGTCTTGATAAGACTAGATGGAAAATAATTTTTTTAAATTAAAATTATTTCTTGAAAAAAGATCCTACTCCATCTTCACTCCATTGGGAATAGAGCCACAAAGCTTCTGATTTCCGGTCAGGTGCTTTTCCAATTAAGCTATTAGAGGGATCAGAATGAGAACTCTTAATTCAAGAACATAACGCTCACTTTTGGCTAGGTGTTAATGGTACATGTAATTTAAAAAAAAAATTTCATTTATCTGCTATATCATCAGAGATTGTACCTTACCGACAGTAGATCAACCCTCCAAACCATGAAGGCAGAAAATCTACACAATACCGATCAAGTTAAGAATCTTCAATAACAGAAAATCCTTAACGTCTTAATAAGACTAGATGGAAAATAATTTTTTAAATTAAAATTATTTCTTAAAAAAGATCCTACTCCATCTTCACTCCATTGGGAATCGAACCACAAAACTTCTGATTTCCGGTCAGGTGCTTTTCCAATTAAGCTATTAGAGGGATCAGAA
>NC_046662.1:135493050-135495182 GCF_010883055.1 Belonocnema kinseyi
TGTACTAGGAGGAATTTGGAATGGGGGGAGAGGGAGGGGTCTGTACTATGGGGAATTTGGAGTGGGTGGTGGTCTGTACTATGGAAAATTTGGAGTGGGGGGTCCACCATGACAGATATTATGGGAAATTTAGAGTGGGGGGTGGTCCGCCATGACAGATATTATGGGAAATTTGGAGTCGGGGAAATCCGTCATGACATATATTATGGGAAATTTGGAGTGTGGGTCCGCCATGACAGATATTATGGTAAATTTGGAGTGTGGGTCCGCCATGACAGATATTATGGTAAATTTGGAATGGGGGGTCGCCATGACAGATATTATGGGAAACTTGGAGTGGGGTTCATTAACATAAATATAAGGGTTAACATAACCTAAAAAAACACCGAAATCACTACTGCGAATGTTAGAAGTAATAGCACTTATTCAAAACAAAAATTTAGAATATAAAAATTGATTATTTATAAAAATCGTGAATAAAGATTATTTTATACCAGTAATGAATAAAATTAAAGAAACTTTCCTAATTCTGTTAAAAATAAATTACATAAATAATATAATATTATAAAAAATTAACTATCGCTGGGGACAGGTCATAGAAAGGAGACCCGCATTATTTATTTTCAGTTAAATTTAGTCAGTAAAATGTTATTTTAATTCATCCATCTTCAACAATAAAAATGGTATAGTTTGAGTAGATATAATTAAAAACTCACAATAAATATAATTATTCTGTTAGTAAGCATTTCACTTTTGCTGTAACATATGATGTAAACATAACACTAAATGAATGTAGAAATCAATAAATGATTTCGGTAATTGTTGTTTAATTTGCTCGGTGGAATATTCGAATTCAACAGCAATAATCTGACGAATAAGCATTTCGCTAGGAGACTGAACTTTCGCTCTTAAAATGTATATTTATGTGTCTCAGCTATTAGAAGATTTAATAACTTTTCGAAATCCGTAGCTTGCCTTTTTATTTGTCGTAAACATTCATTGGTACAAAGAACAATTTGCTTTAATCCTTGAAAAGTAGTTTTCTGCATCACTATAGTTGGTCTATACTTTTTGGGCCATTTTTTTACCGACTCCAGTGGTGGTTTCCTCTTTATCCCCAGGGACATTAAAGATAATTGCCTTACTGCCGTTGGAAGTGTTGAAGACAATGCTGAATTTCCCTAATTCCACAGGTTTCAGGTACCCGTATCCAGTCTCAAAAAAGGCTGATATATAGTCAATGCTATTTAACAAGCATCCACAAGATGTTGAGTGGAGGAGCAGGTACCTCAGGTAAGCAACGTTTCAATGCAAATCGTACATCTGCTGTGTCCATTAAGGCTGTATATGAAGCCTTGGCTCCAATGGCCTTGATATCGGCTGTAGCAGTGTGAGATGGTTTGTTCTCACACATTTTGCGGCAATTGGTCTCAAGATTGAAACTATACTGAATGCTGTGTATTTTTTTTTTTTTATGCGTTGAGGAGGGGAGATCTTCTAAAGACACCCTTGAAGAAAGGGTAGTGTCGGATTCGCAAGAAGCGCCTACCGACTAAATCCCCTCCTCGAATGGTTACCAACCTAGTAGGTTATGAACCAGAATGAAAACAGAGAAAATAAGGACTTCGAATTTGGTGGTCCAAGACAGTTATACTGCAAGGACACCCGCGCATTAAGCGAAACATGGATAGTAAGAGAGCTAGGTAGCTAAATTGGTTAAATTAAATTTGGAGAGATGAGAAGGCGGGGCCTTCTAAAGCGGTCAGAGGTTTTACTCGCATAATTTGCGAGCGAGTTGATGCCGAGATTTGGGTGATTTTCCACTGAGAGTCGAAGATTTGCAGCATGTGTCTTTGCGGCATTGGAGATAGAAGGGAGGTTAAATTCAGCAAGAATTTGTTTGTTACGGATGAACCAGGGAATATTTAGAGCGGAACGTAGAAGGCGCATGTACGTGCCTTCAAGTTTTGAGAGATGGTTCGGGGTGGCAGAGCCCCAAACAGGAATCGCGTAGGTGCAGACGCTCCTAGTTATTGCGTTGAAGGCTCGAGTTTTGGTTGCTCGAGAAACTATAGGGTTATTGAAAAAGGGTTTAAGTGAGATGAAGGCCCCGTTGGCCTTATTTCGGGTGG
>NC_046662.1:135495282-135496300 GCF_010883055.1 Belonocnema kinseyi
GGGATGCACGTGGAATTATACTTATTGACTACTTGGAAAAGGGTAAAACAATCACTGGTGAATATTATGCATCATTATTAGAGCAGCTGAAAGAAGTAATTACAAAAAAACGACCACATTTGGCGAGAAAAAAAATTCTCTTTCATCACGACACCGCCCGAGTTCACACATGCTTCGTTTCAGTGGCTAAAATTGAAGAAATAAAATTCGAATTGGTCGAACACCCACCTTATTCACCAGATTTAGCCCCCAGTGACTTTTTCTTATTTCCAAACTTGAAAAAATGGCTCGGTGGACAGAGATTTCCAGGCAACGAAGACGTCATTGCCTCTGTAAGTGCTTATTTTGAGGAACTTCCGAAAACGCACTTTTCTGAAGGATTAAAAAAACTTGAAAAGCGATTGACCAAGTGTATAGAGCTCCAAGGAGATTATGTTGAAAAATAAATACTATTTCTATCCGTGATACGTCATGGGAAATGTATAAGTCGCTTGCGGATAGATACGGATTCAACGACGGCTGGATAATGACGGATAGAAACGCAAAAGTATATTGTAGAATGGAAAAACATAAAAACGGATAGATAAGGATAAGAAGAAGGAATGGAAAAGATTTATTAAAACGAATAGATAATACGTTTTCCAGAGAGAGGATTGAGAAGGATAGGAAGTGATTAGACCGGATACAATTTTTATCCATTGTAGATATTAGGAATTTCTAAGTAGATCGCGGGTGGATAAGGATTCAACGACGGATAGAGAATGAAGTATTGAAATGGAAAAGTGAAGAAACAAATAGAAAAACATAAAAACGGATGGATAAGAATACAAATGCGGATTGAAAAAGATGTATTAAAACGGATATCTAATACATTTTTTAGAGAGTGTTGAAAAGGATAGAGAATGATGATTAGGGTGGATACAATTGTGGGTCCGGATGCAATAAGGGCACATAAAATTTTTTCGTGCGAAAACGAAGTCCCCTGGAGGCTTTAGAAAAAATTTTCGAATTTTAATTT
>NC_046662.1:135496400-135498596 GCF_010883055.1 Belonocnema kinseyi
CCCCTTCCCCACTCCAAATTCCCAGAGTACAGGCTCCTCCCCCTACCCCCACTCCAAATTCCCCATAGTGGTCCTATTATACTTATGTGGATAATTTTTTGACAACTCGCCTTGTCGTTTTCGTAAACAGATGTAGTAATTATTTAGTTTGTAAAATATAAGGAAAAATCTTTATAAAAATATATAATTTTTTGCGAATTGGTTAAGTTTTAAAAATTTATATCATGTAACTATTATTACTATGAACAACAATTTGATAGAAAGTCAAACTATTTCGTCGAAAACTAAAATTTTTGTTGGAAAATCATATTTTGGGGTTAAAAATTCAGCTTTTTTGTAGATAATACTCTTTTTGACTTTGAAATTAAATAATTTCGTTGATAGTTCATGTATTTTGTGGGAAATTGACTTTGATTGGTAGAAGTTTAACAACGTTTTATAATTATGGTTAAAATTTAACTATTTGGTTGAAAGTTTAACTCTTTGATTGAAAACTCATATTTTTCGCTTAAAAAATTCAACTTTTTGTACATAATTCGTCTTTTTGACTTCAAAATTAAATAATTTTGTTGAAAATTCATGTATTTTTTAAAATGTTTGTCTTTTTTTGTAGATCATTAATTTTCTTAGTCAAAAATTCATCTTTTTGATTTACAGTTTAACAACTTTTTTAAAAATTCATTTTTTCTGTTAAAAATTATTTTTCTTTATCTGACAATGTAACTATTCTAGGATTGATAAAAAATTAATAGCTTTTATGTGGAAATTGAACTATTCCATTTTTAGTTGAAACTTTATACTGTACGTTGTATTAGTTAAAACACCAATTATTTGATAGAAAATTAATTTATTTTGTTAAAAAGTAAACTTTTGGGTTGAAAATTGATATATTTTGTTAATTAGATTTTTTTCCTAACATTAAAAAACTAAAATGAAAAAATTGCCTTAAAATCGTCCTGATTCTTTTTTTTTTTAATTTCCAAAATCTTTTCAAATACTCACTTAAAATTAATTTTTCAAAATTAGAAATCTTTTTCAATTTTCTTAACAATTAAGACCATTTTTGTTATTCTTTTTAAATATTTTACAATTCTCAAAAAGCTTAATTTTTTAAATCTGCAAAAATCTACATCGTATTTTAAATTATTTGAAATAATTTCAAGTTTTAAATTAACTTTGAATCTTTTTTTAAATTAAAATTGTAGCGTTCAAAATTAAAATTTACCTCATTACAATTTTAACAATTCAAGGCTTTCTATTTTGAACCATTCTGTTCAAATTTTTATAGTTTTTAATAGTTGTTTATAATGGATTGTTTTAAATGAACGGTCCAAAATTGCTAATAATTAACGAATTTTTTTTTAAATACAAAATTTCAAATTGAATGAGTTAAAAATAAAATTTTTAGACTGAAATAATATTTGAAGTCATCATTGAAAATAATTTTAAAAACTAATACCTATTAATTCCTTAATTTTCAACGGATTCAGAATCATCGTGTAAAATTAATTATTTTTCCAAAATCATATTTGAAAACAAATAAATTAATTTTTTTTCAAATTTATTCGTGTTTTAACTAATACAATGTACAGGATACAATTTCAACCAAAAATAGAATAGTTCAAATTCCAGATAAAAACTGTGATAAAAAATTGAATTGAACAAGAAAAAAAAACACATTTTCAACAAAATTGTTAAATTTTCAAGGGGAAATGTGAATTTTCGATCAAGAAGATTAATGTCTTTTATGAAAAAAAAAGATTTTTCAGCTTAACCAATATATACGATTAATTTTTAATCAATCATATAATAGTTATATTTTGAGATAAAGATAAATAATTTTTAACAGGAAAAATGAATTTTCAACAAAGTTGTTAAATTGTCAACCAATAAAATGAATTTTAGACCAAGAAAATTAGTGATCTACAAAAAAGACAAATTTTTAACAAAATACATAAATTTCCAACGAAATTATTTAATCTTAAAGTCAAAAGGACCAATTATCTACAAAAAGTTGAATTTTTTAAGCGAAAAATGTGAGTTTTCAATCGATTCAATACATATATATATATATATATATATATAATAGTATAGATATTTATATCATTTATATTTTATACTTGAAATAACGTAACCTCAAAATATACGCATATAAAGAGGCGCGCGAAGTATTCAAATAATGAGAATCGCCAGCAT
>NC_046662.1:135498696-135499884 GCF_010883055.1 Belonocnema kinseyi
TATTTATATCATTTATATTTTATACTTGAAATAACGTAACCTCAAAATATACGCATATAAAGAGGCGCGCGAAGTATTCAAATAATGAGAATCGCCAGCATCAAAATCTGGAAATATTAAAATCCCAATCTCTTGATTTTATTTCAAAACAGTCAGCAGATAGAGATATAAATAGAACCGCTGAAGTGTTCCGATCGGCAATCGTGCACCTTCGAGTTTTCAAATTCAGAAGAGGAGAAATGGGTTGCGCGCGCAACCCAGTCATGTACATCGTCTCCTACGATATTTCACACGGACAAGACCTGTGATAGTATTGGAGTAAAAGTCGTTTCAAATCTGGGATCACTGACTGAGAAAAGCGGCGGTTGCTTCACGCACCAATGCGTCCTAACTTACGCGCTCCGAAAGTAATGCCATTTAAAAAAGCTTATATCTTTCGATGCAGGCAGAAATATTGCAACATATAAATGTGAATGGTTGAATAATATACACGTAAATGCAAGTAAATTGGAGAGACATTTGCAATATTGAATATCCCTATGCAGTTTGAAAGAACCTAAAGGAGGGAGTCATACTATTTCATTTGCAAGATTTGAGATAAATGTGCACACATCACGTGACTTGAAACTACCAATAAGAACTGTGCATTCAACTCTGGGCTGTCTTCACTGTTTATCCTGAGTGCCCTGCTGGAAGTTAAAGGATGGAAATGTTATATGTTTGAATTCGTCAGCTATCCATAGATATTCGTTTTTTTCTATACTTTTCCGTTTCAATCCTTCATTCTGTATCCGTTATTGAATCCTTATTTATCCTCGAGCTACTTAAACATTTTACATAATCTACGACATGTAGTAATTGTGTGCACCTTAATCATTCTCTATCCTTTTCAATCCTCTAGCTAAAAAATATGTTGGCTATCCGTTTGAATCCATATTTTCAATCCGCCTTTGTATTCTTACTAACCGTTTTTATGTTTTTCCATTCGTTTCTATACTTTTTCGTTTCAATACTTCATTCTCCATGCGTTGCTGATTCGTTATCTATCCGCGAGCTACTTGGAAATTTCCCATAATCTACAAAGGATGGAAATTGTGGGTCCGGATGCAATAAGGGCACATAAAATTTTTTCGTGCGAAAACGAAGTCCCCTGGAGGCTTTAGAAAAAAATTTCGAATTTTAATTTTC
>NC_046662.1:135499984-135504773 GCF_010883055.1 Belonocnema kinseyi
CTTGTCACACGATTTTTGCCAGATGAGATAGTAAATCTGGTTTTCCAAAGCGGCATCAATCTCTCTATGCACCCAACTATTTGCGGATGAACCTTTAAGATTCTATATATATCGGCGATTCCCTGTCAATCGGACCACCTAAATATCTCGTAAACGGGTAATTTTTTTCACCAAATTTGGCACCGATTATCTTTAACATGTGTACATTCATCTCAAATTTTTTCGGAATTAGTTTTTTCGCCGTTGAAAAATGGTAGACCAAAATATCTAAAAAAAAACGTGGGTTTTTATATGCTCTCCAGGTATACCATTTTTTAGGTGAAAAAAAATGAGAATTCCGATATTATTATTCAATTTGGTATTTTTGGTGTTGCTGGCAATAAATAAACTACTAAGATGCTAGATTTCAAAATGGCAACCAAAACATAAATTTTTTAATTTGTATGTAATGTTCGTTTTAATATCGTAATATCGTTTTAATGTTCGTTTAAAAACCTATTTTCAACTATAATTATTATTATTGTTTTAAAAATATCAATAGCGAGTCCAATATGGCGGATAAAAAAATGTTTCGTAATAGCAAGAACAACGCCAACTCAGTCTTTTAAACTCTTCTGTGAACATAAAATTTTTTAGCCACGAACTATATAAACCAGAGATAGTTTTAAGGGTTTGAGACATCGCTGATTTCGAATTTGCCATTACTTTTGAATAATTAATATTGTAAACAGCCCTTTTCCAATACGTTCAGGTCTGGCGTTACGGAAAATACCATAACCATAGACAGTGCCAGGTCCGTACGTTTAGACTCGATCGTGTTATATTAAGCACACATAATGGTACGGACTATCCAGATTTTTAGACTCAGCCTTAAACTTACCACCGCCATTTGAGTTGAAAAGCTAAAATAGACTAAAATTGATGAAAGTTGGGAATCTTTTTTTTTATTGGGGTAAGGTATACCCAGTGGACACAAAATTTAGCGTCGTCTTTACGATATCGTTACGATATTTTTACGACATCTTTTCAACATCCTATGTCCATGTCGTTACAGTGCCTTTACGATATCGTAAAGACATCGTCAGATCATACGACATAGTTACGATATCGTGAAGACAACTTAACGACATGGACATATGATGTCCTAAAGTTGCCGTAAAGATGTCGTTACGATGTAAACAAGTCGCAAAATTTTGTGCCCAATGGATACGTATAGTGCGAAAGACAATTTCCCGTAAAATAAAATTAGCCTCAGCCGGGAAATTTCACCACGAACATATGGAAACGTGTGCGCCCTACAACAGTGCATTACATGCCATTTGCCATAACGATCAATTTGTATCTATCAGATGGTCTCTACGACAAGTGGTAGCAAATACGCTTCAATTAGCAAACATTATTACCTAATTTTTGCTCCAAATCTATAAGAAAACACCTTACCCTTTTCTACGTAGGCAATTAGGGCCGAGTACCACCTCTCTCCACCGATACATTTAACTCAATATTTTTTATTATGATTGATAATGTGCTGCTCGGGATTTTGAACTTTCACTGACGCCGCACCCACCTCAGAGGGCACACAGTTTGGCGACGTCTTTACGACATCGTTGCGACGTCTTTACGGTAACTTTACGACATCCTATGTCCATGTCGTTAAGGTGTCTGTACGATATCGTAAATAAGTTGCATGATCTGACGATGTTTTTACGACATCGTAAAAACAGCGAAACGACATGGACATAGGATGTCGTAAAGTTGTCGTAAAGATATCGTAAAGACGTCGACAAATTTTGTGCCCACTGGGACAATAACTTTCGTATTCGGAGAATGTCCTGAACACGGTTTAGTATATTTAATGCAGAACCACACCATCTTTACAATAACTTTACGACATCCTATGTCCATGTCGTTATGGTGTCTTTACGATATCATAAATAAGTCGCATGACCTGACGATGTCTTTACGACATCTTTACGAGAAGTTTTATGGTTTAATTCCCAATGGAGTGAAGAAGGAGTAGAATCTTTTTTTAAGAAGTAATTTTAATTTGAAAATAATATTTTCCATCTAATGTGATTAAGAAGTTAAGCATTTTCTGTTATTAAAGATTCTTAACTTGATCGATATTGCGTAGATTTTCTGCCTCAGTGTTTAGGAGGGTTGATCTACTGTTGGTAAGGTACCATCTCCGATAATATAGCAAATTCATTTAAAAGTTGAAAAAATGTAAATGTCCCCTTGAAATTTTAGAAAATGTTTTCAATGGCCGTTTTTCTGTTTTTACAATTTTTATTGAGTTGAAAGGGACTCATTATGTTTATTTGGTTATGGAAATTTGTTGTTTCTATAAGATTTGAAGCGTCTTGGAAATGAGGAATTTAGGTTCCTATTTTTGTCTGCATTGAAAAAGGAACATTTTTGTTTTATGTATAAGAACTTTATTGAGTTAGAAGAGGTCAACTTTTTATTTTCTTACCAATAATATTTTTCGAGCAGAATGTGTGATATTTTTTCTCTTTATTTGGGTAACGAGTTGTGCTAGTTTAAGAAAAACTGTGATTTCAATTTTTGATTTTTGTTAATCCACAGATGTTCAGCAATTAGAAGAAGTGGAGGGAGCCAACCCTGGCTCAAATCCTATTGCGAGTAGTTCCACCGCGAGCCGCATTGAATTAAATTCTTCTAATACTGTTCCAAATTTGTCAAGGGGAATACACCGAACGAATCAGCTTTATGGTTCCGACTGGTCCACTGATTCAGACGATAATGATTTATTAGACGAATACGAGGAAGAAATATTAAAGATTTAATGGAGAACATGAGAAGATGCCTATATCCAATTTTAAAATGATGAGTGACATCCTTATATTCCCACAATCTGGTTTAAATACCCGCGATGTATCATTGATGTTAATGGGATATTATATACGCTTTTGATTAACAAACAAAGGTAGAGATGTTCTGTTTGAAATGGCCAAAGCGTTTGCTGGACCAGAATTTGCAAATTGGCGAACTAGTAAGTTTATTCTGAATTAGCTTTATGATCCACCAGATAAAGCAGTACGATTGTGCTTTTTATGCGATGTTGAAGGTTGTTTTGAGCCTTTATTGCCACTCGTTACAAGGCGTAAATTTCAACCCTGTTGAGTGACGTGTAAATGTGGCAAATTGTACTGTTTAACAAGTAAATCTCCAAACTACGTAATTTCAGTAGACTTGTAATATTAAATTGAAATATTGCTGAAGAATGAAGAGCTCAAAGGTTTATTGTTCAAGAATATCAGTGATGTAAAGAATAATGACAATTCTAATGTAATACGTGATGTATATGACAGTCAGTTGTATAACAAAATCCGAGAAAAGTTTGCAACTGCTCCTTACCTAGTCACGTATACTTTTAGCACAGATGGTGCTCCTATTAATAATAGTACCAGAAAATCATTTTAGCCAGAAGAAATCATCCTCAATGAATTACCTCCAAACATTTACTTCAAGCATCCACTTCTGTCGGGTTTGAGCATTTCTGTAAGAGCCTTCTGCTGGATTTATGAATGCTTATATAAATCATTTTGTATCGTAAGCCAGCAATTTAATAGAAAAAGGTGTTGATGCCACCGATGAAATTGGAGTACCCATAACATTGACACTTGTTTCCTTCTGTTGTCCAGTCGATTCCGTTGCTCGTATTATTCTACAAAATTGGTTACAGTACAACGCACGCAGTGATGCTGAAACGTCGTCGAAGTTTTAATTTTGTTCTAAAAATAAATGGAGTTTAAATGATAGCTATAATTTGCTTTTTATGGATACAGTTGGTGCTATCAAAGAGGTGAGCATTGCAACCATGCTATGCGTTACTAATTAGAATAAACTGAACAATTGCGAACAGATGAAAGTCATCGAATCAATTTACAGGAGAAAATTGCGGAAGTAGGAAAATCATCTATAATGGGAATTAAAGGATTCTCAGTACTCCTGAAACTTTTCTGTTTCGATATCGCCTGGGAATTTCCTTCAGATTATTTACACACGGAGTTATTGGGCGTCGTTAAGACTATTTGGAAAGCTTGGATAAAAAAGAAAATTATTTGAAAAGAGAACATAAAGATTTTGAACTCACGAATTTTAAAAATGACTCCACCTCACGAAATACACCGTCACCCTAGGGTGATCATAGGGAAAGTAAAATGGAAAGCTTCTGATTGGCGATCATGGCTGTTATTTTATTCTTTGCCATGTCTGATTGGCCTCATACCAGATCATTGTCTCGATCACTATGCACTTTTTGTTGATAGTATATTTATACTTTTACAAGAATCAATTACTGAGTTAGAATTACAGAAATGCGAAGAAAACTTGACTACATTTGTTTGTATGTATGAAGAGTTTAAGGGAGACATTACGTTTAATTGATTTCAAATCGTAGATTTCAAATTCTTTATGTCTTACGGTCCAATCGTAAATCGAAAAAAATAAATATGAGTCAAAGAACATGTTCTTCGAAACTCAGATATTTATTTAATAGAAAAAACTCCTTTCAAAACTTCCTGACGTTTCAGTACACATGCGTACCTTTTTCAAAGGTTCTTGAACCTAAATAATTATAATAAAAATTAGTAATTTTAGTGCGAACAAATATGATAGATAATTACGTAGATTTGAATACATTGTTACCTGAGTTGATGGTATTTATCTGGTGTTATTTACTTAATTAAATGTAAATGTTGTAATAAAGCTTATATAGGTGAAACTGGCAGGAGATTAAAAACTAGAATTGCTGAACACAAAA
>NC_046662.1:135504873-135526395 GCF_010883055.1 Belonocnema kinseyi
GGAAAAAGCACTTAGCTTACTAGCTTAATGCTGGGCCGAGGGCGTGGCATACCCCTGGTTCTATGCATTTGATCCATTGTTTTCCCCCTAAGATTTTTACGAAGTGAAGTTAGCTGATGGTTGTAGTGAAAATACCTAATGGGTTGACACCGTCACCTTTCAGGGTGCATTTATACCTCTGTCTGCCAGCCCGATGCAGACAGGCAATTGTCCAAGGCTATTCACGCGACCAGTTTTCTGAGGAATTTTGATCACGGAAAATGTGAAAATGGCACGGGAATTGTAAATATTGTTAGATTTTTAAATTGAATAAACCAAGTTTTTATAATTTAAACTGAAAATTATGATAATTAGTTTAATTTTCATAATGTAATGTAAAAATATATAAAATTCGCAACCCTGAAATAAGTATTTCAAAATGAATACACTAACAATTGTTGTTTACAGGTGAGTTGATGTTGTCAGTCGCTGCGTGCGCCAATTCATATTTTATACCTGACAAACAAATAATGTATGTATAGTCAATTTTCAATCATAGGATTTTAGAGGTTATGTTATTTCCACTTGTACAACATTTTTTAAACTGCTGACAAAAGTATAAATTCATTTTTAAAATATTGCATTTCAGAATAATAATGAAGTACTTAAGTGGAATGATATCTACTTACAAACTTTCCTTCTCTTGCTGAATAAAAGTCTCCGCAGCACACAGCGACTGACATCAACTCATCTGTAAACAATTGGTAGTTTATTCATTTTGAAATATTCATTTCAGGGTTGGGAATTTGATATATTTTTCATTATATTATAAAAATTAAATTAATTATCATAATTTTGAATTTAAACTATAAAAACTTGGTTTATTTAATTTAAAAATTTAAAAATATTTACCATTCCCGTGCCATTTCCACATTTTCCGCAGTCAAAATTCCTCGAAAAACAGGTCGTGTGAATAGCCTGGACAATTGCCTGTCTGCACCGGGCAGCCAAACAAAGGTATAAATGCACCCTCAAATTCAAGTTGCGTTGATATGGTAACCAAGATGGCGGTGGAGCTGGGTTGCGCGAGTTAAACCAAAATGGTACGTACGTCTTTCAGCTCGAACATGAGTGTAGGTTCGATCATGCGTAGATCCATGGCATGATCTAACAAATACATAGTCTAGCCACTTGAGGGCCCTGTTTCGTTCAAGTAACGCAACCGCTTAATTCCCACATTTTGATAGTTTGACCGCGCAGTTTGAGTTTGACGCGTAAGACTGTACGGCGAACTGTTATAGGAAAATCAATATGCAGGAAGAAATATTATGAGAATATTAAAAGAATGAATTCAAAAAGAACTTCCAATGAATATATAAGAACATTGGTAAGGAAATAAATTATATTCAGACCAGAATGTAAGTTTGTAAATATTACTGAATGGGAAGGATTCAAAGTATATACAATTCTTGATATTATTGATATGATTAATGATAATTTAATGATAATTTAACATTTTTAACAGTATAAATTAAAGAATCAAGTAATGAACTTTAGAAATTTACAAATTTATATATTACTTCAAGTAATTTTAAGCTAGACACATTAGAAATTGAAAAATAATGTTTTACCTTCACATTTCTTAATTTAGAAGGTTAATTATTTTTATCCGTCAAAAGATTAAAAATTTTATTTCAAAATATTGAAAAATCGAGAAGTGGTTTTAAATTTTTCCTAATTCAAAATCATTTTTGAATTTTTTGTCAGAACTTTTATATTTTTGCAGAGTTCAAACAAAAATTTAGATTTTTTTAAATTGTGAAAGACTACAGAAGAATAAAAATTTTCTTAAAATTCTTAGAAAAATTGAAAATTATTTTTCATTTTGAAAAATTATTGTAACAGAAATTTTAAGACGATTTTAAAGAGATTTAAAAAATGGCCAAAGAAGAACATGGAAGATTTTAAGGATTTTATTTAATTTGCTGCATTTTCAAGAACTGTAGGAAAATTTCGATTAATTTTAAAATTAATTTAGAAGATCTGAAAAAATTGTTAAGATACTTCGTTTAAATTACTTGAAATAATTCCAAGCTTGTCATTAATTTTGAATCTTTTCAAAACTTCGACATATCTCTTTAAATTACTAAAATTTTGTGTACAAATAATAAGTATTCAATTGTTAATTATGGGTCAAAATTTAACAATTTCACTTATAAATTAAACACTTTTTAAATAGAACAATTAAAATTGTAACGCTAAAAAATCGAAAGTTCTTTGAAAATCTAAAGATTCAAAGCTTTCTATGTTTCAAATTAAATGGGTTAAAAATTATATAATTTAGATTCACAATTTTTTTAATTTAATAAAAAAATTTAATTATGACTATATTATTATGGATTTATTTTGAAGTGGAAAATAGTCAAACGCACGTTTACATTTTTTAATGGCTGAAAACATTAATAGAAATAATTTATTAATAAATTCATTTATTAAATTTAATATAAAAAATATATAAAGGAATACCTGAAACTGTGAATGAAAAATATATTATTAATAAATCATGAGTACAGATCCATTTTTAAAATAATTTATTTATTTAATATTTACTGATAAAATAAAACTGTTTTTTATCAAAAATTTTCAGCTTCAAACACTTTTAATTTTTAATTGTTTATATCCTCGAAACTGCACTTTAATTATTTTTAAACCTGTTAAAATAAAGCTTGGGCAAATTTTTCTTCTGAAAATTCGTAAAATTCTCGGTTTTCCAGTCCGACAGCCACCTAGTTCTTTATAAAAAAATCTTCGATTTTAAAAATTTCTAATTTTTATTTTTTTAACCCCTAAAACTGCATTTTAAAATTCTTCAATTAAAATATATGCTGAAAAACAAAAAAAATTTAACTGGAAAATTTAAAAAATCAAAGTTGGAAAACATTTTTATTATACAAATTTTGTAACATTCGCGGTCAAAAAATAAATTCACTGTAATTTCCCGGTTTTCTAGGTTTTCCGGTCGAGCGGCCAACCTGCACTGCATTATATAATTTTCTTTGGTCAGAACTTTCCCGCTTGACTTCAATTTCATTTTATTTGACACAAATACGTCATTTTTTGTGAGCAGAAAGAAGTTATGAAACACATAACCTAAAATTACAGTTAATCCGTATTTTCCTTTTACGATCTTGAACATTATTATAATACATTTTATAAGGATTCAAATATTTATACATCTGAAAAGTACAAGAAATTTTAATTCTTACATTTTGCATTTTAAAATCCCTTACGTTTGCCGCCTTTCTTATCCAAGATGGAGAAATTAAGCGGTGGGTTCTTATTGGTTCGGTTTTTTTTACTTGCGCGTGGCTAGACCATGTATTTGTTAGATCATGGGTCCATGGTATGCGCATGTCACCTATTCTTAGTCTCATGCCTTTTTGCTTAGAAAGTCTTCGTGTCTTCTATCGTTTGATTGTCGTTTGGACTGAGATTATCGTTTTCGGCTTATAGTTCAAGTGTTCAAGTGAAAAATGAGCTTCTCTGTGAAGAAGACTGGTGGTAGAATGTGGCACGAAGCTCGTAAACAAGAGAAGAAAATTCGCGGGATGTTGGTTGATTATCGCCGACGTGCCGAACGTCGTCGGGATTACTATGAGAAAATTGTAAGATTATTAAGTAGATGTATGGCAAATGAAATGGGTCGTTGTGAATTCTACCTACAGGGTCGGCGAGAGAAATAGAGTTAACGGATGCAAAAATGAGGGAGGCATGTCATTTTATTTCGCCGAAATCGATTGCGACCTAATAAAGACATGTGTGATACTTAACTTTGTCAATATTCAATGTTTTTTAACTGTATCAAATGACTATTTTTATATAGAAACTTGATTTTGAAAATGCAAAGGTACAGAAAGATGTCACGTTTATGCGTATTTTAGAATCAGTGCTGTCAACACGGACACTGCACTATTGCGCATGTGATGCATAAGGCACTTCATTGGGTATTTTCTCTTCAATCATTTGCTAACTTCACTTTGTTCATTGCTGAGGTGAAAGCAATGGACCAAATGCGTGGTATTTGGTCTAGTTTTGCCCAATCTTGCTAATATCTTTGTAAAAACTAATTCTTTTCTATATAAGTACATTTGAAAAATAGTTTTTATTTTTTAAGAACTATTTATTAGCATGATAAAACGATAGTAATTATTTTTAATTATGAAGATACACAAAAATAATATTTTGTCCCATGCATTTGGTACATTGTTTTCCTCTCAGCATTCAACGATGTGAAAGTACATATTGGCTGCCGTTCGCGCGCTGATTTGAAATGCTAAAAATACATTTTTTTTTAATTAATTAAGGGCATATAATACTTCATCGTGTATTAAATCGGGTTTATTTCTCTCGGATTTTTGTGTACAAAAATGGAAAAAAATGTAACTGAATTCGGAGAAGCTATAAAGTAGTATAACGGACTTCCCTGCACTCTCCATTTGAGGTTTAACCCAAAAAATGTATTTTGCTCAATAAAAATGTTATGCATGTGCAGTATTTTGAAGTTAGGATCAGTGGCTGTCATTGATTTTTTCCTACCATAATAAAGATTTTGTCTTCACAATCTGGGGAATGATAGCGAACATGCTAACGGACGTCGCCGAACTCTTCATTTCTGGAGTAAATAAAATTAATGTTGCTAAATTTGATGTGTGTATTTTAAGGTCATGTATTACAATTCTCTCCCATAATTATTCTTGAGTGCTACCGACGGCATCGATACGACAGAGACCAACATTATCGGAGTAACAGAGAGCTGAAAAACGATTCTATCTTCAAAATAGTGCACATGCATACAATTTTTATTCAGCACAAGACATTTTTTGTTATTATTTATCAAAAAAGGATTTGGGAAAATTCCGTTATAATATTTTATAGCATCTCCGAATTCAGTTTTTAAACATTTTTATTTTTGTGGAAAAAGAGCCGAGGGAATTGAACCCTATTTGTTAAACGACGAAGTACGAAATGCTCTTAATGCCATGTGGCAAGTGGGTCACGTGGCCAGATATCTACCTTACCGACGCTTTTCTTATTTTATAATTATAAAGTTTTTTTTTATAAATAATATTTTTTGCTTTTTTCATAATTATTCAAATTTAGGACCAGAGCCACCTTTTTTAGTGATTCTTATTTATTATCCCAAAATTTCAACTCGATGTGGTGCTTCGTGTGTAAATAAGTTAGGAAATAAAAAAAGTTTCGGTAAGGTAGGACACTGGTCACATGACCCACTTATCACATGGCCTTAAGACAAAATTTTGATTATTGCAGGAAAAGAGCCGGGGGAACCTAAAACTGGTAATATCGATATATTTCTAAGTTTCACATGCCCTTAAAATAATAATATTTAAACATTTTCAAGTGGTGCATGGATGGTTTTTAATATATGCTGAGCATTAGGTTAAAAAATAAAATCAATATTCAGTAAATAAAAAATATGTTATTCAATGTCATCTTTTTTAATTTTTTAAATTATGATTACTAAATTATGCATCAATAATTTTGTATACTGATTAAAATGGATATACAAATTATATTAAAGGTAGATTTTAAAGTATTTAACAGTTCTTTATCGAGAAATTGTAATTAAAATTTGATAAAATTTAAATATTAAATAGAAACTGAGTTGAACTTAGTTTAAAACTTTCAAAATGTATACTAAATAAAATAGATTTTTTTTTAATTACCAGCATAGATGTTAAATTTAGTTTTGTAATAAAGCATCGACGAGGTTTGTACTATTTTTCTGTTCCTTTTCTAGATGCCAAAATTACGAAAATTTTCGAATATTTTAAAAGACGACCGAAAAGTCAAGAAAAATAAAATTCCCCAATTGAACAATTCTCAAATAATAAGATTCCTGTATTGTTATTTTCAATTGAAATAATAATGTATGAAAACTTTAAATATTAAAAATTGTGCTTCTTTGATAAAAATATTTAATTCTTTTATTTTAAATAAATTATATTGATTTAAAAAAAATTTAATTGTTTTAATTTGGATATTTTATAATTCGACAGTTTTTTGTCAGTAATTTTAGTATTCGGGATTTCTTCAATCCGGCACTTATATTTCAGCAATTTTTTAATTTCAAAACGCGTTGATACTTCATTACTTACATTAAAATTTATATATTCATTTTAATTAATATACAAAGCTTTAAATGCATAAATTAGTAACAATAACTACAAAAATAAAAAAAGATTACATTGAGTAACATGCTATTTTTTATTTACTAAATACTTATTTTATTTTTTAACCTAATGCTCAGAATATATTGAAAGCCATCCACGGACCACTTGAACATATTAAAATATTATTTTTAATTATTAATAATAAATTAAAAAATTGTATTTTTTAACATTTCAAATAAATATGCGAGCGGCAGACAATGAAGCGCCTGATGACTCGCATTTACAGTAATGTAGAGTGTCCGTGTTGGTAACACTGTATAGAATAGAGAAAAACTCTAACTTTATAATGTAAAGTTGAATTGAATCAAATGACACTAATTCAATAGTTTTCGAGCTTTTATATAACATGAGAAAAAATTAACTTTAATATGAAATAATGGGCGTAAACTATATTTTCCATTTTTTATACCCATTTTTCGACACTTTCGACGGGTTATAGTTTAGTCATTTTCAATATATATAATTTTCGCCCATTACTTCACATGAAAGTTACTTGTGCTCAGGGGCGCCAACCCCTGGGGGGGGGGGGGCGCAGGTCGGACGGCCACCCGGCTTGTTTTGAGGGGGGATCCAGAAAATTGGGAAATATATTGTGCAAATAAATGAACTAAAAATGCACGAAAAATAAGGGACAATAATTAAGTAAAGAAAGTTAAATAAAACAGAACTTGCACAAATCCATAATTCGTACTATTAAATTTATATTTATCAAAAGGTTCGCGAATATTACATATGAGAGCACTATTTCGTAAGTATATCTGAATTTTTAAAACTATTAAAAAGAATTCTTCTAATATATCCCTTTGATGTGTGCCAGCATAAATAAAACGGGTACAAAAAATTCCACTCGGAGAAAAAGAAGATCAGAGTTCAATAATTAATCACTTTTTCCAAATTGGCAATTATAAGTTATGCAAGAACTTATCCTGATTAATTTTTTTCGATTACAACAAATATATCGTAGAAAAAGATTGACTAATGAATTTTGCGTAAACAGTTTCTTTAGAAATCCAATACATAGTTGTCTAACTTATCAGGCTAGCCATGTGCTTGAATCCATACATAATTTTTCAACTATAATATTAACTTTCTTTATTTATTTATTTTTTTTTTTTTAGATTTCATATAACTTTCGAATCACTGAAACATTTCTCTTATTTTGATCTCCATATTTTACAATATTATAATAATAATAACTTAGTAATGAGTAGAAGCTGGTTCCTAATGTTTTAAAAACATTGGAAATTTTTCAAAAATTTGTGAAATGACAATGATTCAATTGATTAATATTTAAGATATTCTTGATCCACATTCCCACCACTAGGATATCTTTACCCCTCAGTGGCAGTTTATATTCATTCGGGGTTAGTGCCGCTGAGTAGAACCTTAAGTAATTTTTGCGTAAAGGGAATAAGCCAAATTCAGTGCAGCGTTATCAGATTAGTGTATGTTCGTTCTCCCCAATACGACGTTAAATTACAGGTGTTTATTAAATCAAAAATATATTGTAATACAAAGAAGAGCATTAAGGGCATGTGATACTTCGAAAATTGTCGATTTTACCTGTTTTAGGTTCCCCTGGCTTTTTTTCTACTATAATAAATATTTTGTCTTAAAAATTTGGGAAATGATAGCGAACATGCTAACGGACGTCCCCACACACTTTTTTGTGGGTTAATTAAAAAAAGTTTTAATTCAGCAAAGTGTGATTAATTTGCATAGCGCTTAGGAAATAGTATCGATTTTTTCAGCGTTACATTCCCCCGGCTCTTTTCCTAGGATAAGAAATATTTTGCCTTTAAAATCTGGGAAATGATAGTAAACATGCTAACGGACGTCCCCGCACACTTTTTTTTGTGTTTTTTAATTAAACAATTTTTGATATTGCTAACAACGTGCGTGTATATTTCGAGGTTATGTGTGTTACAATTCACCCGAGCGTTACTTCCAAACTACACAACATTTTTGGCTGAAAACTTTGGACTTGCAAATAAACATAGTAACTAATCTCCCGAAACTAACCTTGTTTTCAGGCAATTAAAAAAGTTTATTTCATAAATAATTTCTAGATTATCGGAAAGGCAGAGATGAAAAACGACGTAACTTCAAAATAATGCATATGCATAAAATTTTTATTTAGCACAATAAATTTTTTTGTCATCCCTCAAAAAAGAGTCCGGGGACGTCCGTCATGATATTTTATAGCATCTCCGAATTCAGTTTTTAAAAATTTTAATTTTTGTGGAGAAAAAGCCGGAGAAACTGTAAGTATCACATCCCCTTAAAGAGATTTATCATTATAAATTTCCTAACATTTTTGTTTTGTTTAAAATGTTTATAAATTATAAGTGAGATACGGGTCACACACTATAAAAAATTCAAATAAATAATGAGATGTAGGTTTGCTTAAAACTTTCTTTTTGAAAAGTATTGCTATTTTGTAAATTTACTATCATAGATACTTTGTATTTTTAAGGTTTCAGTAAACATTTACTCTAACTTTATGAACTTAAAATTAAAAATGTACCATACAAGCATCTGAGGACATGAAAATACCAATCGTATTTTTATCCGGAATTGTGTAATTTGCACACTAGAATATCCCTATGTTTGAAATAGAGCAAATTAAGAATATGCTCAACATTCATTAATTAATTTTTCCATTATTTCAACAAATTTAATTTGTTTGAATAATTTTTCTTTCGGAATTCCGTTTTTTCCTAAAAATTATTACTATTAGTATAGTGAAATATTGATTGACATTGATTTATTAATTTTCAATTATTTAAACAAATTTAATTTTTTCAAATACATGTTTTCCAAAATTATTTTTTTTACCAAAATATTACTGTATTATCGCTAAGTGGCATAAATTTATTACTTATTTTCAACAACCTTAAATTTATTCAAACAATATTTTGTCACAAAATATACTTATAAAATTAAAATAAAATATACTCCATAAATGTTATGGGACAATTAAACGTTCTTACCTCAAAATCTCACAACTAGCATTACGTTTACGAAAATAATAAATCGTATAAATATAATATTGCTGACCCAATTAACACAATAATTTTTCCGTAGATAGTATTTCCTTTTCAAAAAACAAGAATATTGAAATACTTTATGTGATGTTTTTAATCCGAGAGGAGATCTGTCATTGACAAGAGAAATTCAAAATTCAATTCCGACCAAACCGTTTAATAAACTCGAGCGAAAGTTTTTTTCCCTGGCTCGAGATTTTATCAGATTTCCTACAGGCACTCTCGTTATCTGATTATTAAACTCTTATTTTCATTATAAATTTATATATTTGCAATCGCATGTAAACAAGTGGAATTCATCCCTAAGAAATTGCCACTTTCAGGTAACACATAGCGCCAGCTCGTTGCCGTGGCCGTACCCAATACTATTTATATTGTACATTTCTCAGAGAAAAAGCCATGTGATATTTATGGGCCCATACCTTGTAATTTGATGATTAAAAAAAAGGTAAATGTTTAATCACGAGTGACCATTGGTAGGCTTTTAAAATGTTAAAAAAGTGCAAAAAAATTAGTGTTTTGAAATTTTCTCGTCACGGATGCTTCGTACAATTTAAGTCCATAATTAAAACAAAAAGTTGACAAAATTCCTGAAAAGGCTACAAAAAAACAAAATCCTAACACTAATAGTTTAGAAGATATATCCTGTAAAAGTGATTTTCCAATGAAATTTTGTTAGAAAATTTTAGTTTTTATCAAATACTTTTTTCTCTGTGGATTTTACATGAAAACCAATTGATAACAAATGAAAGGTTAAATTATCTACAAAACAAACAAAAACTGCTCTAGCTCTAATATTACCGCAATTAGAGCTGTTGAAAGTTGACACCTTTTAATTGCGCTCTATTCGACACTAAGTTTATTGTAAATAAATGGCTGTATAGTTTCAAATTGCCAAATATACCTTCGAGGATTGAGCGTCTTCTAGAGAATTAAAACCTTTTTTTATTGCAAGCTGCTTTCTTTTCCAGGCTGTTTTCTTAAATTATATGCTTTTGATGTCTTCTAAATATTTTATACCTGAAATTTAAAGTAAATGTGATGGCCTTTGGCATAAATTTATTACTTATTTTCGATAACCTTAAATTTGTTCAAACAATATTTTGTCACAAAATATTTAGTCGATAAGAGGATGCACGGTATCTTCCACAGAAGTGTGGAGGATCAGTCAATGTCGTGTGAGCTAACGTTTGCTTTCCTTAAATCGCCCGTATTGAAGTCTGGTACGGAGGGTTTCATTATGGCATGCCAAGACGGTGTGATATCCACCTTAACATACCGTTGCCACATTTTGAGCCAAGACATTTCCGATGATAGCTGCAGGGTGTGCCATGCACACCCCGAGTACTTAGCTCACATACTATCTAGTTGGCCAACGCATGCGGGAACGACCTACATCCAAAGGCACAATGCGGCACTAAGAGTGCTTTATTACCATCTCTGTCACTCTTACGGCATTAACCTTAATATCTCTCCTCTAAATGCGCCTAGGGAAATCGAGTTAATTGTCGAGAATGGGAAGTGCCTCATATACTGTAACTTTATATTCTCGAAAATTATTACTGTTGCACACTCGAGGCCAGACATGGTTCTTCTTGACTTTGAGAAGCGAACCATGTTCGTTATCGAATTTTCGGCATCAGCTGGCAAAAACATCATTGCCAAGGAGGATGAAAAGAAAGATAGGTATAGATACCTTATAAGGGAGTTGCAACGATTGTACCCGAAATATTCTGTTAAACTATTCGTCTTTATCATCGGCGCTCTTGGAGGTGCCAAGCTTTTACTCGTTAATAGCCTGAAAAGCATCCCTGCGTGTCAACAATATGCTAAAACACTTGCGGGAAAAATGCAGAAGCCAGCAGTCCTTGGATCACTTCGTGTTCTCAGGGTGCTCAAAACTTTTACCGGATCGTCGTATTGGTTCCGTTACAGACAGTAACCGCCTATCTCACGGTCTTGAGACGTAGTTGGGGCTGAATTTTTACCGCGATTTCGCTGGGAGCGGGTGCAATTTTTCAGATTAGCACCCGCTCCCGGAGAAATTCTGCGGCTGTTCTTATGACTAATTTTTAATACATATTATCCATCACCTTTATCCTTGTTCTAAACACCTTCTGATTTGGTGGTTCTATGTTTTTTTCTTCAACATCTTTCTTTAAACTCTTTGATAAAACAGTTGCATATACATAGTTTATACAACGTTGACATTAGTGTCACTCCTCTATAATCTTCAATCTTCTCCCGTTTGCCTTCCGTCACTGTGGGTATCACTACTTCTTGCTTTTCTAACTCTGGCCACCCCTATCCTCTCCATACTCTATTGCACATTATCTATGCCTTTTCCGTTAATTTTGCCATCCCCTGTATTTCCAGACTTTATTTGGAATCATATCTATGCCAGGTGCCTTTTCATTTTTCGTAATCCCTAATACCTTGACTATTTCCTCCCTTTTAACCCTTGTTTGGCACATTGGGCTGGATAACACCCCACGACCATTTTCCCTTACTTTAATAATTATTTAATTAATACTCCATTTTAATTTTTCGGTTATATAATCTACATAATCCTTTAAAGGAAGATCTTAAGATGATCTGATGAAGGTTTCAGATCAAAATATTCAATATATTATTGTTTTAAAAAATTGCTGTTGCTATAATTCCGATCACCCCAGAAGTATTCCAAACAAGGGTTAATTTGCTGATTTACTCTTTTCTTTTTTCTCTTATATTTTTCTCCAATACTTGTTCTTTTATCCATTCTCTTAAACCCCTTCTTCCTTCTTCTGTTTACATTCCTCATCTTATCCACTTCTATTCACTCCGTCACTAACTTCTTTTTTTCTTGTGAAACTTAATACTATTTTTATTTCTCCTATCATTATTTCCATCTCGTTCACATTTCCTTCCCCCATTTTGATATTCCAGACCTCTTAAACTGTTCTTTACCTTTCATTGACAAGTCCCCTCTTGCTGCTCATTTTATTTTTGCTTCCTTTTTAGTCTTTTTTTATTTCTCTTTCCTACCTCAGATTTCACTATTGTGGAGAAGTGATCCGAATCTATGTAATTCTCTACCTTTAGTTTCTGGAACTTCTCTCTAATATCGTCGTCCATTACCACATAATGAATTACCCTTTCTCTTTTTACTCCTGAACGTTTATATTCCTCTTCCTCATCTCCCTCTAAATTTACCTTCAGGATATACTATCCCATCTCCTCTTCGCTCTTTACCAATTTATTTCCCTCCCCATTCAGTGTCTTTTATTTCGATTTTCGTCCTCGCTGTGCACCCCATTTCCTTCCTCCTTTATCTCTGTTATTCATTAATTCCCTATTCCCATCACCATTCCTCGCATTAATCTGCCTTTTTTATTTTACCTCGTTGCATTTTGAACCTGCCATTTGTAACGTCTTGGCAATCTTCCCCTTACTCTTTCCTTTTTCTTTTCATCTAGCCATGTGTCTATAATGTATTACTTACATCCCATTGTGTCAAAATTCTCGTAAACTGCCTATCCTTTCTTTTCAAGCCTGCTATATCCCAGTAGCAAATCCTCCAATATTCCCTACTTTCATCTCTGCTATTTTTATTTCCTACTATTTCTTATTTCTATATCTCGCGTTCCTTTCTCTCATAGTTTCCCGAAACCTAATTTTTTACTAAATCTTCCCTGTCTTTGTCCTAATCCCACCGTACACCTTCTATCTTTATCCACACACACTTAGCCCATGTTCTTCTTCCCTTTTATCTTTCCTCTTCCGCTGTTTTATTTAATTTATACTGCATCTTTCTTCATAACCATGTAAAATCGTCCTCTTTTCTCTCCTAGCTTCTCTATAACACCCTCTTTTTTTGTCATCACGTTACTCTTACGTTCCCATTTCTTTTGTGTTATCAGTACCATTCTCTCCCCTCTACACTCTTCTCTTTCTACACTTTGCACCTTCTCCATTCCTATCTTAGTCTTAGTCTCATTCTACTTTTCTATTCTTTGTCCAAACGTTTGCATCCTTTTCTCTAGCTTTTTCCTGACTTCTTACCATTCCTAATTTCTTTCCTAAGTTCGACCATTTCCCGCCTAATTTCTTTCTTTATTTCCTCTCCCTCTTTCTCCTACTTTTCTTCATATGTCCCCATTACTTCTATCATTATTCCTCTCTTTTCTTTCCATCTTCCGTCTTCCATCGGATCTTCAGTCCCAGCTCTGTTTGCCTATAGTTTACATTTGCCTTTCTTTCTTTGTTCTCCCCTTTCCTGCCTTGCCTTCTCTCTCTACCCCACCCTCCTATTACCTATCCGGTCCTCCCATCCTGCCGCAAACCTCAAACCAACCTAACCTCAACTTCCACAAATATCTGTCTTGATCCCCAAAAATATTCTCACCCCCTTGTCGAACTCTAAATCAATCTTTCACAAAAAAAACTTTCTATACACTCCAAAATCCGCTCACCTCAAAATACACAGCTACCTCACATACTTTAAAGGGTAGAGTATATATCGCTGGTCCGTAAGAAGACTAGCACCATTCAAAAAGATTTACGAAGTCTAATAGGGCTCAAGCCGGCTAACGAAAACTAGCACCCTTCATAAAGCCTAGCGAAAAATAGCAGTACTCACCGATGGCTGACAAAACGAAGCACAACTCGTCGAACGGTAACGAATCTTAGCACAACTCGCTAAGGCGGAAGAAAAGTAACACCACTGGGCGAGCGATGACAAGGCGTAGCACAACTCGCTTGACGCTAACGAAAAGTAACACCACTCGGCGAACGATGACGAAGCCTAGCACAACTAATACATTGCTGACGAAGAGTAGCATTACTTAATCAGCATTGACGAAACTTAGCATAACTTACAAAGCGTAAAATGAGTATAAGAACGTTTTTTATGGTTTCAAAAGTTGGGGGCTTAATTTACGAGTTGTTTATCTTTAAATTAATGTAATATAAATTTTGTAGGAAAAAATATATCTTTACGATATATGTCTGAGACTAAATTTTACATGAAATTTCATTTTGCTGCAACAAAAAGCTCAAATAATACTATGGCTTTTTTAAATAAAAGGCTCTTAATGTTTTGTTATTCAAATAAAATACTCGTCAAATTGACAAATTTTTTAAATAACGTATGGACTGTTATTTGCAATTATTTGTATTGATAATAGAGTTTGACCAAAGTTCATTACATGAATTTGAATTAATTAATTTTATAAGCAACAGCCAGTCATGCTACTCTTCATCAGCGCTTGACTTGCCGTGCTACTTTTCGTCAGGTTTTTGCGAGTGGTTTTACGCTTCACCAGTGCTTTGAGAGTGGTGTTAGTTTTCTCCAGCGCTCTACGGGTCGTGCTTCTCTTCATGAGCACTGAATAAACTGTCTACGAACGATGCTACTTTTCGTAGGCGTTATGAGATTCGTGTTAATCTTGGCGAGCACCGGCGTGTAGTGTTTAGCTTTGCGAGTGCTCGAGGAGTGGTGCTACTCTTTAAGGAATTTTGAACCGTGCTACACTTCGCTAGGTACGTCGAACGGTGTTTGTGTTCGTCAAGCGCTGAACGATGCTAGTCTTCGTACGGACCATCGATATAAAGACTGCATAAATGGCCTATTATCACCTGAAACTGACGTATTATCAATTAATTATTAATTTTATTTTAATATGGAACTAGTGTGAAGTTTTAAGCTCCAGAAGCTATGGTCATGGTTCCTTGAAGAAACCAATCCCGACGCAATCGGAACGTGTGCGTCATTCATTCCTGCTTCTTCTATCCCAGAAGGTAAGTAAGAGCGTGAAATTTACGCAAGAGATTTCCTACAACACTGTTCCTTGGAGTCCGGTCTCTAGCCGCAGGTGACCTTACGTTACAGACGGCACAGTTGGAGATGAAAGTTTCACCTTTGGATACTTTTTTAGAGCGAAAAATCTTAGAATGTTATAAGGAACAGCGTTGAGGGACCGGGGTAAGTGACCTCAGAAAAACAGCCATTTGCATCTGGCTCTTGATGGACTGAGACAGACGCTGTCATGCAGGCATTTGGTTGATTTGGCTAAGAAATGAGGCTTTTATTCCTCAAAGACAGCTGATTATGAGAACTGCAAGATGGTACAGCTGGGTTAGCTCGAAAAGAAGTGCTTGATATTTCACCATTTTTTCTTCCTCCTTTTGCTGTGATATTACCACCGACTAGTGCCGAAAATTCAATCACGTAATTTATTCTCTTCCTTAAACCTTGAGTCGATGGAAGAGATATGAGAGGATCTGAAAGAGAAAGGAAAGGGAGGAGTACGTAGAAATGAGGAAGGAGTTTAGGGTGATGTGTAAGAAGAAAGAGCAGGAAAAGGAAAAAGATCTAGAAGAGGAGTTGTGAAGTATTAAGACAGAAGGGGAGGTGTGGTAGGTAATTAATAGGTTCAGGAAACGCAGGGTGGGGATAAGTGAGACAGAAGGGAATGAGGAATGGAGGGAATTGTTGAAAGATTAATTTCAGTCATTAGATACAATGAAGAGAGAAGGGGACTAGAAGAACGAGAGAGGTAGATGGAGAGTGGCTGAATGAAGAGGAGATAGAGAAGCAGATAAATATTTTGAAAAGGTCCAAGGCAGCAGGGCTGGACGGGGTAGAGAAATGAAACTTGGCTGTTTGACACACAAGATATAAGGGAGAGATTGAAGGGGGTAATAAACAAAGTATAGAGGGGTGAGGAATTCCCAAGAGGGTGGAGGGAAGGGTTGATCGTAACACTGTATAAAAAAGGGGATAGGGAGCGGCAGGCAAATTATAAAGGAATTACGCTAGTGAATATGGCGTAAAAAATATACGCGATGGTTTTGGCAGATAGGCTGCGGAAGGATGTTGAGGGTAAAGGAATATTGCCAGAGACGCAGGCAGGCCTTAGAGAGGGAAGGAGTACTATCTACAATATTTACGTCTTGCAGCAGCGTGGTGGATAGATAATTAGCTAAAAAGGATACAACGCTTTTTGCAGTTTTAATCGCGGATATGGAAAGTAAGCTAGCGGCCGGCGTGGTAGGGGGAGACAGAATATGGTCACTCGCATATGCAGATGACATAGTCCTTCTAGCAAAGAGCGCAGAGACCGTAAAGGCGACGATGAAAAGGTTGAGAAGATATTTGGACAAAAATAGGTTAGAGTTAAATGCGGACAAGTTTAAGTTCATGGTGTTAAGGAAAGAAGGGAGGAGAGTGGAAGGGAGAAGCGGTACAGTAGGTGAAAGGGTTTATGTACCTGGGCTTCCTGTTTCGAAGGATTGGGGGAGTGAATACTCACATAAAAGAGAGAGAGAGAAGGGCAAATGTGGTGATTAGGCAGGTGTGAGGACTGGCAAAGAGGTTCGCAGATGATTTTGTAAGGAGAATAAAATTGTTCGATTCGCTAGTGATGAGTGTCTTATTATATGGAATGCAGGTGCGAGGGTCGAACGTAAGTGAGGAGATAAGTAGGATACTTGAGAAGTATGTAAAGTGGACACTATAGTAGGCAAGAAATACGCCGATCTATATTTTCAGGATGGCGACAGAAAGAACGAGTTTAGGGATTACAACGGGGATTGGAGCGTGTAAATATGATAAGAAATTTTTGGAAGAGAAAGGAATTAAGCTAGTTAGGGAGTGTTGGTGGGAGAAGGAGAATAGATGTAGGGGTTGGAAGAGGGAGGGGGAAAGGGAAAGGTATTTTGAGCGCCAATGGATTGGAGATGGATGAAGTGAGAAGAATGCACGAGGAAGGAAAGGGGTTATATGAGGGGGTTAAGAGAAACGGCATGGAGAGAGCGAAGGGATCAGGGGAGAAGAGAATAAGAGAATGAAGGTTTAACGGGAACTATATGTCGATTATGCTAAGGTAGAGAGCGCAATATTTGTGTGAGAAAGAAGAGCAAGGAAGTCAGGAACTTATAACAAGGATGAAATGCGGATGTATAGAGGATTATAATATCTTTGGCTTACTAGAGAGAAAAGGATATATGAATTGTGCGGGAAGGGGGATGCAAAAGTGAAGCACTGGTTGGAGGAGTATGAAGAGGTGGAAAGGAGTGGGATAGAATTGTTGCATGAAAGAGGGGACGAAAGGGCAGCAACGTGGGTGAAGGGGGTGTTGGGTAAGACGGAAAAAAGAGAAGGAAAGAGGAAGAGGAATGCAGAAGGAAAGATTGCAAATAAAAAAGGAGGTAGGTGTAAGAAAATGGTAAATATTGTAAATAGTAGGTAATTATTAGGTATTAGCCGCGGAGACAGAGGCTGAAAATACGAGGTAAAGCGAGAAAGTAGCGACATGCATGCAAGGCGAAGTGTGGCGAAGCGATAAAGGCCAGGCGTTAAAATCGAGTGGCTTAGATATAAGTTGTGGATGAATATTAGTTTTTAAGAGGTAGTTTTAAGAAATTTCTGTAAAAAATGGAATTGTAAGTAAATACATTTTTTTATACCAGAAAGCCGAAAAATAAACATTTATCTATCTACTACCAGAACATATCAACAAGACCCTACAAGGTGAAATCTACAGCATTATAGGTAGAGAAGAGCTATCGATGGGACTATCCAACATTTCCCTCAAGTCTGCTGGATTGAGATCGGAGGCTGAGGTGTTTCTATTTGTCTGCCAAGACGGCGTTAAAGAAACATTATTTTACCCTAATCGCATAATAAATGTACCTGTAGGTGATACCAACTGCTAGAAGCACTTGGGCATGTTTTTGGTATCAGCCGAGGATAATATCGCGGCAAAGGAGGAAAAGAAACGGGCTACATATCCAGCACTTCTTCTCGAGCTTAGCAGGCTGTACCAAGGCTACAAAGTCCATCTTGCAATTCTCATAATCGGCTGCCTTGGAGATATGAAAGCTTCATTTCTTAGCCAACTCAACAAGATTCGAGCTTGCCAGCATCGGGCTCAGTCCATCGCGAACCGGATCCAAAAAGATGTTCTGGGATGACTTCATCTGGTCCGTGAATACTGTTCCTCATAACATTACATGAAGATTGGTAGCTCTATAAAAGTATCGATAGGTGAAACCATAGGTGAAAGAACCATGATCGTAGCTTCGGAGCCTACAACTTCTCATAATAGTTCAATATTATAATAATATGATTAATAATGCAAGCAATGTATAATTAATGGATAATAACTTCAATTTCAGGCGATAGTAGGGGATTTATGCAGTTCTTATATATACACATCACTTAACAGTTTTGAAAAGTACTATATTGACCATTTCTATCCCTTCAGCATTGTTTTAAGCCTTTTCAACGCCCTAAGGCCTGGGCTACAGGATTGTATACGGTATATTTGTTCTTGTCTTCGAGACGCATTAATTGTCCAATTTATAAGAAACTGTCGTTACCTACCATAACCGGTCAAGATCGTTTTAAAATTTTGGGAATAAAATTGTTTACCTTCTTTTTAACAAGATTTTTTTATGTTGGAAATATAACAGTACTGCATTTTATATAATAGTTTGCGTCTTTGAGTCGTGTTGATTGATCTATTGAAGACTTTCTGCTACTATTCTTAATTAACCATTTAGCGACTTAGAAAGTTGAGAAAAGTAATATTGGTTCCATGAAGAAAACTTTGGTTTTAATTTGAAATATAACACTACCGTAAGTTGAAAAGTTATTCACTATGGCACAACACTTGAAATTCTGTGGGGTCTCAGATTTTCTGAAAATAAGATTTTCGATAACACAGAAACATAAGCTTGAAAATTATTGAAAGTATCAGTTTTTTCTTTTCTTAGGGGAAAACCTCCCTTTATGATAACGCAAATTCATTTGCTGCACATGAAGTAGCAAATTGCTAATGAAATGAGTGTAAGTAAAATCACATATAGTGAACTGTACTTGAATTAGAAACAGCACAGAAAAAATAATAATTGCAAGGCCCAAGAAAGGGGCTCCAATTGAGCTCGTTGCCCGGTATGTTTGGACCCATAGTACCCATCTCTGGCCGGCCCTGTGACTGCATTAGTTTTAATTGAGCAATTTAAGATTACGCTATAGGTCCTATGAACAGAGAGAAACTGAGAGGGAGTTCATTATTAGGCAACACCACTATGTTTACTTTGTTGTCTCTGCGGGCCATTTCGGGAACCAGCATCTGACCTTTCACCACCTTACGTATATATGGATTCTCACGCACACAAGTGCAACTCGTTGAGTCTGAGCCACATGTCCAATGTCGATCTTGTCGAAAGGGAACAAATGAAACCATGAGACGGGACGGGTCGGATGTATGTGGCCTGCAGAGAGAATGTCGGCTTTTAGTGTGTTTGATTTTCTTTTTATAAAACAATGTAATCGCATTTCAAGTGGGACAAGGAAAATTAAATTGAACAGTGTTATTATAATTGCAGAAGAGAAAATTGCGAATTGTGTTCAAATAAGGTAAAACCGCTCACGCAATTTTGACAGTTTGCAGGTTATGTTGTTATTTTCTTTTCGACCTGTCGATATTTTCTCTTCTAAATATTCATGTTTTCCAAGTAATCAGTGTTTACTGACTAGATAAATCAGGTTTATTCTAATGTTAGGTCTCTATCGCTGTCTCCAGATTCTAAACTTTACAAATAGATATATTAGGAACTTTTGTTTGGTAATATATCATTTTTTTCTCAAACACGTATCAAATTTTTATAATTTTTCTTGATACCAACATCTGCTAAGATGATATTTCTTCTTTTACATGATTTTAGGTTCAGAGGACCAACTTTTAATTTGTTTCAATTGAAATTCACGAATACCTATGTTGCAAGTTTTAATTTGAAAGATGGCACCTTGACAAAATACCAGATTTGAAAAAACTAAAACTGCTGTTGCTGAAAAGTTGTTAAGCTTTATTGAAAATGAAAATATCTATTGATTTTTTAAATAAAAAAATATCTGGCGGTGCCGCAATGAAGTCAAACATGCTAATAAATTGAACATGTGTTCAATTCACATCTTGCATGGCAAGCAAGGGACTGTGCATAAATTACAAAAAGTTTTATTCTGAAATTCTGAAGCACGCACCCGCTTTGTTACAATTCAAAAGTTTTGATCGCCTTTATTTCACATAATTTTTGCCAACTACATTTTTCTTGTGAATTTAGTGAATTAGGTAGGGGAGGATTTGGTAAAATCGTATTGTTTGTCATGAATGAACGAAGTAGTTCCACTTCTAAACAAAGAAGGATTTTCATTTTAAAGAAAAAACAGGTGAACTTAATCAAAAAGATTAATTAGAAAAAAAGAGTTCAATTCTCAACTAAAACAGATTCATATTTAACGAAAATTTTTTAATTTTCTACTAAAATAGACGAGTTTTGCCCAAATTACATACATTTTCAACCAAATAGTTTAATTGAAAAACCAAAAATGACCAATCAGTTGAAAAAATTAAATTTAAAAATTTTTTAAAATTGAATTTTAAACAAACAAAAATAAAAAATGTCACTAAGTTAGTTCAATTTTTAACATAAAAACTGAAATCTCAACGAAACATGTAATCGTTGATATTTTAAATAAAAAGTACTTTTACTTTCAATAAAAAACAGTTTAATTTTCCAACGAGAAGATTAATTTTCTACCAAAAAAGACGGATTCTTAACAAAATACATCAATTTGCAACCAAATAGTTAAAATTTTAACTAAAGCAAATACATTTTCTACCAAAACCGGATTAGTTAAATTGTCATTAAAAAAATTAATTATCGACCAAAAAGATTAATTTTCGACGAAAAATGTAGTTGATTTTTCAATAAAAATGTTCAAACCTTTTTAATTCGTAAAAGCTAATTTAAATAAAAAGAAACGCAGTTTTAACAAACTAGCTTAATTCGCGAGTAAAATATTATTTTTCCACTAGAATGTTGGACGTTGGAAATTTTTTGTTTAAAATTAATTTTTGAACTGCAAATTCAACAATTTGGTTGAAAATTTTACTTTTTGTTTGCAAATTTATGTAATTTTTTAAGCATTCCTCCTTTTTAGTGGAAAAATAATATTTTTGGTTGAAAAATCCAGTATATGGTAACAAATTATGCATTTAGTATAAAGTAAAATAAATATTTTTAAAATAAAATTTACCTGAATTTAAAAAAGTTCATCCTTGCTCACTTAAAAAAATTATAACTTAAACTGCGTTATACTCGAATAAAGTACAAATTATAAAACCATAAATAAATTCGAAAGTCATAATGAGTGATCGTAAATCGAGTCGTTTCCGAAAAGGATCGAAAAG
>NC_046662.1:135526495-135531072 GCF_010883055.1 Belonocnema kinseyi
AAAAATACTTTTTACAGAATTTGAATAACTCTTTTTGTTTGGCCTACGGAAATTCCCGAAATATGCCTTTTTTCCGTGCTCTACAGTGGTGTAACCCCTTAAATCTGGTATTTTGTCAAGGTGACATCTTTCAAATTAAAAGTTGCAACATGGGTATTCGTGAATTTCAATTTAAAAACATTAAAAGTTGACCCTCTGAACCTAAACTCCTGTAAAAGAAGAAATATCATCTTAGCAGATATTGGTATCAACAAAAATTATGAAAATTTGATACGTGTTTTAGAAAAAAATGATATATTACCAAACAAAGTTCCTAATATGTCTATTTGTAAAGTTCAGAATCTTGAGACAGCGACAGAGACCTAAAATTATAATAAAGTTGATTTATATAGTGTCAGTAAACACTGATAATTTGTAAAACATAAATATTTAGAAGAGAAAATATCGGCAGGTCGGAAAGAAAATAACAACATAACCTGCAAACTGTCAAAATTGCGTGAGCGGTTTTACCACATTCGAACACAATTCGCACTTTTCTCTTCTGCAATTATAATAACACTGTTAAATTTAATTTTCCTTGTCCCACTTGAAATGCGATTACATTGTTTTATAAAAAGAAAATCAAACACACTAAAAGCCGACATTCTCTCTGCAGGCCACATATACATCGGACCCGGCCCGTCACATGTTCTCATCGGTTCCTTTTCGACAAGGTCGACATTGGACATGTGGCTCTGGCTCAACGAGATGTGCCTGTGTGCATGAAAATCCATATATACGTAAGGTAGTGAAAGGTAAGATGCTGGTTCCCGAAATGGCCTGCAGAGTCGACAAAGTACACATAGTGGTGTTGCCTAATAATGAACTCCCTCTCAGTTTCTCTCTGCCATGGTGGCAGGTTCAAAATATTCAGAAAGGATAGACTCGGTCGAAAACAATAGTACCTACTGAAATGAATAGGAATTGGTAAGAAAAAAATTCTGATGGTAAAAGTAAGTTAGAAATTTATTAATAATTAGATTTCCCCAGTGTAAAAGCTATTTCGCCAACGTTCAACACCTTTTTGTCGGTAATTATATTTTATTTTTAAAAAAGTAATGTGACTTAAAATTTAGGTTATGTTACCTGGCTGGTGTCGATTCTGACACTCCGATAGACTTGGCAGTTAACCAACATAACCTAAATTGTTGTTCATTTTATTAATTTTTTCAAGTAAAAGATCATGTCCTATTTGCGGAATTGACTTTCACACTTCAGAAATATAATTATTAATGAATGTATAGCTTACTTTTACGTTCAGTATAGTTTCCCCCGAGTTCCTATATATTCTAGTGACCTCATTTTAGATTGCTCAATTCTGAATGTTTTTATCTCCATCCTTAAGTTGCATATGTCATTTAGAAATCGGACCCTACCCAGTTTCTTCAACTTCACGGGAGGCCTTGTAAAATACATTTGGACCCTGCAGTTGCTGCTGCTGGCGACAGTCCAGCAAATATGTAAGTAAAATCGCAATATTGGTTAATAGGTCAAAAAAATTGTTTCATTTGTAATGGCCAGCCCCTTTAATGTTCATAAAACGAGGTCAGACTTAATGATGTTTTTTTTCGGATGCTTTTTTATAAAGTGATTTGGTTATTAGGCCATTCCCTGCGCTAAAGTTATAAAAAGTTGTTCACTTTTTTATGTGTAGATTACTATGAAGATATGAAAATACTGAACAATATTGACATCTCCACGATTTTTTCTAATGAACTTTCATATTTACACTTTACCAAGGACCCCACAGAAGATATAAAGAAAAAACCTTTCGGTGAAATTGCCCAAATTACGAATTTTAATAATCATAATCTGAAGCAGCAGAAAACCGAACTTTCACCGAAAGGCTTTTCCCATCCGTACCAAAAATCTAGAGGATTCCAACTTCATTTTACATTCACATTCTTTTAGCAAGAGCGTAGGTAGATTTCGCGGCAGCGCCTTGTCCAGGGGCTGCTTAGGATTCATATAACACCCTCTATCATCGGCGAAAAAATTGGAGTCCTGTGGCTTTGACGTTAAAAAAAGTGTGTGAAGAAAAAATGGTAACTCAATGAATTAATATTCATTTCAAATGTAAAATTTTTATATGTTTATATGTTTTTTATGGCTTACAGAACTAAAAAGTTCATCAAAAGTAAGGAAATTCGACAGATTTTAAGGGTATGCTCTGCGCGGATTACGCAACTAAACTAGGCCCCACTTATAATTTTCTTTGTCCACATGAAAAAAATAAACTTAAAAGAAATAGGAAATAATTTGGGAAATGGTAAATAAATGTAAAACGACAGTGTGTGGCCATGCACAGAGTTGAAAAAAGAAAAAATTTCTATAAACTAATAGCATAATATTATAACATCGAGAGTGATCTACCGATGCTCTGCTGATGCAATCTTATCATGGTCAGTTATTTACTACGAGGACTGGCGGTTGGTAAAGAAAACAAGTTTGTCAGCTTGTGATCTTTCAGTGTAGGATGAAGTCAACTCAAGGCCCTTAGGCGCAACTTTGCTTAGTGCCCCTGGAAATAAATCGGGTAAAGAGAAGGATTATAATATTTCACAAAAATGAAAAACTACCATTTTCGTTTCGATTAAAAAAAAATTAAATCTAACCTCAAAATTTTTCAATTACAATATATCAGACAAAAATATAAAAAATCGTGCGATTCTTGTACAGAAGTCACACATACCTTTTTTTTTGTAATTATAAACACTTTGAGAACCAATATGCATGTAAGCAATATTGCAGATAAGAATATTCTTATCACGTGACATGGCGTTAATTTAGTCTCAGTTTACTTATTATCTAATATTTTTTCAATCAAAATTATGAAAATATTATGATTGACTAAAATAGCCTTGTCACGTGATATACAGCCCGTTACAGTGCAGCACTTTACAACAGGCAGTGATGAATGCAAGAGGGGTTTTGGGGGTTCAACCCCGCCCCCCACAATGTGCACAAACTTGTTTAATTTTAATTTTAACATCATTTGAAATTTAAACGGATCACTTGTATCGCGGGTACACATTTTTGGTACCTTTTAGTAAAAACTGCTGCTGTGTCAACAGGCTGACAGTACTGCTATAGTCTTATTTTTATTATTATGCATTACTGTGTCAACTCATACGCATGGAAAATGTATGGTTGATGAGAATATTCTTAAACACAGAAGATCGACAAACATTATCCGTTTGGCTCAATCCCAAGATCTCATTACCTACAGCTATTGTCTGACGTACTCAATCCTGTGGACTAAAAAGTATGGGTGATAACCCACGGTTTCTTACCAGTAATTGTCCGGTTACTAAAGCGACGTAGCCCTTTTCTTTTAGAGGGGGAATTAGCAGTACATTTTTCACGAAATACTGAAATTTTCTACCCAAAAAAAAGGCGAATTTTAAACAAAGCAGTTGAATTTTGAACCAAAAAGGATGAATTTTTAACAATATTGTTGAATTTTTAACCAATCAGTTGCATTCTTATGTAAAAATGATGCAATTTCTACTAGGACAGATCAATTTCCAAACCAGAAAAACAAATTTTCGAAAAACCCAGTGGGCACGAAGCCATAAAAATCCCAAGAACGTGCTTGGGACGTTTCTAGCATGTCCTATGTCAGCCCAGTCTACGTCTCTAAGACAACCAATGTCCTAAAGAAAATTTTAAATTTTCGACCAAAAAGGATAATTTTTTAACAAAGTTATTGAATTTTCAGACGAATGACAAAATGTATAGCTAACTATATATTCCTAAGGAAGCAACTACGGGGAAAAAGATAAATAAAAATGCAAGGAAAATAAATTACTAGAAAGAATATAATATCATTTTTCCGTATTCAATTTCTCATTTTACTTTGCAAAATTTTTCGCTGACTAGTATACCATTAAATAAAGATTTATTCAGGCTTGCTAAAGTATCCCAATTTCTAAAGTTTGATATATATATAAAACTAACCATACACCTAGAAGATTAGTAATGTTACTGCGAAAAAAATTTGTTTCTAAATAAATTTTGAACAATTTTCACTTCATTTTTCAAATCCAAAGGATAAATTTGAAACCTATAAGCAATACATTTTTAATTAAAATTACGAGTCTTCAACCAAACTGTGAATTGTTAACCAAATAGTTAGTTGAATTTTCAACCCAAAAGATTAATTTTCTACCAAAAAAGACTCGTTTTCAACAAAGTACATGAATTTTCATCTAAAAATATCAATTCTCAACAAAAAATTATAATGGTTAAAATGTTAGAAAAATAAATTTTTAAACACGAAAAAGACGAATTTTTAATAAAATAGTTTGTTTTTCCACAAAAAAATTATTCTTCAGCCAAAAATATAAGAATTAAATTTTTAGTCAAAAGTTAATTAAATTTACATACCAAAACTAGAATAGTTCAACTTGCACGTAGAAAAGTAAGTTCTATACAACAAAAAAAGAGTTTTCAACCAAATTAATTAGTTTTGAACTAAAAATGTACCTTTTCCAGCAAATATGGAATAGCTACATCTTCAATTAAAAGCTGAACTT
>NC_046662.1:135531172-135556396 GCF_010883055.1 Belonocnema kinseyi
TGAATATGGTTACAAAAATAAATAGGCAGTCGCGGACAATTGTCCAGGGGTGGTCCCGAAGGAATTAGCCCCCAAGCGGAGGAGTTAAATCCGTACCGAAAGCTGAATGACACCTGGGTGAGGTGTCTATAACGGTGACTCTGGGATACCGAGCGACCTCTCAGAGTACGCAGCCTTATCCTTGCATGCGGGGCTCTACAAGGATGGACGAACCCCTTTCCCTAGCTACTCGTGGGAACAACAATGACAACACCAAACATAGTTGTAGCAAGTGCGGTTCAAAACAACAGACCGCGCAGGGCTCCCGACAATGGGTCGGCCAACAATGCCGACCAATCTAGAGCTGGGGGAGCCAATGAAAATGAATTCAATGCGATCGATCGGCGGGATTTCGCGACCTTCGGGTGGATGGAGCGACTGAATCACGACTTGCTAGAGTGCTGCGATGCGAGTGTGGCCTCTTAACGGGGTTACGTGGCACGGCTGCATGCTCTGGTGCGAGAAACACACGGAGCTATCGCACTTTTCGCAGCAACGTCTGCGAAACCATGTTGAACTACACCGAAAAAGGGGCTATGTAAGCGGAACGCCTACTCTACCACAGCTAGAACAAGCCGGCAACAGAGAAAGTGAGGCGACAATAAGACCAACCGCGGGCGGGCATCTAATAGAGGAAGAGCGATGCTTTACGACCCAGAGAAACATCAACACCAAGATTTCTCTCAAGCCTAAAGATCTGGCTGAAATGGATGACGAGCTTCGTGAACATTTTTCCGGAGAATCCGACCTCTGGGCTATTAATTATTGTGTGTATAATGCAGCGAGAGCTTTGGCCGATGCGAACCTTAAAACAAAACCAACCGTTGATTATAAGACCAAAAGACGAATGCATCAACTTAGCATAAAGATAGGCTGGGCAGTGTGTGATTGACTACATCACATCTGGCAGGAATTTCACCGCCAAGGTTCGAAAGTTCGCACGCGAACTCCGGAGATTCAAAGTTAATTAAAAAGTTGAAATCATTTCTCATAATTTAAACGAAGTTTGTACCGAGACGATTCTGCTATTCGTACCAATTTCGATGCAAATAGCCACATCATAATTTAAAACAAATTGTAGATTTTTGCAGATTCATAAAAAAATTAGAAACTTTTTAAGAATCGTGAAAGGCTTCAAAAGAATAAATATATTTTCGTACGATTGCTAGAAAAATTAAAAACAATTTTTCATCACGGAATGTTATTTTTTAAAAATTGTTCAAAAAGATTTAAAAATTTTTAAAAATAAATCTGGACTCTGTTTATTTCAAAATATATTTAGAAGTTCTTAACAATTTTTAAAAATAATTATAACGTTGAATAAATTCAAAACAACTGTTAGATTTGTCAATATTTAAAAATAAAATTTTGAAGATTTACAAGGATAAATTTTAAAGTTCATTGATTCTGTATTCTAGAATATTTAAAATTATAACGTGGATTTATAGTTTAAGAATTAAATCTGAATCTTTTAAATGATTGTAAATATAGCCTCTTAAGAATGCTTAGTGACTCACTTAAAGAGATAGAATAATTCTGTCTCTTCCTATCCCTTGACTTTTATATTTTTCAATCTTTCTGCTTCCAGAAGGGCCCTTCGAAAAACTGTGTCGATCCTCTCTTGCCTGTAACTCTTTACTTCTCAACACTGATAATTCCCTATAATTTTACAGCAATTAGGTCTGGTAGTATCGAAGCGATTTATTTTAACGGGAATAGAACCGCCCTGAAATGGTTGAAATTCAAGAACACAGCTGACTCTGACATGGCATAATGTCATTTTCCATGTTCACGAGAGACACCTTGCTGAGATTACGCAACTATAAATATTAACGAGATACTCCTAGCGAATACAGCAAAAAGTCACCTGTCGTATTATTCACCGGAAGATACGTACCCTAATCAATATTCAGGAGCGACAGAATGCAATGAAAAACCTTTAATATTCCCACAAAAATTCGAATTTTCAATTTACATTTACGAATAAAATTTTTAGTTAAAATACATAATTTTCAACAAAATAATTTGAACCCTCAACCAAAAGAGATTAATTTCAAACTAAATAGTTGCGATTTTTAATGCACGGTCCAAGCTTAAATGTTGAGCATATTCTGGAGAGAATTTGCTCAAGATAATTTCTCAGGCATTTTTGAATTTTGTATCAGTATTTGAAAAATTAAATCTCAGCAAGAACAATTCTCAGCAAGGCGTCTCTCATGAACATGGAAAATGACATTATGCCACGTAAGGGACAGCTGTGTTATTGAATTTCAACCATTTCAGGGCGGTTGCATTCCCGCTAAAATGCATCGCTCCGATACTACCAGACCTAATTGCTGTAAAATTATAGAGAATTATCAGTGTTGAGAAGTAAAGACTTACAGGCAAGGGCAGATCGAGACAGTTTTTCGAAGGGCCCTTCTGGGAGCAGAAAGATCGAAAAGGATAGAAATTGAGATATAGGAAGAGATGTAACTATTCTATCTTTTCAAGTGAGTCATTTTCTATCCATAATTTCAATAAGTAACAAAACAACACAGAGAAAATTGCAAAATTAATTAATTTTCAACTAAAATTATTAATCTTAAACTGGAATAGCTGAATTTTAAACCATAAAAATGAGTTTTCAACTAAAACAATCAATCAACAACTTAAATAGTTGGATTTTCAACAACATATTTGATCTTTACTAAAAACGATAAATTGTCAACCGAAATAAACAATAAAACAATAAATGTTCAAGCAAAGAGATGAATTTTTAATTAAATTGATGGAATATTCAACTGGAATAATAGTTATGTTCTCAGTTAAAAAAAAGTTTCAATCAAAAAAGAAAAAATGTTCAACAAAATATTTCAAGTTTCGGCAAAAAAATTTCCTTCCATTCAGAGAAAAAACAAGTTTCCAATTAAATAGCGATTTTTCAACCAAAGAAATTAATTTTTAATTAAAATGATAAATCCTAAAAAAATAAAAATAATTTTTAACAAAAGAGCTTAATTTTCAACCATGCAATTTCCTTTCGAACCTGAAAGATGTTTTTTTTTTTTCATTGAAATGATAAGTATTTGGACATAATACTTAGTTTGCAAACGAAAAAAAATTTTAAACAAAGACTTTAACTTTCAAAGAAAAAGATGATTTTCTACGAAAATATCGATTTTTTAACAAAATCCATGAATTTCTAATGAAATGGTGGAGTTTTTAATGAATAAAGACAAATAATCAGTCAAATCATGGAATTTTGAACTACCAAAGATGAAATTTTCTACTAAAAATATGACAGCTAAATTTTCACTTTATAAAGTAATTTTTTATCAAGCAGCTGCATTTTCAACTGAAATTACGAATCTTCAACTGGAAAAAAATTCCCGGTCACTTCCCGGGATTTTTTTCGGTTCGCAAACATTTTTCACGCTCAATAAAATGGAAAAATTCAAACTCTTAAGCTAAACTTTTTACATTTTCAGTAATAAAAAATAATCTACCAATTAAAGCACTCAAAATGGAACTCTTGAATTTTAAACTTTTGAAATTTTCAATGGAACATGAAGATAAACTGAAAGAATTTTTACATTTCGAAAATGAATGAGTTAAAAGATTCAGATTTAATTCTAAAACTATAAACCCACGTTATAGTTTTAAATATTCTAGAATAAAGAAGCAATGAACTTGAAAATTTTGTAAATTGTATTATTTTGAAAAAATTTTTAGCCATAAACGTTAGAAATTGAAAAATGAAATTGTTTTCAACTAAAAATAGCCTTGAAAATCTTAAAACTTTATCTCAAAATATTGAAAAATCTATCAGTTGTTTTAAATTTATTCAACGTTATAATTATTTTTGAAATTTGTTTAGGATTTCTAAATATCTTTTGAAATGAACAAAATTTTTCTGTAATTTAAAGAAAATCCCGCAAATTGAAAAAAATTTTTTTTCAAATCTTCCGCATTTATTTTTTAAAATGTTGGAAATCTTTTTAAATCTTTTTGAATATATTTCTAAAATAACATTCCGAAATGAAAAATTGTTTTGATTTTTTCTAGGAATCTTATGAAAATCTTTTCATTCTTTTAAAGCCATTCACAATTCTTAAAAAGTTTCTAATTTTTTTATATCTTTTTATATCTAATTATAATGTGGCTATTTGCACCGAAATTGGTAGGAATAGCAGAATCTTGTCCTTTGATCTTTGTCCTTGATCCTTTTTGTTGAAAAATTAATCTTCTTGGTTGAAAACTGGTTTTTTTTACATGAAAATTCATCTTGTTTATTTAAAATCAGCGGTTGATTATGCGAAAATAGTGTATTTTGTGTGATATTTTTCCAAATAGTACATATTCGAATAGTGTACTTTCTTTAAAAAAAGTGTGAAATTTTGTCAACAGTTTAGTGAATCTGAGGCCTGTACAATAATACAACAATCAATCTTACCCTAGCCCAGCTATAATCTAGTGGTCCTAATAAACGCTGTAAATGAGGTCTCTCAGATTATCAATACTTTCAGGTACATAACCGTCGGCTTTTTGATAGCGGTGTTTTTAGCAAAGGGCAGTCTCCTTATTGCTCTTCGCGAACGATCCAGCTTCGCCTTTAGAGCTTCACAAACTTCGTATTTTTCTGCCCCTCCAACTTCTCCCAATAATACAATCTACTTCACATCTGGATCGGACTCGTATCGCATAATGTAGTCCATGAAATTCATCCCGGGATAACCGTTCCGATCGATTGCGACTCCTTAAAAAAATTATTCCATTCTAAGTAATAAAAACTGATTTGCAAATAAAAGCAGTGAAAGAGAAACTCTTGAATTTGAAAGTTTGAAAATTTTAGTTATAATTTGTTTCACTCAACAATTTTGTATTAAAATGCTCAAAAATTTACACTTATAAAATGAAAGCTGCCAGCACTTTTCAACTGAACAATTTTAAATTAAATGCAGTTATGTTGCCGATTTAAGAATGTTAAACATTTATGAATTGTAGAGTTCAAAGATTTAGATTCAGTTCCAAAAATATAAATCCACGTTATCATTTTTAATGTTTGAAATTGAAGAATCAATCAATGGATTTACAAATGTTTAAAATTATACCATTTTAAGCAATTTTAAATTCTAATTCCAGGTCATAAGTGGTTACAATTGAAAATTCCCCGTTTAAATCCGAAATTTTAATTCTTTTCTAAAAATTCCCTGTTCAAATCCAGAATTTTTATTCTTTTCAAAAATTCTCGATTTCAACTAATTGCAATTTTTTGTGAAACACCCTGTTCTAATTCATAATTCAAATTTTTTCGAAAATACCGCGTTTGACCAGAAGATAAGAACTTTGTTTGAAAAATTCAATTTTCCATTAGGAATTGTTATTCTCTTGGATAAATTCTAGCACCGAATTGAATAAAAATTGAACTTTTTGAGCTCAAATTCCGAATTTTAATTCTTCAAGAAAAATCTTCATTTCAACTCAGAAATAATATTCGTTTGTAAAAATTCGTGCTTGAATAAAGAATTTGAATTCTCTTTGAAAATTCTCCATTTCAACTAAGAGATATAATTTTTTAGTAAAATTCTCTATTCTAATTCATCGTTTAAATTTTGCTAGAAAAAATCAGTTTAAATAAAAGAAAAAGAAGAGATTTTCTTAAAATCTTTTACATTCATTTTGACAATTTTGTAAATCTTTTAAATCTGTTTAAATATTCTCTTAAAATAAGTTTAATCAGGTAAAATATAATTTTTATTTTTTGTGGTAAATTCTTTTGATTCTTCTGAAGACTGTCAAAATTCTTAAAAAGCTTATAAATTTGTTGTTGGAAATCTGCCAGAACCTATATTTTGTTTTAAGTTATGGCGTGGACTATTTGCAACAAATTTTACTACTATTAGTCGGATATTGTCGGTACACGTAAACACTTCGTTTAACTTATTCGAAATCATCTCAAATTTAAAAGTAATTTTGAATTTTTTCAACTCTTCTAAATATCCCTTCAAATTTGACTTAAAAATTAAATTTGGTTAAATAGAACAATTAAAATTGTAACCCTAAAACGAAAATATAACCTTAAATTACAATTATACGAATAATTAAGTGTTTTTCTTTCCTTTCTTTTAATATAAAAAGACGAGAAATTATATTTATATTTTTTTAAATATGTGTAGGACCAAATTTTGATATGATCTATACTAATTTTTTTATTTTTATTAATTAAAATGTGCTAAATTTTTCAATATTCTTTCAAAATTAATTTTTCCAAATAAAAAAAATCATTATCAATTTTTCTAGGAAGTCTTTTTTATTCTTCTCAAGCATTTAAAAATTCTTAAAACGCTTCTAAATTATTTGTACTAATTTTGTGTACCGATAGTCAGACTTTGTCGGTACACGAAGACACTTCGTTTCAATTATTTGAAATAATTTCAAATTTTAGATAAATTTTGAATTTGTGCAAAGCTCGTAAATATTTCTTCAAATTATTCGAATTTTTTTCTGAGAACACTGTTTTTGTTTGGTTTTGAATATTTAATTTATAATTGCTAATTATAAGGAACACTCAGATATTTCTAAATATTAAGCAATTTTAATTTAATTTTAATTTAAAGTTTAAAATAGCTTACGAAGTTGCAATCGAGCTTTTACATTTGTTTAACTAATAAGACTTTTCAATTGAAACAGTTTAATTTTTAACGTTAAAATCTGTATATTCAAAAATTATAAAATGATTCCGAATCGTCTTGTGAAATAAATGATTAAATTGTTAAAAATTAAAAATCTAAAATATCAAAATTTTCAAAGTGGAAGATTTTCGAATTATGTAGTTTAAACTGAATGGTATCATAATTAAAAAAGATCACAATTCAACTATTTTTTTCTCCGTTTCATAACATTCCCGGTCATTTCCCGGTTTTCCAGGTTTCCCGGTCCAGTGGCCACCCTGAATTATGATAAAATACCGTTGTTAGTTAAGGTAACAAGAAAGTTGCTACATAATGCGAATTTCAAAATATCCTAACTTTTCGCTGGCTAATTTTTCATTTTCCTTGACCTTTGTTTATATTATTTTTAAACAAAATATTTAAATTTTCTACCAAAGAAATGAATGTTCGAAACAGCTAAATCTTTAAACAAAAAATTAATTTTTGACTATAATGATAAGTTTTCAACAAAAAATTAATTTTAAACAAAATAGGTGAATTTTTGTCCAAAAAATGAATTTTTATCTACAAAGATTAATTCTTTACTAAAAGACGAATTTTCTACAAAATATACATATATTTCCAACTGAAAAGCATAAATTTAAGAATAGATGTTTAACCAAAAATGGAGCAGTTATATTTTTAGTAAAAAAATGTATTTACTTTAATTATTATTTATGATACGTTTAGAACGTTAGAATTTTTTTTAACAAGCCTGGAAAAGTTAAATTCTTATTTGAAAATGAAATTGCAACTACTCAAAAATGAATTCTCAACAGAATAATTGTCAAATTTTCAACCGAAAAAAATGTTTTTAAATTAAAATAATCAATGATATACTACAAAAAAAATTTTTAACAAATAAGTTTCACAAAGTAGTTAAATTTGTAGCCCAGAATGTAAGAGTTGATATTACATAGAAAAAAGATTCTAATGTGAACATAAAAAGATGAATTTTACACAAAGCACTCCGATTTTCAATTGAAATTATGATTTTCGAACCAAGAAGATTGACTATTTTGTCTTAAAGAAAATTGTTAAATTTTGAACAAAATAGTAGCAGTCTACGTTCATTCACGAAAGCCGAAGTTTATAAATTATTCAAATAACTTTTTCAAGGTCAAGATTTTTATTTAAATAATTGAGCACAATCTGTACAATATGATAATTATTTTAAATACTTTCGTTATTTCCGAGGCCTAAAATACCGTCTAAAAATGAATTTCAAAAACTCTTTACCTCTGACATAATCTCAAAATGAACTGGAGCACATAAACCGAAAAATTGTATTTATGTCAATGAAATTAAAAGGAAATGCTAATATAGGAGAGATATTCAATAATTTTTTAACTGAGGTGATTGTTTACTTACAAGAACAAACGAAATGATGACAGGAACCTCATAAATAAATATTCGTGCTGAGGGACTATATTTTCTTGTTACGCCACTGAATTGAGATTGACGGAAATTTTGTTTTCACATGGAGGCATCTACTTTATCCACGTTCAAAGTTTCTTTTCTATTCCTATAGTTTTTCGCCAGAAAACTTTTTTCTTAATTATCAACATTTTGGTATATACAAACGTTCCTTAGTCCTTTTTATATAACTTTCCAAATCCTGAACACGATAGCTCAATCCGTGTGGACGTAGTGAGGGCAACAAAAATGAAAATAATTCTATACACAAATTTCAGAAGCGTACTTGGCTACGTCACATCTACCTTATCGACGTTGAAAGTTTCTTTTTTTCTCCGCTAGAAATCGCTAAAAATTCTCGGAAAATAATGACAGGTTACGTGTGTGCAGATACGTATTTGTTGATTTGCAACGAATTTACAAAATTTATTGTTTGTGTTAATTTTTTAGAACGCTTAGACAATTTAATTCTAAATTTGTGCCAGTGCTCATCATACGGGAATAAAAAAATCTAAAATGCATCAAACTAAAAATACCTGCAAAGTGCTGTAACTCGAATGGTAATATCTCAATTTATAAATAAACTTTCTTTGAAAATATAAACATATTTATGTATACAAGCCTTCTCTAGTGCTTTTTATTTTATCTGTCAAAATTTAAACACGATGTCTCAATCCGTGTGGACGTAGTGACCACCAAAAAAAGGAAAATAATTTTACCCACTTATTCTTGCTTAACTCATTTTTTTCAAAATTATTACTCAAACTAAATATACAAACGCAATTTATTGTCTCATTTTATATGTCCCAAAATTTGAGAGCGAAATATCATTGTTTCTGGACATGGTGAACACCAAAAAATTTTTTCCTAACCGAGGACTGGTTTGGTCACGTGGTCACCGTAGAGCATGCCCTTAACGGCAGTAAACTTTGCAGCATAGTTTTTCATTCAAAAAAGTAACAGGTCGACTGAAAAGTTCATGAAGGCACTTTAAACATTTGTCAACTAATTGCCGTTTTCGTTGACTTAACATTGATTCATGGTTGGTTCATTATTGATTTATTGTTGGTTCAACAGTGGTTCATTGTTGGTTCAACATTGTACATAGTTCATTTAACATTGCATAAACTTGATTACATATCTGATTTATCTATCCAGCTGTTATGTGAACGATGTATCAAGAGCTAACCACTTTACAAAGAACTTGTTGCCACGGTTCTTGAGTACTTTTTCCACGTATTCTAAGTCTGGATGCTTAACGTGGTGAAGTTCTTGTTCATAGATTCCACCAGCGATGGGTTGGTTTTGATAGTCGTTGAGCCTATACGTCACCGAATTTGTGGGCATGACGCGATCTAACTTTACATTTTGACCTTCTTCTGTGTATATTTCGTATCATTTTTTTATGCGTTTCATCAGTGTCTCTTCATCCTTGGCATTAACATCTTGTACTTGGGGACGAGAACAGGTAAAATGTCTATTTATAATTGCCTCTCAAGCTGAATTCTGGCTAAATCCCTATTCTTGAGCGTGCGATTAAATTTTCCACAGAATTACGCCTTTACATTACTATGCGTTAAGTAGAGAATCATGCCGTATCCTTGTATAATATTTTTAAAATATGAATTACAAAATTCTTTGCTTCATCAGTGTGTACGTTTTTTGGTACAGGACCCTGGACTTGAATAGATTCTTGTAGGCATATGATAGCATTTTATCCAAATATAACGGCCAAGATTCATATATGACACGCATTTGAACGCAATGACGTTCATTCTCGAGTGACTTTAATCGAGCGTCCAACTGAGCAATGAGTTTATTGTTACGGACTGGCAAATCTGGTTGGGCGTCAATCTGAAGTTTTTTCAATTTCTCGTTGATTGATTCTTTAAGTAAGCTTGTCATTAAATTATTATTGTCAATCTCTGTTCACATAGATCATGTGACTTGATACACTGTACGTATCTTGTTTTGTACAATCGCTGTTTAAGTCCCAAATTGACTGCATCGTACTGTATATCTTTCCGTATACGTTCTAATGAGCTTTGGATGTAATTTTGAAGCCAACTTCTTCCTACCATATACTGTGGTAGGAAACCTTCACTCGTTGAGAATCGTGTGCATAATGTATTAAAAAGGTGTTGCAATAAACTTCTTGTACTTAATATCTTTGCCGGTTGAGCTGTACCGCTTCTGGTGAGCATTTATAGCAATCAGTATGTTTTTATAAGGGTCTAAATCGTCAGCGCTTTTTCTGATCAGCAGTTCAAGCAAACTCATAATTATCTTCAGGCTCAGTCGCAACATCTTCTCCTCCTTCTTCCTCTTCTTCTTCTTGATGCATAGTTGTATCTTGCTCTTCTTTATCATCAGCAATCATAAATGAAGAGTTGCACCCTCATTTTGTTAATTTTCCTTCTTGATTGAAGGATTAAGAGCCTTGGAAATCGAGTATAAATCGTAAATATAAGATTCAGGCCAACCGAAGAAACCATTTCGTCTGATTTTTTACAAATACTTTAAAGTGTATAAAGACCCTGGGAGAGGTCGCTTTTTCCAGAAAAATGATATTTTTTATGTAAAAATTAAAAGAAAGAAATTTTCTTTAAAAGGATCATTGCAGTAAGGTATTCGACTATTCAGTGAGGTGGGAGCAGGTAAGGCAGTTTTCGACCTTGGATTTTCCTTTGGGCGACCCTAGCGAGAAAAGGAAAAATTACCATCAGTTATGATTCAAGTCTGCAGATAATGAAACGCCTACTATGATCGACAAAGATTCAATCAGTGGTGAACACACCGTTTATGGAATGTAGGGGCCCCTACCCAAATGAGTGAGTGAATTCCAAAAAAATACAATTTTCGGTACCTTAGTCTTAAAATAGTACCCTGTACATTCAATGTCAATATACAAGCTCTTTTAATAAAAAGACAGACTGTACAAACGTGCAAGATATCAATAATCTGTTTCGCCCAATTTTATGCGAAAAATAACAACACTCAGGGGCTGTCTGTAATAATCGGTTATCAGAAGTCTAGCGCTTCGTTTTGTTGATCCTGCGAGAGTTTGTACAAAGAGGTTTCACATTTTAATTTTTAAAACATGTATTGAAATATGAGCTTTATTTGCGCATCTTGTTGTCCTGATAAAGAAACTTAGAGTACGTATATTTGTTAAAATAAATAGGAAATGCTGCTAATTTTTTCTACCAAACGATTGGTTTAGTAAGTAAAAAACTAGAGAGATATTTCGTGAAGCGAACAGTAATATGTTTTTAGAAATTGGAATACAAAGTACACAAAGTAACTGTAAAGTAACTAAAATTAAGTTACAAGTTGCTGCAAAAATCGTAACTAAATTACGTTACAAGTTACTTTAAAAAAAAGTAACTAAGTTACCCTAAAAGTTACAAATAATGTAACTTTTTAGTAACTTAGTTACTTGTAACAAGTTACTACCCAACACTGATTTGAAATCTTAAACAAAAAACACGAATTTTTGAGCAAGAAGATCATTAACAACATTGACATCGACAACAGTAATTTGGTGATCGTGACTTCTTTTTTGTTAAAGCTCCTTTAGCTTTAACGAATACATTCTCATCACGTATCTCGTGCTTCGCACTCGAATTTGTGTCTCAACTTGTATATCATTTCCATAAATGTATATTATTACAAGTCATAACATACATTGATATTAGAACAGACGTAGTTTCATTGTCTCTTTAAAAATCATGTGCATTCTTTAAAAAAAATTTGTTATTAAACATTTTATTGCAACTTCTGCCGGTTTTTAAAAAACTGAATTAGCTCATTTCCAATTTCATTTTTACGATTTAAACGTAGGACATACGGTCTACACATCACGCTGACCTTCGTCAACGTTGTGTTAGATGGAAGTTCATATGATCTCATTTTCCCATTCCCGGCACACAGTGGGAAAAAATGACATTTTTGGTTAAAAATAACGTACACCCCATAAATACTGAGCGATTTGATAAAAAAATTTTGAAAAAAAGCTCTTAAGATATCTAAGAGAGTTGTTGCGCTTCATTTTTCAATTAGGTTTTCAATTTTTTATAAATAAACAAATATGACGAAAAAATGGCCATTTTATATATTTGACGTTCCAGGTGCTCGCCAATAACAGGAAAGTTGTTGAAATATTTGCTGAAAAAATGTTTTCTACGATTTTACCTAAGTATACGCTTTTTCAAGTTATATGGCAAAAAATTTGAATCGAAACAATATTATATTTTAAAAAATTTGTCTTAAGATTATAAGTTTTTATATTATAAACAAATTTAATGGAATTATGCAGTAATCAGGCATTTTTCGACAGAAAATTCTTTTTTTTCGATGTACATTCTTATAAATCAGGAATTATGATAATTCCAGCAAAAATCATAATTTGTTAATCAATATATTATTTTTCAAAAACAAATTTAATAAACAAATACATTATTCGGGAATTTGTCGGCAGAAAAATACGGATATCAAAAAATGAAAAAATTTTCATCGACAGATGACCGAATGATGCATCTGTTTATTGAATTTAAAAAAAAATATATTTATCAACCAATTATGAATTTTACTGAAATCATCATGAAGTTCCCTATTAAAAAGACTGACATCGAAAAAAACGAATCGTTCCGTCAACAGATGCCCGAATAATGCATTTGTTTATTAAGTTTGTTTGTATAAATCATAAAATTTATCAACTCATCACGAATGTTGCCGAATTTATTATAAAGATCTAAATTAAAAGTCTGACATCAAAACAAAATTTTTCTGTCGACAGATGTCCCAATAATGCATTTGTTTATTAAATTTGTTTCAAAAAATTGATAAAAAAATTATAAGTTTTGCTGAAGATTTCATGAAGCTCCCGATTAAAAAAGTTGACATAGAAAAAAACGAATTTTTCCGTCGAAATATGCCTGATTAATGCATTTGTTTAAAAAAATCAAAAAATTATCAATTTTGCTGAAGTTATCATGAGTTTCGTAACTAAAAAAGTTTATACAGAAAAAAACAGAGTTTTTCTGTGGACAAATACCTGATTAATGCATTTGTTAATTAAATTTGTATGAAGAAATCATACAATTTATCAACTTATTATGATTGTTGCTGAAATTGTCATGAAGTTCCCAATTGAAAAGACTGGCGTGGAAAAAACCCAATTTCTTGCCATATAACTTGAAAAATCGTATATTTATGAAAAATTGTAGAAAAAATTTTTTTATCAACATTTTTTTGTAAATTGTCTAATATTGGAATATCCTTAACCAATGTTACTCTTCTTTATTCATAATATGTCCCCTAAGGGTTTACATGACTTCCATTCCTAACAATCTTTCCGGTTATATCTATATTTTTTTCCAATCTTATCCTTTCTATATATATATACAATTATTTACAACTATTTACATAAGTCTTATATCTAGTTCCTTATCTTTATTTCCTGTGATAGCGCAGTTTAGGACTTATTAGCAAACGAGCGAGCGAACGAAAACGGGAGTCCAAGCGAGAGAGAGCATGAGAACGCAAACGCATCTTAGTCACTTAACTTCTACCTTACCATTAATTACAATCTTTACGCTTCTAATCTAAGCGACTTCCGTTTCCTTTTTCTTTCACTTTTTTATACCTCCATTTGCCTTTTTTTCACATGCATTCTTTCATTCTCTCTCATTCACTCCTCTAGCTCCCTCCAACTCCTTCATCCATTCTTCTCGTAATCCATCCTCTTCTAGAATCTTAACCATATTCTCTTGCCAGCTTCCTTTATCTTCCATTCCTCTCCTACATCCTTCCCATACATGCGCCCATGTTTCCTCCTGCCATTCACATATTCTACACTTTCTGTTCTCTTCTTTTTCCCAGTACATCCCCTCCCTTACCTCGTTTCCCAATCTGAATCTGCGATTCTGGTTCACCTTCTCTCTCCCCATTCCTTTCCTAAATATTTTGGTACTCTTTCCTTTTATATCATCTTATACCATTTATTGTATTTTGATTCCTCAATCCCCCATCTTTATATTAATTGTCTTTCCTCTCGTTTTTTCCAATTCTTCATAGTTTAATCTAGTCCCGTCTTCTATTTCTCTAGCATTAAAGAACTCCTTTCTTTCTTCTTCTCATCTCGTTAAATCTATCGCCCTCCCTCTCCTCGCTTCTACCTTCATCAAACACATTTTGTCGATAACTCCCCTTCCTTTCCCTCCCTCAGCTTCGTCTCAAATTTCCATGCCCTCTTTTTCGCCTTAATATTTAACTTATTCCTTTGCGCTTCTTCTCTCAACATGTATCCTGGCGTCCTCCAGTCTAACCCTGGTGTCCACCTTATATACCTTTCTTGTAAACTCTCAATATCTTTCCTTTTTTTTCCATCCCCATATCTCTGCTCCAGAACCTGATACTGGCCATACGAGCGTATCAAATAACCACATTCTCCTTCTCCAATTTTTTTTGACCTTTTTTTTATTCCTCATATCTGTTTCATTACCCTGCTGCTTTTTTTTATCCTTTCTCTTAAATGAGCTGTATGATCTCCATTCGTTTGCAAGATCTATCGCAAATATTTATACTCTTTTACTTCTAACTTTATTCCCTTCCATCTCCCTGTCCATTCTTTCTTCCTTCCCCCTTCTTTTCTAAACCTCATTATCTTTGTCTTTTCAACATTTACATTTAGCTTTTTCCCGTCTAAGTATTTCTCTAATCCTGCAATTAATCCCGCCATCCCTTCTTTATCCTCCGCCATCAACACTATGTCGTCTGCGTATGCCAGTGTATATATCTTTTCCTTCCCTATCCTAACTCCTGCTTTTTGTCTCTCTAAAAATTTCTGATACTCTCTTTATTAATCCCTCTCTTATCCCCATTTTTACCATCACTTTCTATTTCGCCTCGATCTAATGAGTCAAACGCCGCCTTTAAGTCCACGAACATTGCTATCATTGCCCATTTTTCCCTCTAAATTCTCTTATTTACTAGATAGTTCAGAACATAGATGTCCATTACCCCCATTCCTTTTCTAAACCCTGTCTGATTCGGTGACTCGATCTTTTTTCTTCAACTTCTATCTTCAATCTCTCCGACAAAATAGTTACATATACTTTATACAGTGTCGGCATCAACGTCACCCCCTATAATCTTTAACCTCCTCTCCTTTTTCTTTCTTTACTATTGTTATAACTACTCCTTCTTTCCATAATTCTGGCCACCCCTGTCCTCTCCATACTCTATTACACATTATCCATGCCCATTCCTCCAATTCCTCCCTTCCATATTTCCATACTTCATTTGGAATTTCATCTATACCAGGTGACTTTCCATCCTTAATTATTCCTAAAACCTTAACTAAAACGATTTCAACCACTTTTCTGTCATTGACGAGCACCGGGAACATAAAATAGAACAAATGGCTATTTTTCTCGTCATATTTGTTTTTTTATAAAAAAATTGAAAACCTATTTCCAAAATCAGGCTCGACAATTCTTAGGAATCTTATTACTATTTTAAACCAAAAAAATATTTTAAATGAGCTCACTTGTTGAATTTTTATCCAAAATGGCTGTGTAATGTATTTGACCTTCATTTTAAGATACTAAAAGAATTTACCAAAGGAAAATCCAATCAGTCAATTCTTTCGGAAGTTATTGTGCAAACAAAATAACCATCTACGGACAGACAGATTGACAGACACACATTCGTAAAAACTTGTTTTTCAGATTCAGGGGGTCTCAAAACGTGGACATTTGACAAAAACTGGGGGGTCAAATTTTACACAAATCTAATACCTTCTCTGATGAGAATGTAAAAACGATTAAATGCGAGTCGGTTTGAATTGCGTATCTGTCATTTGCAGATTGGGAGAATGAAAATCCAATCAGTTGGCTGAGTAAATCGAGTTGAATGAGAGTGAATAACTTGAAATAATTCATATGGGCATTTTACGATTCATTGTTGTGCACATGAATGGGTTGAAATTCAATATGAAATTGAGGTATTAAGAGAGCTCGCCCAATGGTAAAAATAAGATATACACATAGCAGTTTTCGATAAGTATGAATCTGACAAGTGTAGGTTACCTCAGGTCATCGTCAACTGAATGGAATATGCAGATTCAAATTTTAAAGAATTAATTGTTTTGAATTAGCAGAATAAAGTAATAAATTTGATTAAGACAATGTAGATTTAAAAAAATTAAAGAAATTCAGATTAAATAATAGTGCAATATATTATAATTGATGCAACAATTTATTTCTAAATTGAATAATTATGAAGTTTTTATTCTCTTTACAAAAATTTTAATATATTATCCTGCGCAAAAATTATAAGATTTACATTTGACAGAAGCGTCAGTGACATTCACTTTAGTCGGTGCTCATGCTAATGGCTGCAGGTATTCCACGTGTCAGAAACGAAATCCGCAATCCCCTCATATTTGCATCCCAAACTTCAGTTGTTTAGGATTTCAATACCCGCATTTCTTTGAAAATAATTTTTATAAAATAAAATGTGAGTGATAGTTTTTGTAAATTTGAAATTAATGTAAAGTAGATGTGATATTTATTAACCTAGCGATTGTTACTTATTAATTTTCCACCCTCAGTGATAACGAGATTTTATACACGTAAATTAAAAGAAAAGAATCAGTTTTTAATGTGTAAAATGTATAAATAATTTTTCAAAATTCAGATGTGGTTTGATGCAAATGTATGAAAAACAATGTTTAACAAAATCAATTGAAATGACTAAAACTAAATAAAGAAGTAGACTATATGTATGTCAGGAGTTTCTTAAACGTCCCTCGAACTATATTTTAGTAAATAATTCAAGCTATTAAAATTAAATTTTTTTATTTCAATTAACAAGTTTCTGTCGGAACTATTGTTCCTCTATCGGTTATTCCTGATTCATAATTGCGACTGAATGGGTCAGATAAAAAGATTACGTGGCCGATTAAAAAATCTGATTTCTCATTCGCGACTCACTCTAAACTATGGACGACTATATGGGATTCCAGTGGCAGATACGCAATTCAGAAGACCTCAAAAAACCAATTCAAATGCAATTGAATGGATTTTTGTTTCTTGGGATCTTGGCATTTAGTAGCAAAAATTAGCAGCATTTCCTATTTATTTCAACAAATACACGTGTTATAAGTTTCTTCATGGGGAAAAGAAAATGCGCAATTAAATTTCATATTTCAAGTTTAAAAAATTAAGGTTTGAAAATGTTTTGTACAAGTTTTCGCAGGATCAACAAAATGGAGCGCTGAACCGATTCTTACAGACATCCCATGAGTGTGGATATTTTTCGGTGGAAATTGTGCGACACAGATTATTAATATTTTGCATGTTTATGCAACCTGTCTTTTTATACAGAGAGCTACTTTTCGTATGAGGTGAAAACTGTGTTACCTGCCCTCTATTTCGCTGAATAGTGGCACACATTACTACAACGATTCTATTTAGGGAATTTTCTATATTTTTGTTTTATTTGTACATGAAAAATATGATTTTTTTTTTCTTGAAAAAAGTGGCTTTTACCAAGGATTCTTACTCTTTAGAGTATCTTATTTTTAAGATTTTCTCTCTATTTCCAGGGCCCTTAACGGTTTCTGCAGTGGCATGAAGATTTTTTTAAACACATCTTTCATTATCTTTTTAGTGACTTTTTTTACCTATTTTTAACATTTGATGTGCACGCCCAATCGCTTCACTACCTTTTGCGATTTGACGGAGTACCTTCTTTTCTTTGTCTAGCATAGACAAGTTGATGAGTCTTAGTATATAATATCATTTCCACTGCATAAAATGTATTAATAGAGATAAAACAGTCAAAGCTTTTTCTGTGTCTACCCTAGTTGAGATAACTATCGTTGTCAATTACAATAAATCCCTACTTTTCAGTATTCCAACATGCTGAACATAAGTCTCGAAATTGAAAATAAGTCATGTCATTGTTTACGTAGTCATAATACACATGTCTCAAATTCCTTTCATTCTGCTTGAAAAGTATCAACATATTAACGTTATTTTGAATAAAATGATTAGGAAATCGAGTGTAAGTATGACATAAGTTAAAATTGTCAACATGAAGATGTCCATAAATACAGAAAAAGACCCTAACGTTATTCTTTTTCTTACAGGCCACATCTTTAAATACAATTATCGAATCTGGTTAAAGCTCACTTGGTAGTATTACTTCTTTATGCAATCACCCACACCAATAATTTCTACTTTGTTTGTTTGAGGAATTTTGCGTAGACGTAGGCATTATTAAATTTTAATCCGTTTGGATGTAATATTAAAAAAAGTAATGTATTTTTTTGACACAGAGATAAAAAAAAAACTCTCGGAGAAGTTGGCTCGATTCGGAGTACTGCCTTGAGAATAAACACGGGTGTGGTACAATCGGCTTTATAGCTTGAGCGCCAGGCGGACATCACATGCCCCATCGCCCACATTCCGATTCACTAACTACATACATGTTTCTTTATTCTTATTCAACATTGTTTCAGATTATGAAAATTTTCTGTGCGACCCTCTTCTCCTTTGAATAAATATTCCATATTTCTGTTCTTTTTAGCACAGTAGTGTTTCTTTGCACTATCTATCCTTGTAAGTTGTTTAAGACATATTGAATAACAAGGTGTAAAAGTTTTATTATCACGAGTCGACGGCAAACAAAGGCACAAGTTTTCGAATTCCTAATTTTCATCCTACTTCTTTGTAGAGTTTTCATCTCTCCGTAAGAGTTCATTTTGTATTGAAAGTGCAGTTGTAATGTGAATTATAAACGTATGCAACAAATTAAAAATCTCTTCCATACTATTTTACAATTATTTTCAAAAAAATGTTGAAAAGGAACTGAAGGGTGGCAGTACGAATCTAGATAACCAATAAAATGTGCATTTTTGAGGAGCGCGAAAAAGCATGCTGTCTAATCGAGTTTTGAGAAAATGGATGTGGGACTTGACAATTTGAAAGTGATACAGAACCAAAATTCGAGTGAGCTTGCCTACGGATTAATATAAACAATTCAATTTTCAGTTACAATCAAAAATAAAAACATGCTTCCGACATATAAAGTATCTAGAGACAAATGAAAAATGTTTGTTATAAGAAAGTTAGCTTATTTCAAGAAATTCGACTTTGGGTAGCTATTATAAACCGAGTTTCAGAATAACACAACTTTCTTCACCAAGAACAAGAAAAAAAATGTTTTGTTATTATTCATTTTAGATTTATATTGCCATCCTTTCATAATAATTAACATTACATTTGTTGTTGTAATATTTATAATTTAGAATTTACGTAATATTTTGTAGCTCAGTTATTTTACATACTCATTTATTACTGATGTATTAATAATAAAAATGTAATAATTACCTTCTATGTTGCTTACAATGAATGCTTTTCTAAACATAAATAATGCAGTTCATTATTCTTAAATTTTGGTTTTGCACATTAAAAGTATGCACAACTGAATTTTCCGCATGGCACAAAGCCCAACGAAAACTTCTTCTAAACGGACGTATGCAAACTTTCATCATTCCTGTTACTCTTCCTCATCTGTAAACATTTGCCATTTTTATAGCATTCCTGCCTGATAATATGCAGGTAGTTCCGCGGGTCAAACTTACGGGCGAGGCTCGTGAAATAAGTGGAGACCGCCAAATTCGTTAAACAGTATTTATTTAATAAGAAGTGCTCCTGATGCGTGCACATAGACTCAGTGTCGCCGACTGACTCCCATATTCAAGCGGCGTGACACGCCACGACCGTCGCGCAACACAGAGATACAGAGCACGATATAGATCCCTAGAGCTGGCGCCTCTATCTTATACTTTTGACACTCCCTCCCGACTGCTCGAAGACTCTACTACAACTCATAGAATTTTAATTTAATTGCATTCTTTCTATTTTCATTATATATATTTTTTACTTTCCAACTTTAGTTCCTGTATCTCTCCCTAGGCTGTAGTCGGTTCATGGTTGAAAACGTCATTGAAGATTTAATCTCCTAAAAGAGAATAATTACTTATGTTAATTATATTGTTAGAATTAAAAATTAAAGAGTCTCGCTACTAATTTTTCGTGCTGCTCAAACGAAAGCGCTTTAGTACAAATATCTGCGTTTGGTTATTTAGACCTCACTCACTTTAGTTTTATTCGATTTAGTTTTACGCACTCCTTGAAATAATGTTCTTTTATCTCTGACATATCGCCAGTGTTTATGAAAAAAAAATCTGCAAAATAAAGCTATGAAGAAAAACCTTTTTCAAAGACGCCGTGAAAAATAAATTGTTTATTAGGTCCGTGTGAAAAAAAAAACATTGTTTTAAAATTCCGTGAAGAACAAATCTCAGTAAAATGCTGCGAAAAAAAAATATTTCGGTAAATGCTGAGAAAAAACCTTATTCCTATAAGCGCCGTGAAAAGAAACCTTACTCATGAAAAAACCGTGAAAAAAAACCTTATTTTTGAAAAAGCCGTGAATAAAGACCATATTCGTTAAAACTTTTAATTGAATTAATAATATATTTTATGCTTTCACGATGATTCATTTTGATGAAAAGCGATATTTCGGGTTTCACTCGTGTAAAAAACTACGAATTGTTTGCCGACGTTTCGTGAACATTGCATTGAACTGTATTCTTCCAAGAAAAAAAACTATAAACATTTTGCCGTAAAAAAAGTATTATTGGTGGCCTATGCAAAAAACTATAAATAAATTTCAATTTAAAATTGTGTGTTTTACGCTGCCATACAGTGGTTAAAAATTGGAAAAGGTGGCCAAAATTACAAAATGTTCATAAAATTGGCCAAATTCGATCACTTGCGGGTTTTTAAGGTCGCTGCTTACGAATCCGATGTCAAAAATGTCGAAAACAAAACGGCGGGTCCAATATAGCCGACGATTATGCCTAATAAACTTTCGATTCGTTTCAAAATTGGTATAATGGGCTTTTCAAGGTTGCTGATTACGAATCCGATATAAAAAATTCCAAAAACAAAATGGCGGATCCAGTATGGCGAACGCGTATGCTAAATGAACGTTCGATTTGAAGTACGCTGATTGTGAATCTTAATTCAGAAATTATAAACATTCAAATTCAAGATGGTGGATTCACGAGACCGGCTCCAAAATTTTGAAAAAAGAGATAGACGCTGCTTACGAATTTCAAGTTACTAAATTAAAATTAAAATTAGTCGATCAAATTTATTTTACATTGATACTTAAATCTTCGAAATCGTAGATGAGATTTTAAATACTTTGATTTCAATAATGTAAGCATTTATGGAATTTATGGATTACGCCAAGTAAGAGTAAATTCAATAAATTTCATCTACATTTCAACCACAATTTATGTGTCAGTGTTGGCCATATGAGATCTGTTTTGAAAAATTAGGAAAATCTAATCGTAGATCAGCGATCGTAATCAGCGACCCCAAAAACCCCTGATTATAGATTTTGAAACTCATATATTTTCTCGAAATTTTAAATCGCCATCTTGAATTTGAATATTTTCAAATTCGTAATCAGCGATCCCAAAAAAACCCCGAGTATAAAGTTTCAAGCTCATATATCTCTTTATTTAAAACGTTGAAATCACCATCTTGAATCCGCCCTCTTGTAATGAAAATTAAAAAATTCTGACTTCAGATTCGTAATCAGCGACTCCAAAAACCCCCAAATAGATATTTTCAAGCTCATATAACTCTTTTTTTGAACATTTTGAAATCGCCATCTTAAATCGAAAATTTCGAACTTCTGACTTCAGATTCGTAATCAGTGACCCCAAAAACCCCCAAGTAGATAATTTAAAACTCATTTATCTCTTTTCAAATTTGGAAATCGCCATCTTGACCCGCCATCTTGAATTGAAATTTTCGAAATTCTCACGTCATATTCGTAATCAGCGACCCCAAAAACCACCGAGTAAGAATTTTCAAGTAAATTCACTGAACAGAAAAATGCGTGCAACAAAGGGTTAATATAAAAAATACAAGCATTTAATGTTTAATTATATAACATATTTTATTATTAATAAAATAATAAACCACTATAATTTATAACAATAAGAAAAAGTAATTATTTACTACATGAAACGATATGACAAGATATGCTTCCCGAGCGTTTTCATAAGTACTTTTTGACAATGCTTTCTTATTTCTTAATAAATTACTTATCACGGTATTTTTTTTCACGGCGTTTTCACAAAAAATATATTTTTTCATGGCGTTTTCACAAGCAGACTTTTTCCTCACGGCGTTTCTTAAAAAGGGTTTCTTTTCGCAGTGTTTATTAAAATATGTTTCTTATTACAGCCATTCAATGATGACATATATTTTTGTTCATCACATTTTATAGAGATTAGTTTTTTTTTTCATGGCGTTATGATAAGAAGTGTTTTTTTCACAGCAATATAATTTACGGCTTCATTCTCCTAAGCACCGGCGATATGTCTCGACTTTTTTCCACTGCTCGTTTCTGCATTTACAACGGTTGCTTTGTTGTCGCACCACAGGAGCGTAGGATAAAATGATTTATATCAAATTAAATTTAATGAATGGTTCAAAGGAATAATTTTCTGACACACCATGCTTATAGCCACATATTCGACCTGACATGTGGCTTATTTAGTGCTAATTTATGCTCAAGAAAAAGAAATTTTGTGCCCGGTAATTTTGGCGAAAAACATGTAGTCATGCTAGCTTCAGCTGAAGCAACAACTCCGGTATGCGAAACTTGGAAACTATTAGTGGTATCAAATTCTTCTTTGCGCAGGAATTTAGTGCTAATTAAGTGCTCTGGATTTGTGCTATTCAAAAAATCCGGGCACTTTTTTTTTACCAAAAACGTGTAGTAATGCTAGCTTCAGGTGACTCTGGTATGAAAAATTCGGAAAATATTAGTGTTATCAAATTCTTTTTTGCGCAGGAATTTAGTGCTAATTCAGTGCTCTGGATTTTTGATATTCAAAAAATCCGGGCACTTTTTTTACCAAAAACGTGTAGTAATGCTAGCTTCAGGTGACTCTGGTATGAAAAATTCGGAAAATATTAGTGTTATCAAATTCTTTTTTGCACAGGAATTTAGTGCTAATTAAGTGCTCTGGATTTGTGCTATTCAAAAAATCCGGGCACTTTTTTCTAACAAAAACGTGTAGTAATGCTAGCTCCAGGTGACTCTGGCATGAAAAACTCGAAAACTATTAGTGGTATCATATTCTCCTTTGCGCAGAAATCTAGTGCTAACTAAGTGCTCTAGATTTGTGCTATTCAAAAAATCCGGGCACTTTTTTTACCAAAAACGTGTATTAATGCTGGCTTCAAGTGACTCTGGTATGCGAAACTCGGAAACTATTAGTGGTATCAAATTCTACTTTACGCAGGAATTTAGTGCTACTTAAGTGCTAATATATTCTGCAAAAACTAAATTTTATGCCCGGTTATTTTTATGAAAAACATGTAGCAATGCTGGCTTCAGGTGACCCTGCGATGTGAGACTTAGAAACTATTAGTGATATTAAGATCTGCTTTGCGCAGGAATTTAGTGCTAATTAAGTGCTAATAGATTCTGAAAAACTAAATTTTGTGCCCGGTAATTTTGTTGAAAAATATGTGGTAATGCTGACTTCAGGAGACTCTGCTATGTGAAACTCGGAAACTATTAGTGATATCAAGATCTGCTTTGCGCAGGAATTTAGTGCTAATTAAGGGCTAACTTATTCTGAAAAAACTAAATTTTGATCAAAAACATATAGTAATGCTGACTTCTGGTGACAGCTATGTGAAGCTCGGAAACTATTAATGATATCAAGATCTGCTTTGCGCAGGAATTTAGTGCTAATTATATGCTCTGGATTTGTGCTCTGCAAAAAATCCGGGCACTTTTTTTTTACCAAAAACGTGTAGTAATGCTAGCTACAGGTGACTCTGGTATGCAAAACTCGGAAACTATTAGCGGTATCAAAATCTGCTTTGTGCAGGAATTTAGTGCTAATTAACTGCTAATGTATTCTGCAAAAACAAAATTTTGTTCCCGGTAATTTTGATTAAATACATTTAGTGATGCCGGCTTCAGGTGACCCTGCTATGCCAAACTCGGAAACTATTAGTGATATCCAGTTCCTCTTTGCGTAGGAATTTAGTGCTAATTAAGTGTTAATATATTCTGCAAAAACTAAATTTTGTGCCTGGCAATTTTGATAAAAAAACATGTAGCAATGCTGGTTTCAGGTGACGCTGGTGTTGTGAAACTCGGAAACTATTAGCGGTAGCAAATTCTGCTTTGCGCAGGAATTTAGTGCTAATTAAGTGCTCTGGATGTGTGCTATTTAAAAAATCCGGGCACTTTTTTTTACCAAAAACATGTGGTAATGTTGGTTTCAGGTGACTGGTGTTGTGAAATTCGGAAACTACTAGCGGTATCAAATTATACTTTGGGCAGGAATTTAGTGCTACTCAAGTGCTAATATATTCTGCAAAAACAAAATTTTGTGCCCGGTAATTTTGATCAAAAACATGTAATGTTGACTTCAGGTGACCCTGCTATGTGAAACTCGGAAACTATTAGTGATATCAAGATCTGCTTTGCGCAGGAATTTAGTGCTAATTAAGTGCTAATATATTCTGCAAAAACTAATTTTTTAGCCGGTAATTTTGATCTAAAACATGTGGTAATGCTAGCTTCAGGTGACTCTGGTGTTGTGAAACTCGGAAACTATTAGTAATATCAAGATCTGCTTTGCGTAGGAATGTAGTACTAATTAAGTGCTAATATATTCTGCAAAAACTAAATTTTGTGCCCGGTAATTTTGATCAAAAACATGTAGTAATGCTGACTTCAGGTGATTCTAGTATGCGAAATTCGGAAACTATTAGTGATATCAAGATCTGCTTTGCCCAGGAATTTAGTGGTAATTAAATGCTCTGGATTTGTGCTATGCAAAAAATCCGGCACTTTTTTACCAAAAGCGTGTGGTAATGTTGGACTCAAGTGACTCTGGTATGGGGCCATCCATATACCACGTGAACACTTGGGGGGGGGGGGGGGG
>NC_046662.1:135556466-135566389 GCF_010883055.1 Belonocnema kinseyi
GAGCTAGAATCCACGTGGACACACATTTCCCTAAATCTGTGAAAAAATATACTGTAATGAGACAAGGTATACTCTAGGTATATTCCAATTTTTATATTGTGCTCAGACACAATATAATTTTTATTTTTATTTTTTTCACGACTTTTTCTTTCAAATTCAAATCATGTTTAAGCTCACGTTCCTAAGCTAATTCGAATTTTTTCAGCCAATTCATCGCTCCGTTTGGACTTTTTATAGTCCGGGAGCTCGCGACAATTCTATGGACGTCATTTTAGTACTCACTAAAATTTCAGATTCTTTTGTTTTCATAGTCAACAGTTCGAAATTTGTTGACTGGCTAACAGCTGTTGGTGTATTTTGCAACAATTTATCGTTAGACTCGTCAAAAATTCGAGTGAAAAAACGTAATTTTAGTACTCTTGAAACCCACGGGGAATGATTGTTTAGATGCTGAAAACTAACAATAAGTTTGACTGGCAGCTCCTGGGTTTTGCCAAAGTTAACTGGCAGACTGTCAAACTTGTAAAAAATTCGAGTGAAAAGACGTCATTTTAGTACTCTTGAAACCGATTGAGGATGATTGTTTTGGTGCAAACAACTAACAAAGAATTTGACTGGCAGCTCCTTAGTGATGCTAAAGTTAACTGGGAAACTGTCAAACATGTCAAAAATTCGATTGAAAAAACGTAATTTTAGTACTCTTGAAACCCATTGAGGATGATGTTTTGGTGCTAAAAACTAACAATAAGTTTGACTGGCAGCTCCTGAGTGGTGCTAAAGTTAACTGGGAAACTGTCAAACATGTCAATGATTCGAGTGAAAAAACCTCATTTTAGTACTCTTCAAACCCATTGAGGATGATTTTTTTGGTGCTAACAGCTAACAATAAGTTTGACTTGCTGCTCCTGAGTGGTGCCAAAGTTAACTGGGAAACTGTCAAACATGTCAAAAATTCATGTGAAAAAATGTCATTTTAGTACTCTTCAAACCCATTGAGGATGATTGTTTTAGTGCAAACAACTAGCAAAGAATTTGACTATTAGCTCCTGAGTGGTGCCAAAGTTAAGTGGGAAACTGTCAAACATGTCAAAAATTCTAGTGAAAAAACATCCTTTTAGTACTCTTCAAACCCATCGAGGATGATTGTTTTGGTGCAAACAACTAACAAAGAATTTGACTGTCATCTCCTAAGTAGTGCTAAAGTTGACTGACATTTTAATCAGCAACCGGATGAAAGTTTTGTCCTTTTCATTAACTAAAATTTTAATCTTTAGGATACTTCTATAAAAATTATATATATAAAGAAACTACGAAAATCTCACTTTTTATGCAAATTCACAGCTCGCAAAAATGGGTTTCAAGAGTACTAAAATCACTTATCTTGACTTGAATTTTTGGCATGTTTGACAGCCTGCCAGTCAACTTTGGCACCACTAAGGAGCTGCCAGTCAAACTTATTGTTAGGTTTTAACATCCAAACAATCATTCCCCGTGGGTTTGAAGAGTACTAAAATGACGTTTTTTCATTCGAATTTCGGACCAGTTTAACGATAAATTATTGCAAAATGCACCAACAGCTGTTAGCTACTCAACGAGTTTCGAACTTTTGACATATGAAAACAAAAGAATCTGAAATTTTAGTGAGTACTCAAATGACGTCCATGGAATTGTCGCGACCTCCCTGACATTTTGAAGACTAATAATATCTATATTTTTATAAAATACGTCCACGTGAACAAAGTATGGGGGAGGGATATTTGTCCAAATTCCACGGCTGTCCGCTGGGGGGGGGGGGGTCAAAAAGTGGTGCAAAATTCTCCACGTGGTATATGGATGGTCCCTGTTATGAAACTCGAAAACTATTAGTGATATCAAGATCTGCTTTGCGCAGGAATTTAGTGCTAATTAAGTGCTAATATGTTCTGCAAAAACTAAAATTTGTGCCCGGTAATTGTGATCAAAAACACGTAATAATGTTGGCTTCAGGTAAACCCTGCTATGCATTACTACATTACTACATGTTTTTGATCAAAATTATCGGGCACCAAATTTAGTTTTTGCAGAATATATTACCACTTAATTAGCACTACATTCCTGACCAAAGCAGATCTTGATATCACTAATAGTTTCCGAGTTTCACATAGCAGGGTCACCTGAAGTCAACATTACATATTTTTGATCAAAATTACCGGGCACAAAATTTAGTTTTTGCAGAATATATTAGCACTTGAGTAGCACTAAATTCCTGCCCAAAGTATAATTTGATACCGCTAGTAGTTTCCGAATTTCACAACACCAGTCACCTGAAACCAACATTACCACATGTTTTTGGTAAAAAAAAGTGCCCGGATTTTTTGCATAGCACAAATCCAGAGCATATAATTAGCACTAAATTCCTGGGTAAAGCAGATCTTGATATCACTAATAGGTTGCGAGTTTCACATAGCAGTCACCTGAAGTCAGCATTACTACATGTTCTTGATCAAAATTATCGGGCACAAAATTTAGTTTTCGCAGAATATATTAGCACTTAATTAACACTAAATTACTACGCAAAGCAGATCTGGATATCACTAATAGTTTCCGAGTTTCACATAGCAGGGTCACCTGAAGCCGGCATTAGTACATGTTTTTAATCAAAATTACCGGGCACAAAATTTTGTTTTTGCAGAATATATTTGCAGTTAATTAGCACTAAATTCCTGCACAAAGCAGATCTTGATACCGCTAATAGTTTCCGAGTTTTGCATATCAGAGTCACCTGTAGCTAGCATTACTACACGTTTTTGGTAAAAAAAAGTGCCCGAATTTTTTGAATAGCACAAATCCAGAGCACTTAATTAGCACTAGATTCATGCGCAAAGCAGAATTTGCTACCGCTAATAGTTTCCAAGTTTCACAACACCAGCGTCACCTGAAACCAGCATTGCTACATGTTTTTGATCAAAATTTCCGGGGACAAAATTTAGTTTTTGCAGAATATATTAACACTTAATTAGCACTAAATTCCTCAGCAAAGAGGATCTGGATATCACTAATAGTTTCCGAGTTTGGCATAGCAGGGTCACCTGAAGCCGGCATCACTAAATGTATTTAATCAAAATTACCGGGAACAAAATTTAGTTTTTCCAGAATAAATTAGCCCTTAATTAACACTAAATTTCTGCGCAAAGCAGATCTTGATATCACTGATAGTTTCCGAGTTTCACATAGCAGAGTCACCTGAAGTCAGCATTACCACATATTTTTCATAAAATTACCGGGCACAAAATTTAGTTTTTGCAGAATCTATTAGCACTTAATTAGCACTAAATTCCTGCGCAAAGCAGATCTTGATATCACTAATAGTTTCCAAATTTCACATCGCAGGGTCACCTGAAGCCAGCATTACTACATGTTTTTTATAAAAAATACCGGGCACAAAATTTAGTTTTTGCAGATTATATTAGCACTTAATTAGCACTAAATTCCTGCGCAAAGCAGATCTTAATAACGCTAATAGTTTTCGCGTTTTGCATACCAGCATAAACTAGCACTAAACACGCACTAAATTATGGCATAGTGCCGAAGTCGATATGACAATGTTGTAATTCCAGCTTCCGGGACCTCAAAATATATGTTTTTTCCATACGATTATTTAAATGTATTTCCTTAAAGGACAGTTGGAGCCATCGAATTCCGGGATTTAAACAAAAAATGTACCAAAAACTTGCCGGAAGTATCACTTCGAATCTAGTAGTCGAGTGCGAAGATTCGTGCGTGCGCAAGATGCTGAAAAAACATGCAAATGCGAATGTGGGCCAGGCAGTGAAAAGAAGTGGTTGTTCATTCTACAAGATGGCTGAGGCACAGAAATACAACAAATAATTTTTTGAAGTTGAAAAATCATATTTATGGATGGATACAAAAAGAGGTCTACCATGTTCCGCATTAAAACAAGTTTGAGCTTGCTAACTAGACATCTGTTGTTAGAGAGAAACAAGATTTTTCTGCCTATAGCTGCTATTCTGTCTCCCGTATAATTTTTTTATCAAATATTCAAAAAAATGGTGAATTCTTCGCACTTATACACTGCCCTGCAAAAGTTTGGACTCGCTTAGAAAATTTTTGTTGTATTTATCGCATTGATTATACCGGAGCTAAAAAATGTCTCTTTAAAAGGTTGATTTTTTCGAAATTCTGTTTAAAAGAAGCCCAGGGTGAAGCCAATTTGTCTAGTTTTTAAGTAGATATTTCAAAAATAGTGTAAATTTCAATGTTTTCTTAAATTGTCAATAACTTCCGAAATAGTCAACGTTTTTTAATGGTTTGGGCTCATTTTGAAGCTTTTTTCACCGTATCACAACAGCTTACGAGTATGAATTTCTTTTTAATTGCAAGAACTTGAATTTGTAACAAAAATTTGGAAAACTTCAAATATTATATTCAGTAACAAAAATATTTTTGTAAAATATATGACACATATAATCATGAATTTTCTATATAATTTCCCCAAAATATATATTTATTTAACTTTTATACTGATTTGCCTGCAGATAAGATGTTTTCAAATTTATCCAAATTTTTTATTACAACTTCAAGTTCTTGCAATTCGAAAAGAATTTATTTACGATTCATACTCATAAGCTGTTGTGATACGGTGAAAAAAGCTTCAAAATGAACCCAAGAACATTGAAAAATGTTGACTATTTCGGAAGTTATTGAAAATTGAAGAAAACATTAAAATACACACTGTTTCTGCAATATCGACTTAAAAACTAGACAAATTGTCTTCAGCTTGCGCTTATTTTAAGCTTTCAGCGGGCGCGCCCTGTGATTTCTCATGAGCGAGCGCGTGTCGTAAATTTTACGACATTCGGGTTTATCCAAGTTAACGAAAGAATTCCAAGGTGTTTTCATGTAAAATAGCCACAAAATTTTTAATAAAAAAAAGCAGCCATAACATTTTTTTATTGAAAATAATCGCACAAGGCACCTTCAAAAGACTATGTGTTGTTCCCAAACCATCAATAATATTCGACAACCCCTTGAAATTCACGCCTATCACTTTTCACGAAACAATTCCGAAATGTCGTCATGTAAAACAGCCGAGAAATTTTCAAATAAAGAATAGTCACAAGCGCCACCTTTAGAAAACCCCATATTATTTTTCCAATCCGAAATCCGAAATCGAAATTTTTTATATCGAATTCGTATTCAGCGACCCAAAAAACCCCCGAGTAACATAATTTGCCCTATTTTATACTTTTGGCCAGCCTTTAGCGATTTGGTCCCACTGTGGGACAATTTAAATATGGAGAAAATCACATGACATAGTATAGGATAGGTAATATACTTACACATAAAGACGCGCATAACAAACAATTCTTTGCAAAATCGTTGGCCTAGAGTTTAGAAAGAGATTCATCTTGGAATAGGTGGAAGATCAGCGCATAATAATAAGTGGTTCATGTAGGGGAGGGGTATTTGGGCAATTGTCGTAAATTTTACGAGAGCGCGCCCGCTGGAATTTTAAACAGAATTTCGAAAACAATCAACCTTTTAAAGAGACATTTTTATAGCTCCGGTATAATTAAAGCGATAAATACAAAAAAAAAGATTTTTCTAAGTGAGTCCAAACTTTTGTAGGGCAGTGTATTTCATAATGCATTGACAAATTTTCGAGTTTATTAGTATTTCAGGCATAAGGTGACAGGAAGTTAGTCGCACGAAAGCAAAATTTTTACAAAAATCTAAAGAATATATGGATAAATTTGTCATCTCAGCTGACGAATCGGCGTTGGGGTTAGCTCCAGAATCAAACACCGCGACTAGCCGCGGTGGCTGTGGTAGATCTTCAATCAACGTCTCCGAAGCAAGCGACAGAAAAACACAGAAAAAAAGAGGACATTCGACGGAAGATAAGAACAAGTAAAAATACCGAAGATGAAGGCAACCACGATTGTAATAATGATGATTTTGATATTGAATAATTTCAAATACTTTGTGTTATGTGTGAATAAATTATGTATTACGTTTACATAGGTACACACTATACTTGTTTTTTGTTATATTTTCAACGTTTTTAAATCATATCCTGTCCTTTTATAGCGATCAATTTGTCATTCAGAATTTACACTCACCAAGATCATATCCAAAAAACTTCTTATTTTTTATTTTAGCTAGAGTAGGTTAATTCCTATTTATAAACTTTCCATGATATCGAATCCTTCATTTTTATTTTCATAAAATAAATCTTACATTCACTTTATTTTTATTTTTGACATCGGAATCGCAATCAGCTATCTCCATATCCCCCTTATACCAATTTTAAAAAAATTAAAAGTTTATTTATCATATACGCCTGCCATATTAGATCGCCATTTTTCGTCTTCAAATTTTTGACTTCGGATTCGTAACCAGCGATCTTGAAAACCCAGTTATACAAATTTAAAAAACAAAAAAAATATATTTAGTTTACTAGTCCGCCATATTGGATCCGCCATTTGGATTTCGAATTTATTGACACCGAGTTCACCTGCTGCCTTCTAAAACATCTAATGCGTAGTTGATGTGTAGTGTCGTCGCGGCCGCCAAGTAAAACAAACATCCTATCATTTCTCTTTAAGGGGCATTTAGTTCTGTTTTGTCTAATTCTCCAACCTCTCCCTCATAACCACATACTCGCATCTTTCTCGCCCAGTTTGCGACTTGCGTTGTTACCATGGGCGATATTTATATATGTAGCGATAGCAATCTCAGAGTATTCTCAGGCGAAATAGCCTGGCCGGTTTGAGACTATCTGCAGGTTCGATTTGAATGATTTAATTTCAGAGATAGTCAGAAAGGTTTGGCTCCTTTTCAAGGTCCTTTTAGAGGTCCTTTTAAGAGTAATGCGACGGTCATATAATGGTTCTTTTGTATTCGTCACGTACCGGGCGGACAGAGTTATTTACAGCAGTTGGCCGCCGCTAACCTGACTCTCCCTTTTAAATTTTTCTTCAAATTATTAACTCTTTTTTTCTCATTATAGTTATTTATAATTATGACTTATATACTAATGTACCATTTTCAAGTTGAATTCAAAAATATTATTTTTTGGCTTATCTCATTCCGTTTACGAGAAACGTTGTATCAGTTCCAATTTTAAACATGTGAAAAAAAGTTAGATATCTGAAATCATCGAAACCCGTAGATTCCGAATTATTATGTTTTAGGCTATTAACTATGAAATTTAAAAAAATCTTTTTCTAAATTTTAATCCAAAAGCTTAACAGCCTCTCTGCTTGTTATTTATGATAGTATTTCTATTTCAATTTTAGAAAGGATATTTTAAAGCCTTCAAACCATTTAAACAAGCTATCTGGACCTTTAAATATATCTACCAGAGTGCTTGCGGAGAATTTCTCAGAGCTTTTCAGAGCCTTGAGAATCTTTAGCATATACTCTGAGATTTCGATCGGTAGGGAAGCCAGAATTATGTCATCCGCGTTTAGAAACAGCAAGAGAAGTTTATTGCCATTCCTCCACGTGAACAAACATGGTTCTAAACCTGCATTTTTAAGTGTTAAACTCAAAACTACTTCCGTAAATTTTGTCATTCCACTGCTTTGGACTTATGCGTGACCCATATAGAGCTCTCTCTACTTCACACACCTGATTTCTACTCTCCTCTTTAAATTTTCCGCTCTCTATGGAATTTTTATATAGATCTCTTTATCTATATTACCGTTGAGAAAAGCGGTCTTTTGCAAAGCTGACATACGTCAAGGTCAAATTTCTTTATGATTGTAAATAAGGCTCTTACATGAGGCAGTCTGGAAACCGGAGCATAAGTTTCACTGAGTTCATACACATTTTTATCCTGAGAGCCCCTTACCACCAAACGCGCCGGGTATTTCACGCTACCGTTACTCTAAATGTTTTGTTTGAACACATATTTTGAGTTGACTTTGTTAGTTTCCTCACTCGTTTGTTAATTTTGTGGCCGATTTACTACTCGCCACACTGTATTTTTGGACATTGAGTCGAGTTCTTTTCCAATCGCTCCTATCCATTTGCCTTTGTCTTTTAAACGCTTTGCTTCCTTGTAACTCGATGGGTCTGCGTTTACGTTATCTTATGGTGCTGAGTAGACTTCGTCCGGGGTGCTGGCGATTACTGATTCTTTCTCTAATTCTCTAAATTCACAAAACATTTCTTGAGTTTTTACGAGGTCTACCTTGTTTGCTTTTATCTCTCCCTCCGGTTTTAAATAATCTTCGGTAACTTCTTCACCTTGCTTAAATTCGACAGACCATTTTTGCTTATCTGTCTCGCCCGGTTCCATAATGAAAGCATTCATAACTCCCTTTTCATATTTGTGTCCGTAAACTAACTTTTCATTAAAGCGCGCGTTTCTGCTCTCATACTACTTTCCTTCTTCAGGCTTTTAACTTTCTTACGGGTCACTCCATGAATGATTATTTTTATCAAGCCAGAAAAAATGGTTGAAAACAGGTGGACGTGCAAAAAATAGCAATAGCATGTAATTTTTAAAATAAATTAATTACTAAAGTTACTTGTTTAAAATTAAGTAGAGAGCAACAATGCGATCAGGGGTGATATAAATTTATCATCTATAATGATATTTTAGAGTTATAAGTGAAATAGGAGAGGAAAAATGTGTTTGAAGTGACCTGACAAAATGTGTTACTATCGCAAACTTTGATCATTTATTATTAGCAAAATGTACTACCGAAAATTGTAAAACTTGCTTAGAAATAAGGATTGGTATCAACCTTTTCGCGCAGATAAATTTTTGTTTAAAAATGTGTATTCGGGAATAAGCGAGTTTGAAAGTGGTGTTTTTACTAATTTTCAGGTTTTCGAGGACGAATATCTTGAAGAATAAATTTTGATGAGCAGTTTTACGTAACACCCTGCAAAAGGTTGATACCAATCCTTATTTCTAAACGAGTTTTACAATTTTCTGTAGTATATTTTGTTTATAATAAATGATCAAAGTTTGCGATAGTCACAGATTTTGATAGGTCACTTCAAACAAATTATTCCTCTCCTATTTCAATTACAACTCTAAAATATCATTATAGATACTAAATTTAAATCATCCCTGATCACACTGTTGCTCTCTACTTAATTTAAAACAAGTAACTTTAGTGTTTAATTTATTTAAAAAATAACATGCTATCGCCATTTTCTGCTCGTCTACATGATTTCAACCCTTTTTTCTGGATTAATAAAAAACATTTATAATTCTTAAAATGCACGAATCGAATCTAGAAATATAAGAAATAATTATAGACCAATTACAGTTTTTTCTATAATATGACCGCAATCGGTTTCATGTGATCATTTATGGAGTGACCCTTAATTATATATGTCATGTTATACAATTGTTTCCTTACTCATAGCGATGTTACGTTCCTCTCAGTCTGTTTTAATTCCTGAAGTTTATCTAAATTCTCGAGTGGTTCCTTTAAATGCATAACTTTTGAGTAATAATATCCATTCATTCTATTAATTAAAATATCTCTTACACTAAATTTTTTACTTTCGATGTCATCTTCATCAGAAACAACCGACCTTACAGAATTGTTAATTATACACAAAAGATCAATTGCTTGCAATTTTAATGACAATAAATCGAGGAAATAGTTGTATTTTAATGTTGATGTTAATTGATATTGACATAGAGTATTTCCTTCTTTATTTACAATTTCTAATCTTATGGTTTTTTAAGATTTTATTAGATAATAAACTACTCTGAGCAACTCGCCTATTGTCACTTAAGTTATTTTTAAGTGGTTTAAATTCAGACTGGATTATTTTCTTCAATTAAGTACTTGTATGTATGTATGTATGTATTTAATCTCTCCCTTTTACGGGTTTGAGGGCCACCGCTCCCTGTACATATATTTACAATTCCATCCTTAGTCTAACTT
>NC_046662.1:135566489-135582549 GCF_010883055.1 Belonocnema kinseyi
TTCTCCTCTAAGTCTGCCAATAGTATACTAAATAGTAACGGACTCAAAGGGCACCCTTGCCTTAGACCTCGGCTTGTCCAGAAAACCTGCCCTTTTTTCTTTTCTATTTTCACCCTAATCCTGGTTTCAGTATTTCAGTTGAAAAGCCTATTCCACTCACCCCGTGGCCGTTTAGTTTTTGCGCTGAGTCGTTCAATGCAATGGAGTTTTCAGGAGGAGCTCCAACTTGTGGCTGGCCGTTTAGTCCAGCTCCTGGAACATTGTCACCTCGCCTAGCATTTTGTGTCTCCAGACCCGCATCTCGCCCGTGATCATGTTACTGTGACACACCACGCCCATTTTCTTGCTGCTCCTCCTCTCCATACACCGCATACGAAAAGTTAACAAGAGAGCCTTTTAACCAGTTTATCGCCCCTTCTTTAAAGCGCTTTCTGGCCCTTTGCGATGACTGCAATTTTTTTAAACTAGTCCAGACTGCTCATTGTTTTTGTGTTTGCGTTTACAAGAGAGCTCGCCGTCTTTTCAAGCGACGAATTTTATCCTCATGCTGTTCAGTTTCATCTATAACTTTAAATATAGAGGTTTCATTGGTGAGGGATTTTGGTGACAATGTTTTTACCATATTCTAATGTTTACATCATTAAAATTTTGCCTCCAAATTTTATAATGGCCACATATTATTTTACTACATACCGTAAGGAAAAGGGAAAAAAGGGTTACGTACGAAAATATCATTTGAGTGTGATTTTTATACAGCTCTTAATTTAAGTATAATCCTAACAAAGTCATGCATCTTATCCTTTGTCTAGACATTCGCACATCCGAGCCTACGCGCGAGAGAGCAAAAGACAACGCCAGAGTGCAGAGAGGGAGTGAGAGAGAGAGAGAGACAAACGAAACCCGCACCTCTGAATCTTTGAATAGATATACTTTATACGTCCTCGTGGTCACTCGGGGGCGCGACACGCAATACACCCAATATACCTCCTCTGGACGCTTATGAACATCCGCTTCTCAGAACTCCGCTTCTCTCCCGATAAGTCAAAATTTTAACTTTAACGTGATTTATATTTAAAAAAAAATTAAATTTGACACTTTACTTGCAACGACGAAGGTAGGTTAGGTTGGGACCACGTGGTCTATCGTGTTAATTTACCATGAAACAATGAAATAAAATAACAAGGAAAATCGACACACCCTGACTCGACCTAACAACAATATCCACAAAAAAAGAAATAATCAGGTCATGAAGGGAACAACGAGGCAATGCGTTGGGCCGAAGGGAACTCTATAAGGCCATTCCGTCGCTTGCTCAGGGCGCGTTCATAAAACCTAAAGTCGCCACGCAACTATCGAGGAAACTCGGAACTACACAATCCCTACGCAACTAAGAATTAATTTCACAGTAAAATTCTAAATATGTTATTAATTAACGGCGTAATAAACATAATCTTTTAGTGCTGGGCGAGTTTCTCAGGTTTCCAGAACTAAACGGCTAAGAGTTTTGTGGAACTTAAAATATGTCAAAGTTCCTGATTTCGAGCAATTGGGGGGAAAATTTGAAATTACCACAGAATTAATGTGAATTTTACATTATTTATACTAGATAAGATTTATCAAGAGTTTTTAATAATTGAAGAAAGACTAAATTTGGTACTTTAACGCTTACTGAGGAATCTTTGACTTATTTCAAGAATGTTTCGCTGAACACAGAAGCTGACAACACTCGAGTAACAGCGCTACTATTGAGAAAATTTTATTAACTAAATTATAAACTATTTTCAGTAACCTAATACCATTTACCTGAATATATCAAGGCAATGTCCCCACTAAATCCAGATCCCAATCTTCCCGGGGCCTCACTTAGCAGCGCGCCACGTAGAGACTGAACTAAAACAAAACTATATCTAGTTCCGATAATCGACTACACGTTCGATGACGTAAATGCTTAGTACAATCCTGGTCTGCACATGGATTATAAATTTCCGTGAAACTTACGATGGAAATTTTCCGAAACTGCGGTAATTTATCGTAACTTTAATTTCCGAGCGGTAAAATTCCAAAAATTTGTAACTGGAACAGTAAATTAAGGTCAAAAGTTATAACTAGGATCTATTACCATAAATCCATAATCCACGTGAATCCATCTCTCTAATTTATAAATCTAAATAATATATGACCTAATTTCGATCAACAAGAGCGCGCATTTGATAGCTAATGAAAGGCTTCATGAGCACTGGATAAGCCCTAAGTTTACAAAATGCGTAGGGTTACCGATTTTACATTTTACAATTTCATTATTAGAGAGCTGTCAATTGTCGACCGAGTGAAGAACGCTCCCTTGATGAGAAGTTGAGGGCCGCCCTCTCGTGCTGAGATCGGAAACTAAAGGCGTAGGATGTCGGGAATATGGTCGATGATAAATCATTCACCCTGGACGTTGGTAAATTCGGCAAACCTTTGGAAGTGACGGCTCATCCCTTACTTCCGTGGTGTTGTTATCATTCTCCGAGATTTGACAGGTGGTGGATATGCTATGCAACAAACTTACCGAAGGTATAAATAATCAGTTAACAATTTTTGATGAGCGCCCTGTGGTCGAGACTTCCGTTCTTGGTCGTGATAATGTCGTTCGCGAATCATTAAACGAACCCCCTTTTAAAAGTGATAGGTAAGTAAAATGTACCCTGTCACAACTCCCCCCCCCCCCTTCTATTTGAATCGGAGCTCAGGGTTTTCCTCTTTACCATTCGGCAAGGTAAGATAAAAAGAAAAGAAACAAGTGAGCGAAAGCGTGAAGCATAGTGGGTGGTCAAGGAATGTTAGGCTGGAGCTAGGTAGCGTTATTAACCCGAGATGATCTTGCATCTGGTACGAAAAGCGTGAAACAGTTACCTTAAGTCTGGCAGGAACTCAAGTCCTCCTAGCTCGGCTGGTATCGTGAGGGTTAGGTAATTCGATTGAAAGCAGTTTAAATAAAGTTAGGGTACACTTTGTATGTTTTGAACAGATAAAATCTTTATTCTTGCATTCTAGTGTTCATACAGTTTTAAAATTAATTTTAATGACAAATACAAAGGTATTTTAAACCGCTTCTTACTGATTCTATATGAGATTTTGTAAAGAAAGTCTTTCTTTAATCGTCAAATACTATTTTTAATCTTTACTGTTTGTGTATTACGAAAGTCTCTCGTAATTTTGTCGCTTATTCTCACAATTTCGAATAACTTAGTAAAGAGTAGACATTCGTTGAGTGACAATCGTGCCTAAAGGATTCCATTTAATCCACCAGCCGGATTTTTTAAAATAAAAATAATTGTATAAAATTAGTCAATTTTATAACTTCTGACGCTCAATCACAGTGGTCTAAAATAAAACAAAATCCAAAAACCTCGAAAAAAAAAGAAAATAGAAAGATCTAATACCACTTAAGTTAAACGAAAAATAAATGTTCTTCCTTTTGGAAAAGTGATTCGAATTTTAGAGTCGCATGACAATATTGACTAATGCAACTCGACGAATTCGCGGTGCCAAATGATATGGGCCTTAGCGCCTGGTCGCGGCGAGACCATTGGCATGGGTAGCCTGGTGGGCCCGAATTTGCTGCTCGGCCAACCTAGGCCCCTCCTTGAAAATCTCCTGGCCCGACCGGCGTTTCCACTCCCCCAGGAGCACCTTGTCTGATGCATAGAGGGGCCCGCAGTTAGGACAGTTGGATTTCCTGACCCCGAGCTCCCCGCACCCGAAACACAGGACTCCAGCCCCAGCCGGATCAGGACATTGTCCCCGCAAATGATCCTTCTGGCCGAAAACCCAGCAATTTTTGTGGATGGGCCCTCGATAAACCCTTGGCTTCGGGGCGCCTATCCTTAGACAACCCTGACGCATTAAGTTTTGGTCCCCTAGCGCCCTCATCTACCTCACCTCATCCAATATCTCCTTATTACTTGGAGGTGGATGAGGGGCGAGGGGGTCCTGTAGCCTTCTCTTCGCGTCCAAACAATTAGTGGATGGCTGCTGATGATTCGGTTGGTTCTGGTGCCGGAAGTGGGCCGCTGGGCAGAGGCGTCGATGACTCGTGTGCCGGCCACCTCGCCCGACGATCCGGCTGTCGGTGCCCCGACGACCCCCACCGAGGTCGTCCCTTCCGGGTTATTGGTCGCTGGAGTGGGTCCACAGACCCGGTTCCATCTTCTCTGGAAGTCAAGAAGGAATCTCACCCTGGCGTCTTCTGCGTCTGATTCATGTTTAAGCTCGGTAATCTAGAAATAAGAAAAAGGGAGTCATGTACTACTACATACTTACTCATCACCAGTCACTTGCTGTACATCTTGGACATGAGGTTTGAGATGCTTGATATGTTCCTTTCCCGCGATACGTAGGCGCGCTCAAGATTTTGGCAAATAAGATCTCTCAGGTGATCCAATCGCTCAACTCGATCCCACCATTTTGCACGGTCAGAGCTATCGTGCTGAAAGGCTTTTTCAAGATCCTTTCTCAAAGACCGGTGGGGAAGAGGGTTACGCCCAAAATTCAGGAACTCTGGTGAGACGTTCAGTGTACCGTGAGAAGCGGTATTGTACACATAGCGGAATTCTGGCAAATGAGCGTCCCATTCCTTATGGTTAGCCTTTGGGTGGTAAACTGGGTTAGTTTTGTGGATAATTTCAATGTTTCTACACATGTTTTCCAAGAGTTTATTAGCGAACTCTGTACCATTGTCTGTGTGTAACACTTCTGCGGCACCCCATCGTGACACGATAAGATCCTCAAAGACCTTTTTAACTGTCGGAACGTTAGCTCCTCTGATTGGGAGTATCTCCACCCATTTAGTGAAGAGATCCTGGAAGACTAAAATGTATTTAAAACCGGAAATGCTACGGGGAAAAGGACCCATGCCATCCGCAGCTACCACTGTCCAGGACTGTTCGACGACGCGCTGACCCATAATGCCGGCCAGGCGGGCCTGTTATACCTTACACCTTTGGCAAGGGTCATATTTCTGAACAAATGTGCGACGTCGGAATATAGCTCAGGCCAGTAATAACGAAGAGCCACTCGCGCGTACGTCTTGGCCCCCCCCCCTAATTTCCTGATTGAGGTTCGGAATGAGTTTCCTCTAGCACCCTGGTTCTGAACTCTTCTGGAACCACCAACTTCCAGGCGGCCAGTTCAGGTATTAACTAATCGGTGATTTCGTTCGGCCTATGCCGACATAACCTACCATCTTCGATTTTCCAATCAGAAAACAACCCAGGTCGCTCCACTACCAACTGACGAAACTGTCGAAACCGGTAAGGCATCCTCCTCTGACATCCTGGACAACGCATCCGGTACATTATGTAAAGCCTCCTAGCAGTAAATGATCTCGAAGTCGTATTCGAGAAGTTCAAGGAACCATCTGGCGAGTCTACCAGTAGGGTTTTTCAGGTTACGAAACCATCTCAAACTACTGTGGTCGGTCATTACCTTAAAGTGGAAACCCTCCAGATACTCTCGGAATTTCCTAATCTTGAACACGACTGCGAAGCACTCACGCTTGGTTACCGAATAATTGGGTTCGGCTGTGGATAGGGTGCGACTCGCGGAGGCAATCACCTTCTCCTGGCCGTCCTGGACTTAAGTCAATTCCATACCCATACCAGTAGCACTAGCATCTGTCTGAGGGTGGAAGGGGTTCTCCTCTATATCATCGAATGAAGGATAAGCGAGAATGGGTGCAAAAATCAGTGCTTCTTTAAGTTAGTCAAAGGCCCGCTGCTGTTCCTCCCCCCCCCCCCATGCCACTTCACATCCAGCTTGAATAGTCTGGCCAAGTGTCCCGCCACTTTAGCGAACTCGGCTATGAACCGCCTGTACCATGATGTTAACCCCATAAATCTACGAAGCTGTTTAACCGTGAGGGGAGCTGGGTACGTGAGGATGGGAGCTATCTTATCCGGGTCTGGCCTCAATCCCTGCTTGATGACTATAAAGCCTAAGTATCGAACTTCGGCACAACAAAACTTGCTCTTATCTGTGTTGATTGCAAAGTCAGCCTCGGAAATCCTATCTAGAACCTTCTCCAATCAACGCAGATGCTCCTCAAGGGTCTCCGTGACCACTATGATGTCGTCAAGATAGGAGAACGCGTACTCCTTTCATCTCGGGAGTAATTATCGTATCTATAAGCCTTTGAAAGATAGCCGGAGCCCCTCCCGAGAACCACATATGCCGTATACTCCTGGCGAGACTCATCAAAGGGGATCTGGTTAAAGGCCACGCTGATATCGACCTTAGAAATAAATCTAGCGGCCCGAAGCTGCTTAAGTATATCCGACATATATGGAAGGGGATAAGCGTCTCTCTTAGAGATGGCGTTAAGCCTCCTAAAATCCAAACAAAGCCGGTAACCCCGTCACCCTTCTTGGCCATTACTATAATAACCGACCATTCACTAGAGGACTCTCTAATCACCTCTTCGGCAAGCATCCTATCGACCTCCGATTACATGGCCTCCCGCACCTTAGGGGACACTACTCGATACCTTTCCCTGATAGGCGGATGGCCCTGTACGTCTATGTGATGCTTAACCAGATGGGTGGCGTTTAGCTGGCCCTCCCTCTTAGGAACTATTTTCCGTTAAATTAATTCCTGAAGTTCTCAATCCTGTTCCCTCGATAAGTCCAGAATACCACCACAGTTTTCTTCCGGGCTTAGCCATGTGTTGAGTGTGTCAACCTGACCATCCGCACCCGGCATCCAAATCTCTTTCGAACGCGCTGAAAACATCATATCGAAATCCGATTGCGCGTCTAGACCTAAGACAAACTTGGTATTCAAATTTGTGGCGTTGACCTAGAAGGAATCGATAGAGATCTTAAGGTGCACTCCACCGCGTACCAACTCGGTCTAACCGTGTAACAGATTAGTAAAGAAGTACGGTGGTCAGGCTGGATGTCCGAGTCTTGCTGTGTTTTAACTTATCATAGAGGGTTACAAGAATAGCCAGCCAGAGACAGAATATAAGACCATCGCACGGGTCTAAGCCACACCTAATCAGACCCCCCGCGCGGAGAGAGGAGTATAATGAGACGGACAGAGGTGGACAGCAATCACGCCTCCTTCATGAACGACTTCCGATTTTTCCTGCGATACTGATACTTGCACGCTGACCTCAGCCACAAATCGCTTAATATTAACAATAATAATTATCCGAGATGAAAAATTCCTTTAAATAAAACATTGAGAAGAACAATCGGCATACGATAGTTCCTTAACAATATAGATAATATCATTAAGTAAATCAGGAATGGTTATCAACCCTAATTTATTCAACAAACTAGTCACAGCAGGCGCCGGAAATGCATGAAAAATATATATTGAACCTCCACCTACTTTATGCTCACCTAGTACTCTTGAGTCCAAACGTGACTATGAAATGTTGATTAACAATATCAGTGATTGATAAATCCAATTTTACCAAAGAGTAGAGAACTCATAAAATTTCTCAAAATATCCAAATTAAAAATATTGGACCGATTCTCACAGTCGCCAGGCAAAGTCCACATGCAGTATCAGCAATAAACACTACCCAAACTATCCATACCATTGCCTATGAGATGCATCCGACCTGTTGCATCGGGGCAGTCGTTCATCACTTCTTCCCGGTAACGAAACCAATTGTTCCGAAGGGAAGTCAGAATTAAAGTTCAACTTGCCCGTCCGCATTTTACCTCGCGCGAGACTCGGTACGTGGGTTGTCACTCTCACAAGTACGTATATCGGAAGGGCAGTGAACAACAAAGAGGGTTTTTGCGACATTAAGCTGAGTAAAACCAACAGTTGGAAAACTATAAATTCAATCAGCTATGTGCAACCAGTGTTAGGGTGAAGCTCAGAACTAGAGTGGAGTGACAGTTCGCGCACCGCGTCTCGTGAAGTGGAGTTAAGTGGAGAAGTGGTGAGCGACGTTCTGCGACCGTAAAGAAGCTTGAGCTACAGAGAAAAAGGTCAGAAATTGTATTGTATTTATTTCAATTTACTTCTGTGCGTAATCTCTCGATAAATCATGTCTCTCTTTCTCGCTCTCACTCATGTCTCGATAATAGGGTGATTAAAGCTACTGCATTATTAGGTTTGTAGAAGGGAAGTGCTTAGCCCGTCATCTCCTTCGCTACCGTGGAGATAGGCGGTAGTCTTTAGAAAAAGTAAATTTGTATTGTAATTTTATTTCTTGAATAAAAGAAAAGATGAAGTGACCCGAGATTATTTACACTACCCATCAGATTTTCAGAACCGAGAGGGTTAGGACTCACAGTCCTTAAGTAGGGTCATAAAATCGAACACCACATAAAAATAAAGATAGGTCATTCCCTTCGGGATTAACTTATTAGTTTGGTACCTCCGATAAACGAGTTCAAAATTAAACGCCAACGTGCAACACAAATTCTCGTGATGATTTAACTCGTTCGTAACATTTAATGTCTCTAATTCAAATCAATTAAAAATTTTTAATTCACTTCCGTATTTAAAATTTTGATTTAAATTTCTTCTTCAATCAGTATTAAATCCGTGCTCAATTGCAGCGCGCCTAGTGGAGAAACAGTGAACTAAATATCTATTAACTAAACTAAACTATTTTCAATAACATAATACCATTTACCTGAATAAGGCACGGCAATGTCCCCACTAAATCCAGATCCCAATCTTCATGAATCTTTGACAGAAGAAAGTTTCATGAATATTGAAAATTTACCAGCCCCGGTTTCGCGCGGGAAAGTTCTAATCAAGTGTGAGCAGCATATCACATTAAAATCAAATGACTAAATTCACAGGTCCATGCCCAAAAATCTAAGACCTAAATGAACAAATGGAAAGCTAAATTTACGTTATTTCCCGCTAGCACGTCGATAACCTAACCTCGACTTGAACTTCCTGGGGATCATTTAATAGCTAATGAAAGGCTTCATGGGCACTGGATAAGCCCTAAGTTTACAACATACGTAGGGTTACCGATTTTACATTTTACAATTTCGTAGTCGGCAATCACTCGTTGCATAGTCGAATCTCGAAGTTGATGTCCAATTGATTTTCCATCCAATGACCGATGATACCACACTTGCCAAGCTTCCGATCGTTTGTTGTAAATTTTCCACACTGTCGGCACTTATCGAAGCAATATAGCGTTGCTCGGTGTTAGTGGCACGGCTAGACCGAGTTCATAAGATCAGGGTTGCGTTTGGTGGTGTTTCATCTTCCTGGCATGGCATTCGCAGAGTTACCAAGATCGCGACATACTGCGAGAGTTTTAATTGGTCCAACATTGGCTCTGACCATATCCAGTAACTGTGGTGGAATAGTTACTGGACTGGTCCTGGATGACCGTACCACGGAGTGGGAAGTTATGGTGGCGACGTCAAACCTCGGCGACAATATAGCAAGAGAAAGAACTGTGAATTTTCAACCGAGTGAAGAACGCTCCCTTGATGAGCAAACCCTTGGAAGTGACGGCTCATTCCTTACTTCCGTGGTGTTATCATTCTCCGAGATTTGGCAGGTAGTGGATATGCCATGCAACAAACGTACAGAAGGTATAAATAATCAGTTAACAATTTTTGATGAGTGCTCTGTGGTCGAGACAGATTATGAGGCAGTCATGAAAGTTGGTCGAGCAGTTAGGGTTACTATGTAGTCTGAAGGAACAAAAGTGATGCACATTACCTATGTTTTTTTTTATCATACCACTAATGATGTTTTTTATTCGCACTTTTCCTTATGTTCAAGCGTAAGCCGATTTCGTTAATTTTCAAATCTCACCACGTCATTTTAAACCCCTTTTTCTTCAAACTAGAAAATGCCGAAAACAAATGTTCTAATATGAACACTATTACTGTGCAGGATGCCATGGCAGGGAGACGAAGATAATCTCATTGACCGATTCGATGTAAGAGCTCACCTTGACTCTGTACCTGAAGCTTCTCAAAATATCGACGTCGAAATCGCTTTAACTAGTGAAGACAGACATATCAATTACGAACGATATCGGATTATTGTCCAAAATGAATTTCTAGGAGGTTTGATTCTTTAACTTTAATCTAGCCTTTATCCTATTCATCTACAAAAAATAATGTCAAAAAAATCTCTTTTGTACAGTGACAGAGGAAAAGTTTTTACATCAAATACACCTGGAAGAGCAATTTGGTTCTTCGACAAGACCAGATGTTTTAAAAGATAAGAAACGGTCTTGTAATAATGCTGCGATTGGTTACAATTACGAAACAGATGAACCCCTACCCGAGACTGCGAAAGCACCTGAATTAATTACGACTGATGATAAACAAGATGACGAAGACAGTGACATTGATTTAGGTTTGAATACGTCAATTAGCAGTGATCATTTAAAAACGTATCAATTTACTGCTTTTATACTGACTGATGAATAACGAAAAATCATTTCACATTAGATATTTGCGTGGATGTGTCACAAATAGAGCCTTCCCAGGCTCATGAAATGAATCAAGTGGCTCAAAAATATGGACTACTTGGTGCTGATTATTTTAGCTTTCTGACGCAAGACTTCGAAGAAGCAGAAACACTTAGGCAAGCACGCAAACAAGAAGAAGAAAAAGCTATGTACTCTGTAAGTATTTTTTGGAATGGCCTTTTATGTTGTATTTCATGAATTATATTTATCGTCAACAGGGAAGGAGATCTAGAAGAGAAAGACGAGCGTTTAGAGAAAAGAAGATGATTGGTCGCGTTATGAGTCCACCCAGGTGATTTAAAAATTAAGAGTTTTCTATTTAATTGCAATTAGTGGGGCCTTATATAGTTCCATTATACAGAAAAAAACCTCTAATAAATGCAAAAAGACCTTCTGAGACATACTTGATGAAGTGTTTATGTACTTACTAACATAATTAACTTTTAGTTATGCAGCAAGAGAAAGTCCAGAGTATAACCCTTATAGAAAATCATCATCAAAATCGCGATCTCGGTCCACATCACCAGCGAATGCGGGTCAGATTACTTACATAACTAGTTTTGGAGATGAAGAAGAAGCACATGGCAGCTCTTCTCAGAATATTTCTATAAGCTCTCAGAGAGTTAATTATTTGCATAAAAAAAAAAGGAGATCGAAAAGCCCAGTATTTTCTGGTAGGATAGTAAATAGAAGGCCATCGAGATCTAGAAGTGATTCTCAATCCAAGCACTACAATTACTCCAAACTTCATGATGGTAAACGAATATCCTCGAAATCAAGGTAATTTTTTACTTTTTGCATGAAAAAGTAGTTTTCAAGTTTAAAATGATTGACGAACAGAATAAGTAATGAGAATTCTACAAAAATTATATCAATATTGGAGTATAATCCAGGATTATTTAAATTGACACAACATTTTTGATTAAAAAACTTATCCTGTTTTTATTTCCAACTCTAGGAGTAGAAGAAGCTACATAAGGACAAGCAAATACACTCGCTCCAGGAGCCGTTTAAGATGGTCACGATCGCGCTCATGGGGAAGAAACAAGTCAAGCAGAAGCAGATCTCGATCCAAATCCAGATCGACTTCGCGTTCGACATCCAAATCGAGGTCGCGTTCACGGCAAAGGAGATCCAAATCAGCGAAGTCAAGTAGTTCGGTCAGATCCAGGTCAAAATCCCATTCCAAATCTATAACAAGATCCAGTTCGAGATCAAGGACTAGGTGCAGGTCTCAAAATAGGAGTCCGGCCAGGGGTAGCTTTCGCCGAAGACATTATTCTGAGTCCGATTCAAGATCTAGGTCGAAATCAAGATCTAGGTCTAAATCAAGGAGCAAGTCGCAATCTAGATCCACAAGCGCCTCTAGAAGACGATCTAGAAGTGCTGAAAACAACGTTCCTACTTTACCAAGGTTGGTTTAAAGTATCTTTAACTCAGCCTGGTGACTCCACCTTACTTTCTTGGGTATAAAATATATTATGGGAGTTGAATATGTCCTGTAGATGTAGTTGTAGTCACTTCTTCGGAAAGTTGCCAATATTTCAACACTAACATACGATTTTTCTGAATGTTGTATTTGAAATACAGGTAACTTTCAGTACATTTGCGACAAAGTTACTACTAGCATATCTGCTTTAACTCTTTAACGGTCGAATTATTTCCACCCACTTCCTATCCAAAATAACAACTGTTTAGGAGTGTAACAGAATCTCAGATGATAGAAAAAACGCCATAATTCTCACTCCACTCAAAACCACCATTAAAGCCGTAAACCACTCTTAAGTTAGAAAATGAAGTTGGAGAACTCTTTATAGGAATATTTGCACTTGAAGTATTTCAGAAGATTCACAGGATTCACCTCCAACCAGAGAAAAAACTTTGCACGTATTTGAGGGGATGTATTTTCATCCCTTAGTGCAAAAAGCGCAGAAAACTTGTTTTCTCATCGGAAAAAAATCAAACGTTTGAGACCAAAAATTATTGTAAAAACATATCATAATTCTATAATTTGACGTGAGCATTATTGATAATAGATTTTATGCTTTCACGATGATTCATTTTGATAAACAGAGATATTTCGGGTTTCACTCGTTTAAAAAACTACGAATTGTTTGCATTATTGTTTTTACATCTGAATCTCACTTTATAACGAATTTGATGAAAATCAATTCTGTGGAAGCCTATTTACCTATTTTAGGGGCTGAAAACTACCCCTAAATTGAGCTCAGGAGGGTGTAAATATATTTTTAGGTTCTCATCGTAATCAGTATTTTCAAGAGCTTTCGCAAACTAATTTTGATCGAATTTGAATGAAAATTCAAGTTTACAACTGAATAGGGCGCGCAAATCACCCCTGGAAGCGAACCCTAAGGGCTGAATTTTTTGGCCGCCTTAAATCGTTCGTATGGTCTTCACCAAGGGATTTTCCTTGTTAACGAATAGCCATCTTTTGTTGTGTACCGCTACGACTATATTCGCGATATAACTACAAAAATTACCTCGAAAACAGGGTTCTTTTTGGTTATAATTAATAGATTTCGAAGAGGGTGAATGAATGCTTATACTTTCCAAAATCTAGAAACACGTAGGTAGCTCATGCAGAAGAGAAGACAAAGCTATCTCAATTTTTGACGGAGTTATGGATTTTTGAACACGTTTTTGGGACATATGTGTCCCAGTGGCCGTTAGAGGGTTAACTTAATCAACATAAACTTATCTCGAAACGTATGGTTTAATTATTCCCGAATGTAGATTTGGTAGTACTTTCTCGTAACGCATTTAAATTTCATATTGATTTAATGAGCAATCCACAATAACGAGGCATGATAGATTCATTCTGTCCGCTCGTTTACATTAAAGCTCCTGCGTTTCCATCAATTTAGAATTCTTTTGTTTTACGATTTTTTCGAGGATACTTTTATATCTTTGAGGGACAGTTGAGCTTTAACACTGTTTCAAAATTAACATTTCGATAATTATTAAGGGTGACTGCTGGACCAGGTAAACGGCGAAATTAAACGATTTCTAATACTGGCTGGTTCAATTTCACCCCATCGCACAGTGTTAAAAAATAATCTGATGTCAAATTACTATATCCACCGACGGAAATTATTCAATTTACGTGAAACATTGTTGGAAGCCCTCAAAAAAGAAAAATACGATACGTAAAAACTAAAAATGCGTGCATTTATTATAAAGTAGAAAGCGTGCGCTTATGTGAGTCATACTGCTGTGAAGCCTAAGATGATCGCAGGCGATATCGTAACACAAAAAGATGCGAATAAATTATGGGAACTGATTCGATGGCGCAATCGGACATTGTACTTGCAATGGATCCATATAAAATTAAACAAATGATTATTTAATAATCTATATCTAAATCTAAAAAATCTATATCTAAATGCACATTTTTTTTATTCTTTTAATTATACTCAAGCATTGAAAGTTTTTATGCACTAACTCTTCATCCTTTATAAATAATACATTAAATATGCGATCTTTTCCAACATATGCAAAAGCTTAAACTTCGCAATTAAAATTTCATTTTAACGCAAATGTATTAGATTTCATTATTTTTATTGTTTTTATCAATGTGTACGTGTATCTTTTTGGCTTTGGAAGCTTTTGACTGGCATAAGGCAGAGAAATGTAGTTTTTTGCAAGTTTGTCAACAAACTCAATCGAAATGTTACATTTATAGTGGAACCATTATTAGAGCTATAGGATCAATTATGAAACTGGTAGTCTAGGAGCGTAGAAGCGGTATTTAAGATAAAGCAAACAATTAACCAGTTTATCATGATTTTTTTTGTCTGGTATAATTTGTTTATTTTATAAACAATATATAGAAAAATACATAGGAAAGGCATTTATTGGTAGCAAGTCTTCGTTTTTCTTTCTGAGTACAATAAACTCTATGACACTTCTTGTTTTCGGGGCTGCCGGGGAAGTGAACAAGAATTGTCAGATAACCCTCACTCTTGCAACACGCGACAACCATGCCGCGTTCGGCGTAGTAGACGTAGCCGATCGCGAATGTGTGTGGATGAGATGAGGCAAGAAGTGAGGGTAAGCGAATGAAGGGGAAATCGGGGTACGAGAAGTGTTGTACCGAGAAGTGTCGTAGAGTTTACTGTATCTTAAAATTACATTAGTGGTCATATTCAGTGATAAAGATTGGTCACTCTATATTTGTTTATTTTACAAACAAATGCATAATTTGGTCATTTATAGACAGAAGGTAATCGTTTTTCTCTCTAATCGTCTTCAAATTATATAAGTAGTGATGTTTAGTGCAGAAGAATTGTCAATCAATATGATTTGTTTATTTTATAAAAAATGCATATGTAGTTTGACTATTTATGGAAAGAAAGTAATTATTTTTGTTTCTAATGGTCTTTAAATTATATTAGTGGTGATTTTTAGAGATAATTATGTTTCATTCCTAATGCCTTCGAATGATATAACTGGCATAGTTCGGCCATTTATAGACATAAAGTAAACGTGCTTCCTTTTTAGCGCCTTAAAATAATATTATAATTAATGTTTAATGATGAGGTTTTGTTATTCTATATTATTTGTTTATTCTATAAGCAAATGCATAGTTCAGACATTTGTAGAAGGAAAATAATCTTTTTTATTAGTGCCTTCGAATAATATAACTGTAAATATTTGTGATGTTCTAAAAGAATTAGCTTCCAAGGTGTCTATAAATGGCCAAACTATGTATTCAATAATAAGATTTATTTATAAAATAAATAAATAATAATGAATGAGATGTATTTACCTCTACACATCCTCACTTATAGAATCTGAAGACGATTAGAATGAAAAACTGTTATTTTCTGTTCATAAATTGACAAACTATGCATTTGCTCATTGAATTTTTCAGTAAAACAAAAAAATAATGTTGAATGACAAGTCTGAATCACTAAAAATCATCACTAATATAATTTAAAGATGATTAAAAAGAAAAACGGTTACTTTCTGTCTATAAATGGTCAAACTATGCATTCGTTAATAAAACAAACAAATTAAAATAAAATAAAATTGAGCAACTTCAACTTGCAAGTATAATTTGCAAGAAAAATTTCCACGATGTTTATTTTGTTAATATAATTTGTTTATTAGAATTATATTTGATATCCTGTTAATTATTTATAATCTTTAGATACTTCAACATTCATTTTCATCGAGAATGGGATAGCCAGAGCGAGAACTATATTTTTGGCTACAGATACCAAAAAGGTTGCAAATGTATGCAAACATATGGGCGTCGTGGGGTAAGGATGGATATCCGGCTTGGAGTTCGAGGGACGGAACTTCCCGCAAGGGAAAACCCACTTTAGAAGAATTAAATAATTACGTATCATTTGAAAGTGTCCGACATTCAATTGTCCCTAGCTAGGCGGTGCGTTAGTTTGTTCTACCAGATCATCGGAACAGTCCTTTCATGATATAATACATGCGGTCGAGGACTGTAAGTAGTATTTTTATGTTGGACACAATATGTTAAAGTTATAAAATCTGTTTGTATCTGAGGTTAGTCCTTATTGGCTCTAAAGTGATTTTTTGATTACTACATAACTTGTA
>NC_046662.1:135582559-135603015 GCF_010883055.1 Belonocnema kinseyi
ATCCCACGTTCTTCGGTCAAACCACCTCTTGTTACGCTCTTATAAACACAGAGTTCGTGCGCTAAACCCTGCATTCGTTGCTCAATATACTATTTTTCCATCGGATGTATTTGGGAGAATACATCTCATGAAATGTAAAACTGCTTCAGAAAACGGCTGTGCTGTGAACGTATTTAAGAGAACGTTAGAGGAATGAGAAGAATCCGAAGAGACGCGCATGGCAATGATCAAGCAAGTAAATTGTGTCACTATACGTTTATTATCATCTTTAATCAGTCGGATTCATTGTTGTTTGAATTTTTTTTATTTAGGTAAAGGCAGACTCCACTCCTTCTCGTGGCATCTTTGATTTCATGAAATAGGACATACTGAACTGGAGCAAGAGAGACTGAGATTTCAAGTGGCCTCCGCAAAAGACTGAAATAAGTGATTAAAAGGAGCGAGCTTAAAATATCAGAAAATGTTTAGATCACCACCGGAAAAGCAGAGTTTGGTAGGGAAGAGCGATAATAGTAGGGGTGCTGTCGATAGCGGAGATGAAAGTGAAGTGTCGATGAAAGAGGAAAGATTAAAGGAAATTCGAGTAGTGATATTAGAGGTAGTGGGGCGAGAGTGGGAATAAGGAGATGGAAAGGCGAGAATAGAAAGGAAAGAGAGAGAAGAAAGAAAATTAAACATAGTGATAAAGGGTATAAGATTGGGGGGAAGGAGCTGAAGGAAGGGCGGACGAAGTACTAAAAAGGATTGATGCTAAGGTAGAGATAGAGGAAATGCGGTGGGATTGGGATGAAGAAAGGGACCGATAGTAAGAAATGAGGTGCAGGGAAACTAGAAGAGGAAGGAACGGGAGATAGGAAAATAAGAAATAGTAAGAAGGAAAAAAGTATGAGAAACGAAAAGGGAAGAATGGAAGATTTTTTACTGGAATATAGCAGGATTGGAGAGAAAAGATAGGGAGTTTATGAGAAATTTTACACAACGGCATGTGGTCATAATGATGGAGGCAAGGGAGATGAGGTTAAAGATTATAAGGGGGGGGGGGGTTGACATTGATGCTAACACTGTATAAAGTATATGTAACTATTTTGTCGCAGAGATTGAAGATAGAAGTTGTAGAAAAAAAGATCGAGTCACCGATTCAGACAGGGTTTAGAAAAGGAATGGGGGTAATGGACGACATATGTTCTGAACTATCTAGTAAATAAGAGAATTAAAAGGGAAAAAGGGTCAATGATAGCAATGTTCGTAGACTTAAAGGCGGCGTTTGACTCATTAGACCGAGGAGAAATAGAAAAAGTTATCAGACTTGGAAGGAGAAATGAGGAGAAAGGGTTGGGGGGTAGTTAGGATAGGGAAGGAAAAGATATATACACTGGTATACGCAGACGACATAGTGTTGATGGCAGATGATGAAGAAGGGATGGCAGGATTAATTACAGGATTAGAGAAATACTTAGATGGGAAAAACCTGAATGTAAATATAGAAAATACAAAGATAATGAGGTTCAGAAAAGGAGGGCGAAAGAAGAAAAAATGGACAGGGAGATGGAAAGGAATAAAGTTAGAAGAAGTCAAAGATTATAAATATTTGGGATATATCTTGCAAACGAATGGAGATCATACAGCTCATATAAGAGAAAGGATAAAAAAAGCAGTAGGGTTAATAGAACAGATAGGGGGATTAGGAAAAAGAAGGTTAAAAAAAATTGGAGAAAGAGAATGTGATTATTTGATTCGCTGGTATGGCCGGTATTGGGTTATGGAGCAGAGACATGGGGATGGAAAGAAAGGAAAGATATTGACATGGGCTTCTTCGGAGTGGCGTCATACACATTATAATAAAGACTTTGGGTTCAAACTTGCACAATTTACTTTTCAAATGAGAATAAATATATAGTGAAAAGTTAAAAAGTTTTATATTGTTATCGTTCGTAAAGAAAATTCCCCAAAATAGGTAAAAAAAAACGGGCCGTCACAAAGGGTGACCCCCTTAAAGAAAAAAGTAACGTACGCTACTTAAAGAACTTTTTATACTATTTATAGTGTCAAAATTGCTCAAGTGGGCCACTTTATTTTGATGGGTTGTGATTTTTCTTCGGGAATGCGTGATAAGATAGAGTTTTAAATAAATAAAATGACCCTAAAACATTTTTACAAAATTTGAATTTTTTGAGTCGTTATTATTATTGAACTTTTTTAGCATTGTTCTCTTAATTAGTTTTTTCTCCCGATCGGTACAAACTCGCCGCTGGTAGTAATACTGCTGCGTCGTGTCGGCTGTTTCTGTCCCTGTGTCACGAGTTCGCCTTTTTGATTACCTCGAGTTCCGTGCTGACTCCTCCGATTGCGAACACCCATTATTGTCTGTTTTGGTGTTGACAAGTCGTCAATTTCTTGTTTGTTGACTCTTCTTTCCAGTTTCTTTTCAAGGATAGCAGGTCACTCCAGGAACTTGATGAGAGCTGTTGTGAACTTTCTGGTGTTGCCTATCGAGCTTCTTATACTTGGTCCAGTCTCGGCACCGACCGCATAAATTTTTGTGCTTATTATGTCCTTTATTAATATAACTAATTTGGGCCGGGTTCTCTAGAATTACTACCTAGACTCTGATCTTTTCTGGGCGGTAAGTTTGATAACTGCGCTTGCGTGAGCAGCTCTGTCCTCGTGTTCGGAGTCTAGGTACGGCTTCGGCGAAACCCGGGAAAGCTTCTTTCACATATTTTGACATTTCGTACTTAAAACCTCGTTACAACTCCCACGGGCCTAGTCGAAGCCTACTGAAGCTATTAACTCGCAACGTGATCGTTTCTTAGCCACTCTGTCAGCCTCCCTAGCCCGCACTCCAGCGTTGTCCATTTAAAAAATCTCATAAAATAACAAATAAAATCTATTTGTACTGCCCATGGTTCTTCTACCAGGGTTTCACCTATCTGCGTGGCTTCCGCTCCCGGCACCCCTACCGTTCAACCTGGACCATCCGTCCCGTCTGGGTTCTTGCCTACGGTAAAAACTACTACAGACTGGCTTAACCCTAATCTAAAATCTCATATTTGACTCAGCCTTCCTAGATTACCCCTGCTGGATCAGACGCAAGTAAGAACTGAATGGTTATTCCACTAAAATCGTGAACCTATTCTAGGCTTCGGAAAATAAAATAAAACGGATATTGTAATATCAAGTTTACTCTTGGGCCCTACTTCAACCACATGAGGAATTGTCGACGTGAGATGCGCGGGGCGGGTCTCGGGTCATCCAAGCTGGTTTCCAACGTATGCTGTCGGCTTTCTGGACCGGAATTCCTATTGAGCCCCGTTCTTGGCTGATGGTGGTGCCGTCAAGGCCAATTCAGACTAGCCGTTCTCGGTTGCGGTTCGCTGGTCCGGTTGGACTCTCGGACAAACAACGCGTACTCGGTCCCGGTTCCTGTTGGGTTCGAGTATTTAGGTTCGATTCTAGTTTCAACCGAGCTGTTCGCTACCGTAGCCAATGAGAGCACTCGCTAAAGCCACGAGGCCTGTCAGCTTTTTCTTGAGCTTGCTGCACGTCACGTACGTCACTTTAATCTATGAACCGCGCATGCGTGAGAATGACAATCGGGTAAGCTAAATAGGCGCAGTGCGAGCTGCACTGGTCAACGGAAAACCGGCGAACCGCAACCGAGAACGGCTAGTCTGAATTGGCCTTCAGGGCGATCGGTTCCCATCTGCCTATGGGGTTTTGGTCACCGCGACTAGTCACCTCTCGGAATCCCCGTGAAGGTAATTCTTTCGATGCTCCTTTCTTTATTACTCGGCTGCGGCTGTGGGAGTGGAGTATTTCGCATCGTCAGAACGGTCGTCTGTCTAGCCTATTTCCGAATACCCCTTTACGGGCACCATGATTCATACTAGCAGAGCTGACCTATTTCTACACTATCCCGGGCATCCCTCAACGTGGTAGGGGACTATTAATTTTACCGAAAACTTGCCTACCAATCGTCCGTTTTTTTCCCTAACTCATATACTAACAATCCAAAAAAAGCCGATTACGAGGTAGGGTCCCGGCTTTTTACTCCCAAATCCTCTTTTACCCCTTTTTAAACCGAGGAAGTAACCTGCGCTTCGCGCATGACCCTTTCTCTCTTTTTAAACAGAGTGTGTCGCCCCCTTTTGTCGGTCGATTGCATTTTTGTCGTGTAAGGAGACTAAGTCTTAAAGCTTCTACAGCTTGACAATTTTTCGCCTCGAATCCTCGTGGTCTGGTAGGGGCAATTCGGTTGGTTTTTCGACCCTTTGGCGCAGGCTATTGCAAGGCTTTGGTTTCCTATCTAGGCATGATCCAACAAACCATGGTCCCGCTAATTCGATGCTCAAATACGTTCGACTTAGAGTGACTTGGAGTGAACCAACGCCCCCCACCATACTCACTGCACAGGCGCGAATGGAAGGCGAAGCCAACTGCCGCACTTGATCCAAGATGTCTGAAAGGTCGGGTGCCCTAGGGTGCCGAATCTGATTGATTCACTTTTTTCACTTGCGCCTGGCAGAACCATGCTTTGTTGAATCATGCTATCTAGGTTCAAGTAGACCGGGCTAACCCAAGTGGTGCTATCGACGGCCATATTATAGGTGAACATAAAATCCTTAAGATATACTTCCCACTGCGGAAAATCCTGAGCGACATAAGCTAAAATCATTAATAGATTTTATGCTTTCACAATTATTCATTTTGATAAAAAGAGATATTTCGGGTTTCACTTGTGTAAAAAACTACGAATTATTTGCCGACGTTTCGTGAACATTGCAGTTCACTTCTTCAGGGCTGACCTGACTGGTCGAACTTGATTGACCAATCAATTCCGACCAGTCCCCACGGTGGGGCGCTCTGGCCAATCACAGACATCGTAGAAAGTATACCTAAGAACATCATGACCTGATACCTCAGTTTCAGGTCAGCCCTGAAGACGTGAACTGCAATGTTCATGAAACGTCGGCAAACAATTCGTGGTTTTTTACACGAGTGAAACCTGAAATATCTCTTTTTATCAGCTAAAATCATTGTTTTGAGGACTCGGTTGACTCGGTCCACAGAGTCCGCATGCGGATGTGACACCAAAGTCAACGAGTGTCGGATTCCCTACGTCTCAGGCAAGTCTTCAAACGCATGGTCCACGTATTCGATTCCTTTTTCCGACAGGACCCCTTCCGGTGCGCCACATCTGTTCAATATATGGTCCTCAAAAGCTTTTATAATTGTCTCAGCATTGAATCTTCTTATAGGAGATAATTCGAGTTCTAGAGTTCTTCAAACACCACTAGGTATGCAAATCCTAATGCTGTCTTTGGCCACGAATCCATTTCGTCGGTTGCTACCACGATCCAAGGCTGCTAAACTACCCTGCGACATATTAGGCTTACCGCATGTATTTGTTCAGCCTTGATTCTCTAGCAAGTATCGCAGGAACGCACCCACATGGAAATGTCTCGATACACGCCTATTCAGTAATACTAAACCCAGGCTCTCTGTTATGTTTTGTCGATTCACAGATGTGTGGGTTGTTGTGCACCTGGTCGAAGACTTCTTGCCTTCTCTCGCCTGGTATTCAGGCGATACCGATATACGAGGTCTGACGAGGTCTTTTTATAGACGTTTGAAACGAAAGTGTTTTTTCTCGTGTCGATAACAATGGGTGACGAAAAACACGAGCAACTGATCAATGTGAAATTTCTAGTTAAATTTAAAAAAAAACTCTGAGTGCTATGAGTTGTTAAAGGAGACCTATGGTGAGAATTCTCAATCTCGTGCGCGTGTTTTCGAATGGTATAAACGGTTTTCTGAAAGCCAATAGAACACCGAAGATGACCAACGTCCAGGTCGACGTGTCTCCTTTTCAACTCCGCAAACATGAAGAAAGTCTGTGCGAAGTTGGTCCCAAAAAATTAGACCCCTGACCTAAACCTTGTCCGTCAACAGATCTGCTCAGATTTTCTCGAGAGATTATATGAAGAACCAAAATTGATGGAAAACAAAATCACTTGCGATGAAACCTGTATTTTTCAATATGATTTTGTAATGGGTTCCAGAGGGTCAAACTGTAAACCAAAGTTACTATTTGCAAGTTTTGGCAATACTGCGAGAGCAAGTTCGTAAGAAACGGCCGGAGTTGTGGAAAAACAAGTCGTGAATCTTCCACCAGGACAGCGCACCTGTCCATAACGCGCTATCTTAAAAGCGTTATTTAGCCCATAGAGGCACTCCAGTACTCGGACACGCGCCGTACGATACCACTCTGATACAAATCATATCCGAGGAGGTCAAGTACCCATTGTGCCAACTAGCCGGTTGGATTATGAAGGTTGTTGTGTAGCCATCGCCTCCTGAGCCATACCCTCCTTTGGCGATTCCGTCGACTTGAGCCTGTTCTTATACAATTTCTGCCTGAGCTTTCCCGTGACACGTAGCGGCTTCCGTTTCAAATTCCGGTCCTAACCCAAGCATGTTTTTTTGTACATAGGCCCTGTATATCAACCTTTCCTCCCACTTGCGGGAGTACCTATTCTGTGGCACTCGACTCTGCCCTTCTACCTATCGCCATGGCTCTCGATGCGGCCCGTCTTGGCCGCGTCGTCGGGCCCATACCTATCATAATTTTCCGATATACCCCTTATTTTCTCTAGGCGTCTCTATTCGATCTCCTCCTTTGCTAAGCTCGGGGTTCTTATAGGGGAATAGACTCGAAGCTGGGTAGTGGTGGGTGGTCCAATCCTTTCGGGGACCCTTACATTCCCACGTTCCGAACTCACGCTGCTAATTAAGAGCAAGTTTACGCACGTGTTACTCCGGATAATTTCCTAGGTATCGCTACCACTCTGCTTCGGTGGCATGGCCCCAGCCTTCTGTTTCAAGATGCTGTGTTCTAATGTTGGGTGGAATATTCTGATTCCTGCTTTTGGCTTTGCGGTGGGCGTGTGTGTCTTATTACCGCGGTGGTTCAAATAAGCGGTGACGCAGTTACTAGAGGAGTAAACATTGGGACACTCACTGTCAGTGGTTAATATGCCGCCTGAGCCGTAGGTCCACTAACCCAAGACATCATAACGCTACATAACACTACGGCTTAGCGGTACTGACGTTTGGTACTGTCGGTCTCTTATCGGCAGGCCCTAAATCTACCCGGATTCTCTGACATCATGGTTGCCTGTTTGTGCTGCTGGTGTACCACGCCCTCCCTGGAAACCGAATGCTCGAAATATGGGGATGGGTCAAATCGTTGATCTGCTGCGCTGACCTTAGTCGTGGTTCCGTGAAACCTAGTGTTCAAGTTCACGAAACGAGAGTCCCCGTTCAACGCGCCTCGCGTATTCCTTCCAACAATGTTTCTGTCTGATGGTGCGTTACTGCCCCTTAACCCCTCCCCCTCCTCATGTCTCTGTTGGGAGGTGGTGTGAAGGTTGATGACCCTGCACCACCCAAAGCCTAGCCCCCCCCCCACTCGTGGCCAACGTTGTATGGTACTTGCTCCAGGGGGTCTCTGTCCTCTGGGTACCAGGGTATTGTCTGGTTACCATCCTGGCGCGCGAAGTACCGCCCCATTTCCTCCGGAAGTACCATGTGCACCCCGCTCGTCCGTGAATTCAAACTTCTCAGGATGGGCCTTCCCGCGTTGTTTCCTCTTTAATGGGGTCGTAGGGATCCATTGCACCAAGCGATCTCGTCACGCGCGTGAGTCCAGCGTCGAAACGCGGAAGGCACTTCGGAGTGGTAAATAAGCGACCACTTACCTTCAAACCATCGGACCAGAGCAAATGTGTCCTTAGGATCCATTTATCGGTTAATTTTTCTGTTATATTCAATTCCGGCGTTTCCTTTTAATATGCCTCCCTGTTCACGCCAATCCTTTTCCAGTAGATCATCTAAACCCTTGCATACCCGGGGTACTGTAAAAATAGCCCAGCTTTGCTAGCATGAATCATGGGACTCCTAAAAGTGCATTCACGGAGATCCGTCGTACACTCCGCAAGCAAAGGAACGTAATCGGAAACCCAAGATCGTCGAGGAGTGGCTCCGCCGGCAGAAATCGAGTCGGGGGGCGATATCGTCCGGAATTGCGGAAGCCCGAAGCGATAGCGAGGACGCAGAAAGTAGGCCGATTGTCAAGTCCGCTCGGAGGACGGCCGACGTCGCTGGGAGGAGAAGAAGCGAAGGCGTCTCGAAGGCTTTGGCGGCACCGATAAGAAGAAACCGAAGCGATGGAGAGCACGCGCAGACCCTCCAGTGATATGGGGACGGCCGCCGATCCGTGGCTCGCGGCGCGCTAAGAGGAAATGCATGCGGTTCTCCTGAAAAGTGAGGTCAATGGAATATATAAAAATAAATAGAATATAAATCATGATAATCGTTTCCCTCTATTCACCAGAGCGTTTTTGGTTACCATGAGTAGTTAAATACTTTTTTTGTTATTAAACTACAAACATAGGTGTACGCTTATTACACCTATGTATAATGTTTCCTTCCTAAAAGGAAACGCCTGAATTGAATATAACAGAAAAATTAACCGATAAATGGATCCTAAGGACACAGTTGCTCTGGTCCGATGGTTTGAAGGTAAGTGGTCGCTTATTTACCACTACTGGATATAGACGAAGCGATTGGATGTTTCACGTTAACAGACATAGTGAGCTTTCCAGAACTAGTATGCATCGATTTAAAAGTTATACGGCTAAAAATGTTCGTGTTTGAAATTGTATCGTAGGCTGTCTGGTAAACTTTAAAAAACAACATGGCAGTTCCAGTATGGCGCCTGAATTTAAACCCTATCTGGTCACTATTCAACCTTAAACTAAAAAAAGACTCCATATGGTCGAATTAAAATTATATTGTGACGAGTTATGTAGTAAAAGCACCTTAACATTATGGTTTCGGGGTCGCTGAAACCAATTCTAATATTCGTATAACTTCAGCTATTTAGAATTGGTCCCTTACCTCTGAAACCACCCTGATTTGCGAAGATTACACGTTTGACTATCATATTTTACCTCTCTGTGTTTTACAGGGTTAAGACTGTTATTGTACTAAATACAGAATGCTCGCATTAAATTTTTTTGGTTCTTTTTTTTCGCCCGGTTTAGTAATCTACAGTAATTATTGGCTTCTTATCACCTGCACATTTGTGTATGTTTGATTTTTTACCTGTTAACAAAAATGAGTCTGCACTCTGAATGGTCTTCACTCGTGGAGCTTCAGCAAATCTCTTTTTAAGATGACGTTGAGTCTTCTTATGATCTTTCTCGCTGTAATAGTGAATCCTAAGCTTTTGTGTTTCTTCTGCCCAGTTGAACAGTGCAGTTGAATCTAGCATTGCTTCATTTGGGTTAGCTTGAAGACATTCACGAGTTGCTTCTATTTTAAACGTAGCTTTATCCCAATTGGGTGATTCATTGCCGTGAGCAGTTCCATAACATTACCATTCGGCTTCGAAAGCGAAATCATTCTTATGGTTTACAAGGTTGCACATTAGCATTACCCGATGCTCACCACGGGAGGCTGCTTGGTCGGCTTTCGAGTATCCTTCAGACCTAATTCTATCAATCGTCTTTTTTCTCGTAGAAGGATTCGTGCGGTGCACGGTATCTCGTAGAAAAAGTCACAAAGAAAAATCGGGTGGCACAAGGTCAGGCGAACTGGGCGGCGATTCAAAGGGGCCTCCTCTACCTATCTACTGAGCTCGGCAAATTTCATTCAGAAAATCTCTAACGATAATAATCAAACAGTTACACTCCAGCGATTTTGATGGTCAATCTCTTGCATCTAACGAGGATTTACCGGAGACGAATAATGAGATTTATGTAGAGATGTGGCATTTGTTTTTCGCGTATGTACAAAAACAGAAAACGATTGCAGCAATCGTCATTTGTTTTTGGCATATGCACCAAAATAGAAAACGATCGCAGCAATTGTCCTTTGTTTTTGGATAGATACTGCAATCCCTTTGGTTATAACGGACACGTTGGCAAAAACTTGCGCATTAATTACAAAAATTTTCACAATAAATTCTTTAATTTCTTGTCATTGCCAAGAATTTGTTCCAAATATAGAAAGGAATTTGCAACATTTCATATGCATATCCTACCAAAAGAAAATGTCTATCCAGGGAAGATCAACTTAAAAAACTGTTAAATGAATGAAAGAATAAATTGACTTCTTTAGATAAAACAGATCCCCTGAGACTTGATATTCTTACAATTGCTCCTGAATGCTGGAGTATTCGGCAACTAGCTTCAGAATTTAACACGTCTGAAAAAATGGCCAGATCAGCTAAGGCATTAAGAAAACTATAGGTTATTAAGTTATTACATATTGAATTTGAGAAATTGAATCCTGAGCATCCAATTGGACAGATAACAGCATTGCTTTTCATTGGTAGTGTGTTAACAGGCGAAACATGCGTGTTTTTCAATAAATGACTTCGTATCTAAATTTGCTATACGGCTGCAAACATTAATCCCACATCATTCGATTTCTATAAATCAATCAAACTACATATCAGATCGAAAGAATAAACTAAATCGTCATGAAATTCTGGTTTATACCGACTTTTCAGAAAACTTTTCTTATGTTATGCAAAATGCCGCACAAAAATTTCATTGCAATAAAAATCAAGCAACGACTCATCCAGTCGTAATGTATTACAGAAATTACAAAGAAATAATATGCAGTAGTCACGTTCTGATATCAGATAGCACAACACATGATACTGCAGCGGTGTATGTTATGCAAGGAATTTTGATTTCTGAAATAAAACGGATGATGACAAATGTAAAAAAAATGACTTATATAAGTGATGGTGCTAAACAGCACTACAAAAATAAATACTAAATGTGCAAACTTGTAAACCTTAAGAAAGGTTTCGCTATCGAAGCCGAATGGCACTGTTATGGAACTGCTCACGGCAAGGGATCACCCGATGGGATTGGAGCTACGTTTAAAAAAGAGAAAACTTGTACAAGTCTTCAAGCTTAGTCAAATCAAGCAATGCTGGATTCAACAGCATTTGAGGTCAGTGACCAATTCGAAATAGCTGAAGTTGTACGAGTATTAGAATTAGTTTCAGCGACCACGAAACCATAATGACAAGGTGTTTTTGCTACATAACTCGCAAAATAGTGTTAATTCGACGATTCAAAGTATTTTTTCATGTTAGGCACGAATAGTAACCAGATAGGGTTTAACTTACATTAGGTTCGGTTTCAGCGACCCCGAAACGATAATATTAGGGTGGTTTCATTGCATTACTCATCGCGAAATAGTGTCAACTCGATTATTTGAAGCATTTTTTAAGATTACGGACGAATAGTAACCAGGTAGCGTTTAATTAACATTGGATTCGAATTCAGAGATCCCGAAAACATGATTGTATCACTAGAAGGGCCGGAGTGTCTAGTTTGGGCCTTTTTGACATTCAAAACGCTGCTACCCCCTTAAAAGATTTTTTGGGGTGCCAACGTTTTATGGCTTTTCCTATGATTGGATTATTAGTATCTATGCGAAATTGCTTAAAACTGTGAAAATGTGGCTAGGGTCCAATTTGGACCCTCCGACCTTCTGATTATGCGATTTTTTCGGCCCTTCTGGTGTTAAGGCGTTTTGACTACGTTACTCATCGCCAAATCATGTTCAAATGACAATTTGAAGTATTTTTTTGAGTTTAGGGACAAATAGTGACTGGATAGGGTTTAACGAAAGTTGGATTCGGATTCAGAGACCCCTAAAATATAATGTTAAGGTGGTTTGACTACGTTACTCATCGCAAAATAGTGACAATTTGACGAGTTGAAGTATTTTTCGAGGTTAGGGACAGGCGCCATATTCGAACTACTATTTTGAGTTTTGAGTTATAAAATATTTAAAATGGGCCAATGAGGAGCGCGGAACAAACAGTCTAGCGTTCACATACGCACGTTTGTGTATACCGCGCTCCTGATTGGTTCAGCTTCAATATTTTATAACTCAGAAACTAAAACTTGAACTTGTTTTTGGAAAAGGTAATCCCAATAATCTATTTAAAAAACTGGTATGCCTTCATATGGGCTTGGACACTTGAGTCTGGGGCACCCTCTATATATCTAACTACTATTTGGTTCTATATCTGTTACACTATATCAACCTACATATCTTAAAACTTAATATAAATAAATATTTTTAAAAAAATACATCTAATATATTTAAAAAAATTATACTCTTAAATCGGACCGCAGGGCCTATTACAAGGCCACCGGACACATCCTCGGCTTGCAGAGTGAGGGTTCTTGTACCAAGTGTTTCTGCTGAATATGGTCCCAGGGATGGTCCTGAAGGAATTAACCCGCAAGTGGAGGCATAACCACCGCGTGCTTCTACATAGATGGACAAATCCCTTTCCTTAGCTGCTCTTGTGAACAACAATACTAATACCAAACATAATTGTAGTAATTGCGGGTCAAAATAATCAAACGCGCAGGGCTCCCGACAATAGGTCGGACAACAATGCCGACTACCCTAGAGTTGGGGGAAAGTATGTTAAGCTGACCTAATCACATATCCGAATCGAGTTAAGACCTATTTTATAATTAAGGGCTCATTTAATGACCTATTGCCAAATTTAATGCTTCACGTTTTTCCAAGAAGCTGGGGGTTACCCTAGTTTAACGTTAAACTGACGGAACCCCATGTGAGGTAAATGTTGAATCGAGTTCTGTCCCATCATATAATTAAAGACTCATCAAATACTCTTCAAACCTACAAAAAATTATTTTTCAAAAGCCACCGCTAATACTGAAAAAGCACCCTTAATATAAATGAGGAAAAAATGGTATATCTGAGCATACTATAATTAAGGGCTTATTTTATGATTATTTAATGCCCCATTGCCAAATTTAATGCTCCACTATTTTTTTAACCGGCAGTTACGCTAGCTTAATGTTAATTCGACGGAACCCCATGTGAAATAAACGTTGAATCGAGTTCTGTCTTATCATATAATTAAAGGCTCATCAAATACTCTTCAAAACTACAAAAAAATATTTTTCAAAAACCACCGCTAATACTGAAAAACCACCCTTAATATAAGTTAGGAAAAAATGGTATATCTGACCGTACCATAATTAAGGGCTTATTTTATGATCATTTAATTTCCTATTGCCAAATTTAACGCTCCACTATTTTTTAACCGGGGGTTACGCTAGCTTAATGTTAATTCGACGGAACCCCATGTGAAATAAACGTTGAATCGAGTTCTGTCCCATCATATAATTAAAGGCTAAGTTAAGGCTCTCCAAACCCACAAAAATTAATTTTCCAATAGCCCCGGTTTTTCGGAAAAATGATGGAGCATTAGATTTGGCAATAGGGCATTAAATGAGCATTAAAAGAGCCCTTAATTATGAAAAAGGGCTCAGCTTGATTCGAAGATGTGGGTTCTTCAGCATAACATACCTGTTGAGAGAGCCTATCAAGGCAAAGTCAATACGATGAACCGGCAAGATCTCAATACTTTCATAAGGTCGCATCGTTTTAAGGACTGCTATAAATGAAAAAAGCACATGACGAGGTAGTGGGGGTCTGATTAGTTAAAAATAGGTTAGCGGTCTCACGCAGCTAATCAGAAGTTAGCATCGTATGGCTATTCATGAAGCTAGTATTTTAGGGTTATTATACACTCCATAAACGAAATTTTTTTTCACCAGCTGCGGACAATGAATTTTGCGCTGACTCGTTATCAAATTTCTTATATTCACTTGACAGCAATTTTTCGTCCAATGTAAATGCTGAATTATTAGGCGGTTTTAATGCTCGCGTAGTCACTCCAAATTGCGTGGACGAGGATATTTGTTTGAATACAAACTTTGTGCCAGAGAGGGAATCTCTCGATCTTAAATTAAATAGGCTGGAAAAAGATAGTGGAAATACTCAAATCTCCCAACTTTATTCTTTTCAATGGTCGTTCCCTCTCTGACAATCCCGGTCATATTACGTTAAGCGGCTAGTGGTCGCAGCTCTATTGACCTCTATTGGATCAACATCAGTCTCCTGAATCTGAATTGGGCGATCATGGAAACTCTTGGCTTAACTCCTAGTGCGCTCATCCTAATAAGCTCGGCTCCAAGGAACTAGTCCTGTCGCATTTTAAACTGAACAAAGCTGCAGGTCCTGATGATTTGAACAAAGACTTTTTTAAAAGGTTGTCTCTGGAATGGGAACATTATTTGTTTAATCTTTTCAATGAAGTTTTAAATAATGAGAAGTTTCCTGTTGAATGGCCTGAGTTCAACATGTTCATGTTACGTAAAGCAGGTGATAAAAGGGATCCCCTTAATTATAAGAGTATTGCTCTTATTAATTCAATAACAAAAATATTTACAGCGTTGCTGTCACCCAAATTGTCGGCGTGGGATAAGACATGTAACATACTACCAGAAAAACAACCCAGCTTTAGATAGGGTAAGGGCTGTAGAGATCACTTGTTTACTTTTTACTCGGTGCAGAGTATGCATTTTACCCCTCTGGTACAAAGTCCCCTAATTTTTATTTGCGGGAATTTCAAAAGAGCATTTGGCTCTGTCAGCCACGAGAACCTTTGGAACAAGCTTCATACCATAGGAGTTAGTGGGAACTTTATAAGAATTCTGTGCTCTCTGTATGGAAACACCAGCTTAAAGGTCAAACCTGGGAGCTCTTATACCCAATCTCAGTCCACTTTGTTTCATTCTGTATATAGCTGATATTATTGAATTCCTTCTCAGGAAGGGGGCGAGGGTAGTGGGACTGTCTGCTGATCGAACCCTGATTATGCTTCTGTTTGCAGACGACATTCTAATTTTTGCTATATCATGGCATGACGCTAGAGAACAAATAAAAATCCGAGAAGAATATTGTTCCACTAATGGTCTTAAGCTTAATGGAAAAAAGACAAAAATAGTTCTTTTCCTTAAATCTAGCAAACTAAAGAAAATCCAGTTCTCTCAAATAGATTAATACCCATACGCTTAAAATTGTTAATACCTATATTTATTATGGTGTTCTTGTTTCGGCTTTTGGCAAATTTAAGAAAGCCAAGGATCACTTCGTTAAGAAAGGTTCTATCGCTGCGTACAGAGTTTGCGGTATACAAAATAATAGTAAAGTTTACGAATGGGATGCGATTAATACCCATTTGCGTGGAATTTTGGCTTCTACTGCTCTGTACGGGGTAAAAATATGTGGTTTGCGATATTTAGAGAATATCAACGTTGTTCAAAACAGATTTTTCTAATCGTCCGTTTTATTGGCCTAGAAAGACTCTTAGTCACTTCTTAAGGGTGAAAACAGGGGTCGAAAAAAGCAGTTTTAAGGTATTCACAAGCGCTTATAATTGGTGGATCTCCCTCATTAGTATGGAAGAACATAGATGGTCTAAAATATGTTTAAAAAGGCTCTATGAGTTGGATCAAGAGAGTGAGTTAAGCTTGGAGTTCAACTAGGCTTCTCAGATGAGATTCTTGCCTGAATCAGTAGGTGAGAAGGATCTGTGGTCCAGACAGTGGGCCAGCCCAGGTGTGGTTTCTGCAGAAAAAAACTAACATTCTCAGCAAATGGTCAAATAATCTTTTTTGTAAATCTATAGATATATTGATTAATTCGAATTAAAATAAGATGTTCAGAAACCTGGGCCACCTGAGTTTCACAGAAGTTTACCTCAAATTTAAAACTAGGCTAAAGAAAGTACGAAGTGTTAATCAATTACGAGTGTCTCATGAATAGGAAATTAGTCTATATTTTAATGGTCTCTTATATGTCATTGACACCAACCAAATCTGCAGTCTGAGAAGGAAAATGGGATATGACCAATATATTCTTTATAAAATTGTAAGACAACATTCTAAACGTTAACTGGCCAGGAATTTCCTGAACATAAATTTTACTCACAGAACAAACTATTCTACAATTGATATGTATCAAAATTATTTGGGTATTTCTTAATAAATCGAATTAAATATAATTGAATGCCAATGTATCAATACCGAGGAGATGAAAAAAGTATCGAGAGGCATAAGAAGTTCTTCCGCTTCCGGACCAGACAAGAGCAAAACCTTTTTGTGAATAAAGTTTCCTTTCACGCAGCAGCAACTGACCCGCGTTTTTACCTCATATCTGAAGTCAGAAGAGTCTATTCCAGAGTGTTTAGTGGAAGGGCGCACTGAGATACTGTAGAAGATAGGCAACGTAGCTGAACCTAATAATTACAGGTCAATGACTTGTCTAAACACACTGTATAATATCTTCACATCTATCCTAAATGGTAATATTGTTCAGACAATTTAATCTGTGTGGCGAGAGATGTATGAACAATGCGGCTCAAAGAAAGGCGTAGCAGTATATTAGGAGAACTTGCTCATCAATAGATGTGTCAGCAGGGACTCAGCATTTGACCAGCGCTACCTATTGATGGCTTGAGTTGATTACCGGAAAGCTACGATTCAATCTACCATAGACTTATCATTTATTTGTTGACAAGTTTAAATGTTTATTGACACGTCGTAGGGTGCATCGGCAGATTAATTCTGCTTTAAAAGACAAGGTTTACAGTCTCGTGTGGCAAACATCGCGTGACAACTAGCAACGTCACCCTTCATAGAGGTGTCTTTTCGAGCAAAACCATGAGTCCTCTCCTATTTTGCCTCATAGTATTGCCACTATCTCTCGCACTTCGCCTTTCCAAAGGATACTTCTGCGTCAACCTGGAAATCGTAAGCATAAGGTCGCTTATGTATTCTTCATGGTTGATCTTAAAATATATGTTGCAAATAAAGAGCAGCTAAATCCAGCTCAAGAGTTGTCGAGAAATAGACTCAGGACATCGGAATAGATATTGGGTTAGAAAAATTTGCCAATGTTTATTTGAAGTGAGAAAAACTTTATGGCATCCTCGACGACCCTGGGCTTGTCGATAGAAGCGCTTTATACCTAATTTGAATCTTGAGTGTCGTTACACCAGAATTACTCTGGGTACAGCATATATAGTCCAGGATGATACAGAACCTTTTCTTAAAATTTTCAGGAACACGAAGAAGTGGGCAAAGGAGCGTATGTGTACAAACAGCGGAGGCCTTGTCTGAAATATCAGGGGTTAGTTGTCCAATTCTTGCGGCTTTAGCCGTAATACCGATGTCAAGCGCTCCTAGGGAAATAGATTAAATTGTTGCAAAATAGAAGTGCCGCATATTATGACATGAAAATTCAAATAGGATAGAAGAAAGTCGGATATTAACTTAATAGGTTATGGTACTTTTGTTACATTTACAAGGTTTGTAAATGTTTCATTTACTAGTTCGGATATTAACTGATTTTTAAGAATTAAAAAAAATTTAAATTAAAAAATTCAGTCAGATAATTAAAATTTAATTGGGCCATCTCTTTATAATTTCAGTTATTGTAATTTTATAACAATGAAAGGCTCGTTCGTGATAGGTCAGATGCTTTTGAAAAAAGCATTGTATGAATATATTAGACCTACAATTTAATTCGGTGCCTTCACTTTCATGTCTTGTAACTCTTGGTCTAACTGGAACTATTTTCCGCTCTAAGCTAGATTAAAATGGCGAACATTAAACTTTAAAGCACAATATAATAGATGGTCAATAACATCGCGTCCGACAAGGAACATTTAAAATATGGCATTTTCTTTGCATTCCCATTAAAATAATGCACCTAACCCGGCCAAAATTATTTTGTCAGCCTTAGGAGAAGGCGCGGTGATATGTAAAACATGTAAATAGTGATTTCAGAGATGTTGTAATCATGAATTTTCAGTTTGAATGCAAATAGCATGCAGTGTCTCTTATGTTTTTTTTGGACATTATCTTCATTAATGATTAATAAAGGCACCGAATTAATTTGCAAACCTAATACACACACACACACTTACACATATATATTTTTGTTTTGATTGTTTTGATTCCTCTAGAATCAAACCGAGGGGGCTATGACAAAGCCACCGAACTCGTCCTCGGGTTGCGGATAGAGGGTCCCTCTACCAAGGGTTTCTACTAAATATGATTACAAAAATAAATAGGCAGTCGCGAAAAATTGTCCAGGGGTGGTTCCGATGGAATCAACCCCCAAGCGGTAGTGCGAAAACCGTGCCGAAAGCTGAATGGCACCTGGGTGAGGTGTCTAGATCGGTCACTCTGGGACAACGGGCGACATCTCAAGAGTACGCAGCCTTATCCTTGAATGCGGAACTCTACAAAGATGGACGAACCCCTTTCCCTATCTGCTCATGGGAACAACAATGACAACACAAAACATAGTTATAGTAAGTGCGATTCAAAACAACAGAACGCGCAGGGCTCCCGACTGAATTACGACTGAATTTCGACTTTCTAGAGTGCTACGATGCGAGTGTGGCCCCTGAACGGGGTTACATGGCACGGCTGCATGCTCTGTAGTGCGAAAAACACCCGAAGCTATCGCACTTTTCGCAGCAACGTCTGCGAAACCATGCCGAACTACTCCAAAAAAGAGGCTATGTAAGCGGAACGCCTACTATACCACAGCTAGATTAAGCCGGCAACAGAGAAAGAGAGGCGACACTGAGACCAACCGCGGGCAGGCATCCAATAGAGGAAGAGCGATGCTTTATGACCCAGCGAAACATCAACGCCAAGGATTCTCTCAAGCCTGAAGATCTGGCTGGAATGGATGACGAGCTTCGTGGACATTTTTCCCAAGAATCTGAACTCTGGGCTATCAATTATTGATTGTATAATGCAGCAAGAGCTTTGGCTGATGTGAACCGTAAAATAAAAACCAACGGTTGATTATAGGACCAAGGACGAATGCATCAACTTGCCATAAAGATAGGCTGGGCAAGACAGTACGCGTCCCGCATTCAGTGTGTGATTTAACAACCGCCCAAACCAGAGGAGGTCGAAGTACTCTGGAGAAAAGTCGACGAAGTGCAGCATAGACTGGACGAAGACTCCGAAAATATAAATAGCTTGAACGATCTGTGTGATGCCCTCATAATATATGATAAAGAATGCCCACCCATCACTACCGAGGAGGTGAAAAAAGTATTAAGAGGGATGAAGAACTATTCCGCACCGGGATCCGATTCTACCAAAACCTTCTGGTGGAAGAAGTTTCCTTCAACTCATCAGCATTTGGCCCGTATTTTTCACCTAACATTTAAACTCGGAAGAGCCGATTCCGGAGTGGTTGGTGGAAGGGCACACAATACTCCTGCCGAAAATAGGCAACTTAGCTGACCCGAAAAATTACAGGCCTAAATGATAGGATTGTTCGGGCAATTAAACCTGTGTGACAGGAAATGTATGAACAATGAGGCTGAAAGAGAGACGTAACGGGATGTCGGGAGAACCTGCTCATCGATAGATGTGTGTGCAAAAATGCAACATTCTACCAGCGTGACCTATCGACGGCCTGGACTAACAAGATCACCTTTCAGAAAGGTGTTTTTCAGGGCAACACCATGAGCCCACTTATTGGCATCCCTGAAGATGCTGAGCTCGTTGATAGAAGCGCTATACGACATCTTTGCGCTGAAGAGACTTATACATACCTGGGCGTCCCACTGAGCTGCATTCAGGATGTGACATCTATAAAGGATACTCTCCGAAGCAGATACGATGGTCAAATCCGGCAGATTTGGTCTTCCGAACTGTCGGCGAGGAACAAAGTAGCTGCAACGAACATGTTTGCCGTCCCGGTAGTACTCTATTCATTTGGAGTAGTTCCATGGATGAAGAGCGAGCTCAAATACATTGATATCGGGACAAAAAAGTTTATGCACATGAATAAAAGCATGCATCTTAAGCCTTCTGTTCCGCGACTGTATATTTCACGGCGTCAAGGTGGTCGCGGAATATTGGGTCTTGAATGTCTTCACAACAGGATTATTCTGGGTACAGCACATAGTCACAAATGGAAGAGACCCTCTTCTTAAAATGGTCAGGCATCACGAAGAAGTGGGCAAAGGAGCGTTTCTGTAAAAAGTAGCGGAAGAGGCTGCTGAAACACTCGGACTTAACTTCAGTATTAGGGGTGAGCAAAATGCATCAAATCTTATATATCACGAGTACACACTCCTGAAAGCCCGGATTAAGAAAGCACAAGAGAAAAACTTTCGTGAACAGCTCCTCGATAAGAGGATGCACGGTATCTTCCACAGAAATGTGGAGTAGTATTATCGACGTTCTTGGAGGTGCCAAGTTTTAACTCGTTAATAACCTGAAAAGCATCCCTGCGTGTCAACAATTGCTAAAACACTTGCGGGAAAAATGCAGAAGGCGGTAGTCCTTGGATCGCTCTGTGTACTCAGGTTACACGAAACTGTTGCCGGATCGTCGTATTGATTCCTTTACAGACTGTAACCACCTATCTCACGGTCGTGAGACGTGGTTGTGGCTGAAATTTTACCGCAATTTCGCTGGGAGCGGGTG
>NC_046662.1:135603115-135605652 GCF_010883055.1 Belonocnema kinseyi
TATAATTATGTTATATTATAATACTCTATTTTTTTTATTTTAAGGTTCATCTCTTTCGTTGAAAATACATTTTTGAAACTGACAATCAATAAATACCAATTTTGGTTAAGAAATCATGTGTTGAAAGTTCATGTATTTTGCTGGAAATTGACCTTATTTAGTAGAAATTTAATCCTTTTGGTTGAAAATTTTATCATTTTTGGTCAAAAATGCAATTGTTTGGTTAATCAAAACGTACATCTTCTTGGGTTTGAAAGTCGATTATTTCACTAAAAGTTGAACTACTTTGTCAAAAAAATACGTTTTTTTAACAAGGTTTTTTAATTATGATTGAAAATTTAAGTATTTGGTTGAAAGTTTAACTCTTTCATTGAAAACTCATATCGAAAATTTAACAACTTTGTTTAAAATTAGTTTTTTCTTTAAAAAATTATTTATCTTTATCTGAAAATGTAACTATTATATGATTGATTAAAAATTAATCGTTTATATTGGTTAAGTTGGAAAATACTTTTTTTTTGTATAGAACATTAAGCTTCTTGGTCAAAAATTCACCTTTTTCCTTGAAAATTTAACAATTTTGTTGAAAATTCGTTTTTTTGTCTTGTTCAATTCAATTTTTTAGCACAATTTTTATCTGGAAATTGTACTATTCCATTTTTGTTTGAAACTTTATCCTGTACATTTTATTAGTTAAAACACCAATCATTTGATAGAAAATTAATTTATTTTGTTTAAAAGTAAACTTTTGGGTTAAATATTGATTTATTGTGTTAATTAGATTTTTTTCCTAAAATTAAAAAAACTGCAAAATAAAAAAATTGCCTTAAAATCGTCCTGATTCCTTTTTTTTTTAATCTTTAAAATCTTTTCAAATACACACTTAAAATTAATTTTTCAAACTAAAAAATCAGTTTCAATTTTCTTAGCAAACACAACAATTTTTGTTATTCTTTTTGAATATTTTACAATTCTCAAAAGCTTTTTTTTTAAATTTGCAAAAATCTACATCGTGATTTAAATTATTTCAAATAATTTCAAGTTCTAAATTAATTTTGAATATTATTCTAAATTAAAATTGTAGCGTTCAAACTTAAAATTTAGCTCATTACAATTTTAACAAATAAAGGCTTTTTATTTCTAACCACTCTGTTCAAATTTGTATAGTTGTTAATTGTTGTTTATAATGGCTTGTCCCAGATCTGAATTTTTTTTTTTCAAAAAATCTCTGATCCAATTCAGAAATACATACAATTGCTTTGAAAAAAATTGTTAATTCAGAAATATTTCATTTAAACGCTCAATAATTCATACGTATAAAACACAAACTTTTAACACCTTTTAATTTTACAATTTTTTTAATTCAATTATTTGAAAAATACGAAATAACCGTTTAAATATTTTTATGACTTTAACATTTGAGAGATTTCTGGTTAAAAAATACAAATTACGCTATTATTTTTAAGGTTCAACAGTTTTTAATCAAAAATTAAAACTTCTTTTGTTGTTGAAGATTTATCATTTTAGTAAAAAATGTAATTATTTTGTTGGAAATTTGTTATTCTCTTTTTTTTTGAGTTGAAAATTCAATTATTTTGATAGTAAGTTAATTTCTAATATTTTCAATTGCGAACTAAAATTTTTATCTCTAAATAACAATGCAAAAATATTAATCTGGAACAACTTAAAATAAAAACAATGTAACTTTTATTTTAAAAAGTTTTTAGTTAAAAAATTAATTTAATCGTTCAATTTTTAATGTTACGAACTGAAATTTTTTTGAATTATTATCATTTTGAACCTAAAAAATAATAGCATAATTTGTATTTTTTAACCAGAAATCCGTCAAAAGTTAAAGTCATAAAAATTTTTTAACGGTTATTTCGTATTTTAAAATAATTGAATTAAAAAAATTGTAAAATTAAAAGGTGTTAAAAGTTTGTGTTTTATACGTATGAATTATTGAGCGTTTAAATGAAATATTTCTGAATTAAAAATTCTTTTCAAAGCCATTGTATGTATTTCTGAATTAGATCAGAGATTTTTTGAAAAAAAAAATTCCGATCTGGGACAAGCCATTATAAACAACAATTAAAAATTATACAAATTTGAACAGAGTGGTTAGAAATAAAAAGCCTTTATTTGTTAAAATTGTAATGAGCTAAATTTTAAGTTTGAACGCTACAATTTTAATTTAGAATAATATTCAAAATTAATTTAAAACTTGAAATTATTTGAAATAATGTGAAACACGATGTAGATTTTTGCAGATTAAAAAAAAAAGCTTTTGAGAATTGTAAAATATTCAAAAAGAATAACAAAAATGGTTGTGATTGCTAAGAAAATTGAAAATGATTTTTAACCTAAAGTTTACTTTTAAACAAAATAAATTAATTTTCTATCAAATAATTGGTGTTTTAACTAATAAAATGTAAAGGATAAAGTTTCAAACAAAAATGAAATAGTACAATTTCCAGATAAAAACTGTGCTAAAAAATTGAATTGAACAAGACAAAAAAACGAATTTTCAACAAAAT
>NC_046662.1:135605752-135606599 GCF_010883055.1 Belonocnema kinseyi
CCCCCCCCCCCCCACCCTCACTTTGTCTGAAATTGCTATGCCCTCTTACTCGCTCTAGTACTCAATCTATCCCTTTGCTCTTCTCTCACCATATATCAAGGTGTCCTTCAGTCTGCCAATAGCGTCCACCTTATATACCTTTCATGTAAACTCTCAATATCTTTCCTATCTTTCCACCTCACATCACTGCTCTATAATCTAATACCAGATACCAGCGTATCAAATAATCACATTTTTCTTCTCTAAATTTTTAACCTTATATCTCCCATTCCCCGTATATGTTTTACTACCAGTGCTTCTTTTTTATTCTTTCTTTCATATAAACTCTACGATCTCCATTCATTTTCAAGGTATATCCTGAATATTTAAACTCTTTTACTTCTTCTAACTTCTCTCCCTTAAATCTTCCACTCCATTATTTTTTCTTCTCTCCTTTTCTAAACCTTATTATCATTGAATTTTCTAAATTTAAATTCTATTTATTCCCATCTAAGTATTTCTCCAATCCTGCAATTAGGCCCCTCATCCCTTCTTCATCCTCTGCCATCAACACGATATCGTCCACGTATGCCAGTGTTTCTTCCTCTCTCATCCTAACTCCTCCCTTTTCCTTGTTCTCCTAACTTTACTCTGCTTTTTGTCTCTAAAAATGCCCATACTCTCTTTACTAAGCCCTTAAGTATCCCCCTTTTCACAATAACTTTTTCTATCTCGCCTCTGTCCAACAAGTCAAACGCTATCTTTAAGTCTACGAATATTTCTATCATTCCGCTTTTCTAACTTTTAATCCTTTTAGATATATAAAAGTTTATTCATTACTTATCAGATAATTAATAACATATATGTG
>NC_046662.1:135606609-135610522 GCF_010883055.1 Belonocnema kinseyi
CCCCCCCCCAGATTCCTTTTATAAACCCTGTCTGATTCTGTGGCTCTATCTTTTCGCTTCAACTTCTTTCTTCAATCTCTCTGACAAAATAGTTACATATAGTTTATACAATGTTGGCATTAGTGTTACATCCCTATAATCTTTAACCTCCTCTCCTTTGCCTTTCTTCACTATAAGCACCACTTCTCCACTCTAATACTCTTTTTACTTAAACTATCATTTTATAATTTGGTCTACATATCCCTCTCCCATTTTGATATTTTTGACCTTTTCTTTAAACTGTTCTATTCCTTCCACGGACCAGTCGCGTTTTTCTTCTGTTTTTTATTTGCTTCCTTTTTATCTATATTGCTATTAATTTTTTCTCCCGCTAATGTCACTATTAAGGGAAAGTATTCCCAACTCCTCCAAGCTCTTTAATCACTTTTTTCCCTCGCCCATTCAGTACATTATCTTTTGATTTTCTTCCTCTATCTTCTGTTCTCGCATTTAAACATCTACCTATTAGGAGCCTCATCTCTTTGTTTTTTACTTGTTATACAGTTATACATTCATGCCTTACACCCATCAATATTGCTCCTATTGTTCTACCTTTTTTATTCTTCCTTTTTGCATTTTGCACTTGCCATTTGTGACCTCCTGGCAACCTTCCCCTAACTCTTTATCATCCTTTTTCATGTAGCCACGTCTCCATCATTACTACTACATCTCGCTGTGTCAAATTTCTTATAAACTACCTATCCTTTTTCTTCAATCTTGCTATATTCCACTAACATATTCTCTATTCATCCCTGCATTCGTTCTTCGTCTCTTTTTCCTTCTTACTATTCTTTTTCCTATCTCCCGTTCTTTTCTCTCTTAGTTTCCCGGGACCTCATTTCTTACTATCTCTTCCCTTTTTTGCCCCAATCCCATCATACTTCTTCTAGCTGTATCTTGCCATACTTAACTCTCCGAGTTAAGTAAAATTTCTTAATGGCTAATAATTTCTTATTTCTTAAATTAAAAACTTCTCTATGAGCTTTCATATAAGCATTTCTTTGTTATTATGATTACATTTATTTAATTTTGCAAGAACAATTTTTCTCCTCTTCACGTTTCCTTTCCTATAGTTCGCATTTCCTCTATCTCTGTTTTAACATCTATCCTTTTTAGCACATATTTTACTCCTTCCTGCAATTCGCTTCCTTTTATTCTTAGACCCTACATCACTTAATTCTTTTTCTTTCATCTCTTTCTTTTCTTTCTAATCTTTCTATTTATCTCAGCATTTCCCTATCATTATTCTCACTCTCCCCTACGCAAAATACCGTTTTCATTTTTTGTTCTTCAATATCCTACCTTCCAACTGCGATACCTTTTTATCATAGTCCTCCTGTTTTTCTAATCTTTGTTCTAAAGTATGCATTCTTTTTTTCCAAATTTTCCCTAACCCCTTCCTATTTTCGCATCTCTTTTCTAAGTTCTGCCATTTCTTTCCTAATTTCTTGTTTCATTTCATTTCCTCTTGCCTTCTTTCGTTTACCTGTATTACCTCTATGAGGGCGTTCGCTATGATGTCACGCAACGAGGGGCAGAATGGGTTATTATCAAGCGTGACAAATCGTGACATATGGGGGGGGGGGGCGAGTTATTCTGTGCGTGATGTCACGGGGGGTTTTTTTGTTTGTAATTGACAACCTGAAGAGTATTAAGTCTATATATATCCTAGCTGTTTGATATGTCCTTTGAGAAGAATTAAAAAGTATTAATAATCAGGTTTATATTTTTGATTATGTTCATGTAATGTTTGATTCCCATATTTGAGAAGATTTCGAAAAGTATTTTATAATTATTTTAAAAAATGTGAAAGGGGTAGGGTCGAAAGAACGGGACGTAATATTATATGTGGGGGTCTCGTTAATTCTTGACTGAGCTTGACAAGGGCTACCAGGGGGGGGGGGGGGGAAAAAGCTTATAATAAAGCGTGACTTCATATGTGAACGCCCCCTATCGTAATTGGACGTAATTCTGCTAACGTTAAATTTTCAACTTCTACTGTCCCTCTATGTTCAACTTTATCCTCGTCTTTCCCCTTGTCCTTCTCACCCTCGCTATTCGGAATTTTTCCCGGCGGTCTTTTGATAATTTTCTAAGTTTTCAGGGTGGATCCTACTTCTTTCTTGTCTTTGATAATTTTTCTTTCTGCCCAATCCCTCTTCTATTTTTATAAAGGGTTCGATTGAGCCAAAACTATCCGCCCTCAATCTCTCCCTCTACCGTTTTCCTATATTAACCCCTTTTACTTTTCGGCGTTCAGAATACTTCCTTGTCACCATAAATCAAGACATAAGTTGTGTACTGCGTAGCTTCTGTCTCTACGTTGCTAACTCACACTGCTACCGTACTTTCTTTCGCACTTCTCTCTCGTGCTTATCTCTCTCTAACCCTCCCTATCGCCTCTATCTGGCTGCACCTGTCTCCCCAACCTGATTCTCACGCTGAACAAACTAACTTCTCAGCCTACACAAAATAGTCTCTATCTCCCAAAATATCTCACAGATTTTCACGTGATTAATTTCTAAAATACAAATTCTCACTCACAGAACCATCTAGCAGCCTCATTCCTTCAACTGACTTCAAATTCCGCTACGAATTCACTACAATTAGCACCACTCAGTTACCGCTACCTCACACTTTCATGCCCTCTAGCCTTCTTGCTTAGGGATTATACTGAGAACGTAACACCCCACTAAATCGCCCTTGAGACGTTTCGTTTACTTTAAAGTATAAGCATCGCCTCTGTTATAATTGGCTCTCGCCACTCTAGGGTAGTCAGGCATTGTTGCCTGACCCATTGGCGGGAACCCTGCGCGTGCGATTGTTTCGAATCAAACTTACTACAAATATATTTTGACGGTATCATTGTTGTTCCTATGAGCAGCTAGGGAAAAGGGTTCTTTCATCCTTGTAGAGCCCCGTATACAAGGATAAGTATGTTCACTCTGAGAGGTCGCACGGTATCTCAGAGTCACCGTTTAAGACACCTCACTCAGGCATTATGCAGCTTTCGGCATTGTTGCTGCGCCTGATTTAAATCGAAGGCTAAAACCGACGATGGATTAGAAGATCACATAATTTTTTCGATACGCCCTACTGGGCATGTCTCAAAGTTGCATTCAGGAAATTACATCAGTGAAGGAGACTTTCCACAGCAGATATGACAATTTTTTTGTACAGATTTGGTCTTTAAATCTGTTGGCGATTGGTGCAGAACGCATTGTGCACATGATGAGTACCTGCAACAGATACTATCCGGATATCTCACTCACGCAGGAACGACTTATCTCTGTTCACATAAGGCAGCCCTAAGAGTGCTTTATTACCATCTTTGTAAGTTTTACAGTACTGGCCGTTACCCTGCCCCGCGAAAGCTCCGAGGGCGATAGTCAATTATCCTGAACGAAAAGTGCCAAATTTTTTGCAACTACGATTTTTGGACAAGCAGTCTTCGTTGCACACTCGAGACCTCAGAACCTTTTGCAAAGCTTCGATAAATGAACTATATTTGTGATCGAAATCCCTGCTCCAGCCGACTACAACATCACTGCCCATGAAAGGGAAAAGGTGGAGAGGTATTAAGACCATAAAAAAGAGCTGCAACAAATGTACCCACCATTTTCGGTTAAAGTAATTGTCCTTGTGATCGGTGCTCTCGGAAGTCAGAAACTAGTACCAGTTAAAAACCTTGAAGCCATACCCGCCTGCCAAAAATATGCCAAGGAACTTGCGAGCAGTGATCCCAGATCTGAAACGAGATGCGGTCCAGTAGTATGACAGGGCTATGTCCGTGTGAATATAGTAGGAGACGCTGTAAATGACTGAGTTGCGCGCGCAACCCATTTCTCCACTTCTGAATTTGAAAACTCGAAGA
>NC_046662.1:135610622-135620511 GCF_010883055.1 Belonocnema kinseyi
GACCGGCAATCGTGCATCTTCGAGTTTTCAAATTCAGAAGAGGAGAAATGGGTTGCGCGCTCAACTTAGTCATTTACAGCGTCTCCTACTATATTCACACGGTCATAGCCCTGTCATAGTATTGGACCGCATCTCGTTTCAGATCTGGGATCACTGCTTGCGAGATGGATGCAGAAAACTGTCATCCTTAGGTCGCTTCGTATCTTTAAGACACATGAGGATTTCGCAGGCCTGTCATTGTGAGGACACTTAGCTGCTCAAGGACGACCGCCTTAAGCATTTTCTTTGTAAGTGTCTTCGAATTTCGTTGACCCGCAAGGATGCTTTTCGGACTATTGACCAGTCAAAGCTTGGCATCTCCAAAAGCACCGATGATTAAAATGTTCTTGTCGGCCCTATTTCCCTCTAAGATATTGGCGTAGTGGTATCAGGGTAATAGAACACTCTTAGTGCGGCATTGTGCGTTTGGATGTACCTCATTCCCGCGTGAGTTTGATAACTAGATAATATGTATCCTAGCTGTTCGGGAGGTGCATGACATGCTCTGCAGCTATCATCGGGAATGTTTTGGTTCAAGACATTCTTCAAAACCCTTCGTGCCTGAGTTTAATCCAGGTGATTCAAAGAAAGCAAACGTCAGCTTATACTACATCGACTGATCCTTCATATTTCTATGAAAGATGCCGTGCATCCTCTTATCGAGGAGCTGTTCACGGAAATTTCTCTCCTGTCTTCTCTTGATCAAGTCATCAGGAGTGAGTAGTCGAGATGCATAAAGTTTGATGCATTTTACTCAGCCGTGACAATTTTAAGAAGTGGGCCTCGTCCCCCAAACAGAATAAAATCTTGACCAGTCATATATCAAATACTAGCGTCACATCAGTTTCAAATATACTTTAATGTAAACAAAATCAAATGAATATATTTAATACTTGTTGAAATATCGAGGTTACTTTCTTCTGACACAGACAGATAGACATCTAGTTATTAGTTTTTCTTCTCGAAATTATGATACGTGTTTAATTGGCGTTCGATATCTGTGGCATGACAAAAGCAATGAGCGACATAACATAGAAATTTATCTTGAGTTTCTTAATAAGCAAAGTAAGAGGCAGAGGAATTCTTTCAAAAATAAAAGTATTGTTTATTGCCATCCTAGACGAGGTAATAAATACAAGAAAGCTCCAAAAGCTTATTGTTGGTAGAGAAGTGGTAATTGCCGTGTGCGGCCTATGTGAAAATCCCAATAAAAAAATCTAACATGTTATTTATAGCTGTACGATGCTTGCTTCGTAAGAATACACACATATAAATAATTATGTTTGCTGGAATCGTCCATTAAACAGATTGTCCTGAATCATGGCTTGCTAGAGCTAAAGTGGGATATCCTGGACGTATAGAAGGTGAAGAAAGTAAGGATTCACTCGATCTTTATCTTTTCCGATGGGAATTGCTATCCACAAATTGAGATTTAAGGATAATCAAGATTTTCTTTTTAAAAGCAACTGTTTTTCGTTAAGTTATAATGTGATGATCATATTCCATGCTATTCTGGAGGTATATACGCTTTAAAGTGGAGAAAAAATTATTTTTGTCTAAAATTAAAGAAGAATGTTTTTTATTGATATTTGGTCGAATGGGGTGGGTAAATTAAATTGTTTTTAAGCTGTATTTTGATTATTTCGGACAGATAAAAAATCATTCAAATGTTCTGGTTGCGGTAAAATTAGTTAAATTATCGTGAATATTGAGTTCTACTCCTAAAGAAATCAATAGTTACTCCCATCCTCTGGTCACTAGATAGCCAAACTTTAAATATCATATTTTGATTCTGCTCTGAGAGTCTGGCTCGAACAGCCGTGGAGTGACGACGTGTCTTTTGTGCTGCTCTGCAAAGATGAAAGAGGTGGTAGAGGGAAGCCTCAATATATATAAAGACCAATTTAAGAACGTGATCAGGCAGTGCAAGTGTAAACAAAATTGATTAAAAAATATATTCAGTGATGGAGCAAGGGCCTTCAGACATAAGATTCAACCTCGTCACATTCTATGAGGAAAAAAATTCCAAAAAGATGTCCAGCTTAAACACATGTAAAAATTGTGTCCAAAAGGCAATAGCGAAGGGAATGGCTCAAAATGAATTTACACAGTGGGAACCTATAAAGTGTAATTAGAACGAAGACGTAAACGAAAAAATATACAGAATTACAAGTGTACCTCGGGGAAAAGTCATCTCCAAACAGGAACAAATTAGAAACAGAAACATGATCCTGTCAGATACTGAATCGGACGACGCTACAGTTAGTCTTAAAAAACAAAGAGCTAGAGGCACAGGTGAGACGCCTGGAAAAGTGCAAGTCATTCCGTTTAACAATAGGTACGAGAAAATTCTTGAAAAAATGGCGCCAGGTGGCACGAGTGTTGATACGCTGAAACTATTTCTTTTTTCCACTGAGAATAATGAGATTGGTATGGTTACTGCAGAACAAGAATCAGGAAAACAGGATCTCATTATTAGTGGCCAAAAATACACACCACCTTTATTACCGCTATAAATGAGCCACTCTTCAAATCAGGTGACGGATTCAAGAAACTAACCGACCTACCAGCGTCGGCTAAGGCCACGATTGGATTCGACAGAACAGCCGGCAAAGCATACCTGAAGGCAGAAAACCTTGAAAACCTTAAAAAAAAGGTCATTGATGTTCTAAATAAGTGTAAAGTAGAATACTTGACGCATGCCATGAAAGGGGAAAGTAAAAAAGAAAAGAAAAATTCGTCAATTACTTCTTTTTAATGGGTCAAAGCAGATATAGAATCCAGTTATGCCTTTAACCCAACCAGAGAAATTCAGTTTAAAAACAAGTATTCACCTCTATTTATATCCGATAAACAGATTCTTACTTCAGAAATCAAGGGGATCAGAGATAGAGGCAGAGCACAAGTCTCACCGACTACACGAAAAACAAACCACAAGGGCACCACAACTCAGAAAAATAATAAAGAATGCAGGCGGACTCCCAAGCTCATTTCTATGTAAGGACCTATGGGAAATAATCGACCAGGCACCATTCCATGAACGACTGTTTAAGCTCCAGGGGATATCCCTAGATAAACAACAACAATATACCTACGAAAAGATCCTCGAGAAGAAGACGTCAATACAATGGGACCGTATCAATTGCGACACTACCCACCGTTTAACTTTTAGACGTAAGCATTTACATATTATATAATATATTAAATATATCAGACCCGTCTGGAAAACCACTAGGATAAGTAGACAGAAACTAGATATGGGCATTATGTATTTATAAACAGTCTATCCAGTTTGAGACAGGGCATGATCAACACATTTGATCCTGTCCTGCACTCAACTCCCGCTTAAGTACACATAAATCTGTAACACAATCATAAAGAATACATTTTTATAAAAATAATAATAATAATCCTGCTCTGAGACGCTGTTATAAACGGCGCTAAGGTATTCCCTTTCCACGTTCTTTGTTTTAATTTTTGAATTTGACATTTATTTATTTGATCGAAAATTTAACCCCGACCGATTCCAAGAGACGACAGAAGTATTATGTATTAGGTTGTCCATCTACGCGTCAAGAATAATCTCAGAATTTTCTTAATAGGTGGGAAAATCGGTTTGTAGTGGATTGAAGCTAACTGATTCTAATGTATAGCTCATTCAATGCAATTTGCAACTTTTGATTAAAGTTAAAAATAAATACCAGTTTAAACTTCAAAATATTCTTTTATTATTTCAGTGTTCTTTATAAAACAGAATTTTATTTTTTTTTTTAAATGGAGAGAAAAATAATTAGAAAATCTTCAATAAGTATTCTAATCATTATTTGCGTACCTTCATTTGTTATTTCTTGGTTTCTTATAATTCGATTGACCTATTAAATTAATTTTGAAATTACTATTATTATTATTAATATTGCCTTAGGGAACCGAAATACCGCTGTGAGGCGCCACCGGTGACTATCGTCCTTCATTTTTAAAGCATCGAGTGATTAGAGGCTGGTGACCTCTAAGACTCATGCAGACTTATTTCATGTGGATGAGTTTTTTCATGCAAAGCAAATGGGCTTAGGTGTTTTTAGTGAACATGCAATGAAGTCATTGACCACAATTACCAGTTTTTTGGGAGAAACACAAAGTTTCTAAAGCTCATCCAAATTTTGAAGCTAAGGTGCTACGTGCTCCTTGCTATTACGACGGCTTTCATGTTTAGTAAAAAATATTTATAATATATTTTATCTAAAATAACACAAAGGCATCTCCGAAACACGTACTGATAAAAAAGCAGAATGTGCAAGCACTTTTTGATTGAACGTTTACGAGAATAGCCATGAGTATTTTCTACAGAGAACTACAAATATTTCAAAATGTTAATAAATGATGCAGTATATAGTGTCAAGGGAAAAAACGCGCTCTCAAGAGTGCGACTCATATTGTATGTTTAACTCTTAATAATCACTAGGGGTCCGACTAACCCCACGCCATGACCGATGTGCGAAAAACACCGACCGTTCTTGAGCACTGATTGTAGAATGACTGAATAACTTTGTCCAAACTTATCTATTCAAACAACCTCTTTAAATCAGAGTGTTGTTTTTATCTTCAAATCAATGCATTTACCCTTACAATAAATGTACTTTTTAGAACTATGTGTATCAAACCATTTATTTTCTTAAAAACATATCTCTGGAGTAAAATCCTAAATCTTAACGTTAACGTATTAAACACTAAAAGACTTGTAGACCAGTGACCGAAGCATGAAAAGGAGTGGCTTGGTGCCACAATTACAAAGTGGAAGAGAGTGATATTGACAGTGATATTCGTGTACTGTTGATGCCTGGGAAGATGACCAGTATGTTTTCAGCAACCAATTTGTGTCAGAAAAAAGCGCACACAGGTCATAGTTTGCGAAATCATGTTTTTTAAAGATTGCTACCAAGATATGAATCGGGATAGAAAAAGCTTCATTATTATTAAAAAAATTTTAAATGATGTACAGTTTGGTTGGTCGAACTTCGAGATTGGTTAATTTGTTTACTTTAAAAATAAAAATAAACACCGAAAAAAAGAGTTTCCAATTTTGGCCATAATGTACGCGGATCCTTCAAAATGTTTGAAAATCTGTATTTTTGTACAGTAAAAGATTGTGCAAAATTTCCGCTTAATGTAGTAAATACTTCGGCAGGAAATCTGTTTGTTGTTCACAGATTTTCCCTTTTTTCAAAGGCTATACTTTTGAAAAAAAAAGTTTTAAAGCAATGAAAGTGTGGAATTGTAATCCCCAACGTCTGCTGTGCCCAAAACAGTACTCAGATAATTTTTTTTTTAATTGAGTTAGTCAAAAATGGTTAAAAGCAGAAAAAGGCGTGTGCTTTCTTATAAACAAATAGAATAACTCTGTTGAATTTAGTCTTACAAAATTGCGGTTTCAGTCCATGATCAGTTTATGAGTTCTGAATGAAGAAATAAAAAAGAAAATATTATACCATCTTGAAATTGCGTCCTTTGTAAAAATCTCGTGAACGAAGTAACATATTAAGACGATTTTTTTTATTTTGCGCAAAGTTTTTGCGCTGATTATGAATTCTACATTAAAAGTTTGTCAACTGTATAAGCAATGTTTTAAATTTAGGAGTATTTTTATTATTTTTATTAATTGCGCTATTCCTGAATTAATTTTCCAATTGAATGTTAATTATATTTTATCGATTTAAAGTTAAATAAATTATGTCTTATTGTTTTCGACTTTCTACATTTAGTTTGGCAGAAATGTGTATTGAATTAACAATTTATTGTCCATAAATACACTGAGTTCCTAATATTTTTCGTCAAACTGATTTTGGTAATCTTATGATTTATCCTATGTTTTTTTTATATTAAAAATGCAAAAACATAAAATGTCCCAGAATAGTCAACATTCGAAAAACTAAAATTTGTGTTGAATTGGTTTGGAAAAAGTAGTGTATATTAATTAAAATTACGCGAGATCATCAGTTCTCACATTCAAAGTCAAAATGTGAAAATCAAAAAACGTAAAAGATCCAAAAATAGTCAAATTTAGAAAAAATAAGAATTGTGCTGAGTTGTGCTAGACAAATGCTATTCTCTATATTATAGAGAATAAAGACTGCATTTGTTGAGCACAACTCAGCGAAAGTTTTGGTTTCTCTCGATTTGATTATTTTTTGTTCCTGTATGTTTTTCGAGTTATTCTATTCGTTTATAAGAAAAAACGCCTTTTCTTGCTCTTAGCCATTGTTGACCAACTTAATTCAGAAAGAAAATGATCTGAGCACTGTTTTTGGTATAGGAGATGTTAGGAACTACAATTCCACACTCTCATTGCTTTAAACATTTTTTTCTTCAAAAGTACAGCCCCTGAAAAACAGACAATCTGTGAACAACAACCAGATAGCTCACCAAAGTATTTACTATATCACGCTGAAATTTCGCACAAGCATTCATTATTGTCGACATTGGAAAGTGACCCATTTTCCGGTTTCGTTTTTTCTTAAAGTAAACAAATTAACCGATCTCGAAGTTCGACCAACCAAATTGTACATCTTTTTAATATATTTTATTAATAATAACCCCCCCCCCCCCGAGACTCATATCTTGGTTGCAATCTTCACAAAACATGATTTTGCGAACTTTGATTTGTGTGCAGTTTTTTCTGAGACGAATTTATTGTTGAAAACATACTGGCCTTCTTCCCAGGCATCAAACCTACAAGAATATCACTGTCGCTTCCACTTTGTAATTGTGGCACCATGAAATGCTTTACTGATTGGCCTATTGTGAATTTTTTAGTAAAGAAAGTCACTTCGATGCATAGATTTAAGGCAGTCGGCATCAAAAGTGTTGAGATCAAACTGACCCCGTGTGATTATTATTGATTTCTAGAGAACTGTGATTGTAAAGGGTAATGTTAGTTAAATAATATAAGGTTCATTTTTCGGCAAATAAGAAGCTAGGTGTCTAATGGTTTTCTGATGGAATAAAATCTTTGTTTAACTAGTTAATTAACAAATTGAGCATTTATTTATCTTTTTCACAATTACACCAGATTTATGCTCGTAGATTCCACTTGAATGTTTAGTTATCCATTTTTGTGGCGATAATTACAATTTTACACTTGCTCGCGTTGGTTATAAACCATGAAAGATGTTCGCTTATTCACGATTGTAAGCCTACTAATGATTTCGGCACCAGTCATTACATACACTTACATAAATACCTGTACAGAGAGGCGCTCAATCTCTTACATAAAGATAATGCGAATCAAACCACATTTGATATAAGTTTCAATCTTAACAGGTTACAATGGATACTCCTCAGAAATATCTTCTTTGGTCTCTTAGTAATATGTTTTTATACTCTAGGGTTAGCTTCAATTTGATAAAGAATATTTTAGTCGGTTCGGAATATTGTTATGTTTCCAAAATCTTATTGTCTTAAATGGTCTACGTTGAAAAAATTATATTACATTTAAGAAAAAGAAGTTACTAAAAGCATACACCAATTTTATGACGGCAGCCGATTATTTTTGACTAACTTCCTTATAAACTAATAAATCAATTTTCCATACCATGCAGACGTTTTTCATTATTTTCCTTAGGTCTTCCTGTCATGGAAAACTATCCGAGTTAATAGTTTATGAGTAAGTTCAACAAAAATGATTGATTTTCACGCCTGGTATACCCTTAGACCAGACAAAATAAAGTTTTTGAAAATCATTTTGTACTGTTGATCTGTAGGTATTATGGTCGACGTGGGAAGTCTTCTAGTCTAGAATTGGAGCTGTCTGATAATGAAGAGAAATCTTCTTCTGCTACAAAGCCTTCGACAAATATTACAAGCATGTAAGGATATTTTTGCAACATATTCAATCATTTTAATGAAGACGATAATATGCCTTTAATCTCTGTTTTAGGAACAAGCCAAAAGCAGGGTTAAGTACAAATTCTGGTGGCGGGCACAAAGTCAGTAAGAATCATAACGTTTTTTTATTCACTTAAAGCACAGAGCAAAAAACTTTACTGTATTATATAATGTACGCAAATATGTGTTTCGAAGATTTTCAATGTGAAATTACATCAGAGACCGTCACTAAAACGAAACGAAACAGAAATATAATTTGTTTCGTATTAGTCTCGAGCCCGAAACGTGAGTCTTTTCTTACTTCGTTTCGATGTAAATTTTTCACTTGAATTCGATTTTGAAAAATGAAATAAGAATTTGATTTAATTTTTCACTTAGCTTTTTTAATGCAACTGTAATTATACACAATTTTATATTAGTTTCTACAACACTCCCTCGTGAAAATAAATGCCTACTAAATATAGCTTTCAGGATAATTGAAGGCAGACTTTTGTATTTTTCTATTATATGCCCTTGAGTTTATACCTGTATTAGTGGCAGACTGCAAAAATATACACCATTTGCTTTGTTAATATCCTGAAGGACCTTATCTGATTTTTGATATCTATTAGCCAAACCCTCAGGGGTCCTTTGTTAAAAAATAGAACAAAAATTTTAATTAAAAAGATCTAAATCTGCATTCGGTGATTTGAAAGAATATATTAGGAATCTACGGCCTTTTCTGATTTTAGCGACATTTAATTTTTTTTATAAAGTTTCAAAATTTGAGAAGTATTAAGCATTAACAATGATGCTTGAGTATTGAATCTGATGCTTGTTTGCTTTTCAGGTCTACAGGGATAAGAGACTAAGCTTTTAAGATTACTATCGTAAAAATAGCAAAGGTTTTCTTTTGTAGATTCTAATGTTCATTTTATACGTTGACCTCCATAATACGGACCCCATCTATAGGGACGGTCATTTCCAGGAAACAAGTAAAATATTTGTGACTATATAGTTGCCATTTGCTAAGGATTAAAACTTTATAACCCCAACAATTTGTGAAATGCAATAAAGTGATTTGCAAATAAGAAATGCCAAACCTGTAGGTCCTCACGACTACAGACATCTAACATTTCTCATAAAAAGATTAAACTTTTCATTTTTACAACTATCTAGTAGACTGTTTATCGTTTTTATCATTAAATTTATCTTCTTGTAACAAATAAGTGCCATGAAGGTGAATAACTTTAGCAATTTGTCAAATGTAAACAGGGTTAATGGCGACCCTTAGGGGCCTTAAGGTGGCCTTGGAATAATGGGGGTCTTAATTACGATGGTCTAAATGGCGATAGTTTTATGGGAACCAAAATATGACTGTTTAAAACACATTTAAAAAATCGGCTTACTATACCTATATATGCGCTCTCTTCAGTTGGTATTTATTTTCATGGGAGTATGTTCGAATTACAAGGATTTTCGAGTCTTTGTGAAGCGAACCAGACATTGCCGTCTTTCGACTGGAGAAAAGAACAGGGAAAAAAGGCCATTACGGGGGAGGGTGATGTAGAAACTTGATGCCCTCTATCGGAAAATCTTCTTGACACACTGCAGCTGTGACTCGAAAATCCGCTTTTTCATGCATGTGTTGAAGAAAAGAATTTTTTCTCTAAGTTGAAATAAAAACTGTATACTTGATAGTTTTACGCCACAGGCATTGTATATTTTAATTTAATTAAATTGTTCCGATTGAAGGTATTTTTAAAATCTCTATCTTTCAAATTTTATATCTGATTCGCATTCACATATGTAATTCATAATAATTGTCCTCTTAAAAAATTCAGAAGAAGACACAAATCGTCAGACTTTCTGATCATTTCTGCCTATTCTGAAGGGGGTAAACCACCTTGACGGTTTTAAAAAATCGATTTTTTTTTTTGGCTTAAAGTGTTCTTGACGGGGTCTACTTTAATGTAGCATGCATTTCCAGTCC
>NC_046662.1:135620611-135624751 GCF_010883055.1 Belonocnema kinseyi
AATAAAAGGATATATTACTCTATACCATCGCGAGTTGTTTTCATGTTAAAAAAAAATTCTGAAAATGCCCTCTTTTTCGAACGCTCAAGGTGGTTTACCCCCAAGATATATAACAAGTTTTACTATTTCGAGTGAATAAGATCACTCCCTATCTAAAAAAGCAGTTCACTCGTCTATTGGAAACTGATTGAGAATTTCCTAACTTATCGAGAAATCAATTAAAAATTGTGAAATGTGATGTTCCACAAGAAAAGATTCCTCGTTGTCAGTATCGAGTTACGCATAGGGACATATGGCCGGATAAATTCCCGAAAGTTTTGTTCAAAACTAAGCTATAATAATAAAACTGACTAACTATATTTTTTCTTCCAACATAAAATGTCTCCACTTTCGGTAATTTCCGGAACACAAATATAATGTCGCGAGATAGAGTATAGTTTGAAGTATAATTTCCCATCGAAATCCTAAATTGACACATTTGACTGTTATTGGCAAAAACTCGAATATATACGTAGTTTATAACTTTTTAAAGCAAATAAATATGGGGTTTTCCACGAAAAGTGTCATATTCGGCCAAAGGAAAGTTGAAAAGAATGTTTGGAGCACATCTTTCAAAATCTTTGCACACATTTTACATGCATAAAGAAATTTATTTTTCACGTGGCCTACTTATTGTGCCCATGTATAAAAGACACCAAAATCTATCTATTTTTTTTTTGATAAATTTTTAAATGATGAAATAAATGGAGAACATAAGATCTTTTTAAGTTGTTTTTTCTAGTACTATGTTCAGTATACTGCCTATATTAGTATAAGTAGGTAATATTATGAAATATTTATATAAAACAAATAACTGTATTTTTGTTGTAAAACAGTCTTAATTTTAAGGTACATTTTCCTTTCGGGGCATTTTGCGAACACCAAAATAAAGCAAAAGGGGAAAAAAATCGATGCTATTAAATAGTTTTAGATTCGCATCTTTTTCCTTTATATGGTGTCTGCTGCTCACCTAAATCTAACACAAAATCAAAAGATTTTTGACTTGAGTAGCTGAGCCCATTTTCCACACCCACAGACGTTGGAGCGGACATTTAAATCATAAAACCGGTGACACGTCTTTGAGACTTTTTTGTTGAGTAAGAAATCAAAGCACAATATCATGTAAATCAGATTTTAGTAGCCCATGGTCTACTGACGTAGCATGATTTTTTTTAGAATTTTCAAACATTGCGCAGACAATTTGTGAGCATACAAACATTTCATTTTGTAGACGGCAACAAATATTATAAGGTATATTTTCAGGATGTGGTTCAAATATTATACGTTATATCTCTTCATAAGGACTTCTCGAACGACTGTAAGATTTTGTTCTTATTTCAGAGTGTCTTTAAGTAAATTTTCATGCAATATAACTTGTATTTTAAGTCTAGTTTTACCTATAAAATCATGGTGACAGAAAAAGGAGACTTTCTGTGGAAACGCCCATATGTATTTTATCGTAAAAATACATAGATTCTAAATTCTCAATTTTGGAACCGCTGACTCTAAAACTGAATATGAAAATTATTTTTAAAATATGTAGGCCCTCAGATAAGCCAAATAAAATAAATTACAGTTTGTAAATTTTCTTAACAATTTTACAATTACAGATTTAAAAGTTAAAAATGCTGAATCTATGGGATCACATTTTCAAATTCAGCAATGAAGTTAGATTTTATATAAATATTAATTATGAAATATAAGTCAAAGCTGCATCTGCATAAGTATATAGGACCCTGATAAAATGATTATTCTTTGAATCCAAGTTTGTATGAATTCTAAATATTTTCTCACGACATTTGACTTTGTCTGGTGTCTATTGTCCAGTAAAACTAACAATTATCGTCAGAAATCGTTAGAAATCTTTTTTTTTTCTAACCATTCTGCACTTTTTAAGTAGGGCAATTCGGAATCACAACTAATTGAATTAATCTTCAATTACTTTAATGTTGATGTTGCAATGTTTTTATGTGCCTGTGAGTATTCAAAATCAAAATGTAGAGTAACCAAATATTAACTTTTTTAAATTTATTTTATTTTATAAGACATACTTATTACGTTAATTTACACCAATATAGAAAAAATCTTGACGGACTCTCTCGACCGGCGGACGAACGATAACTGATTTGAAACATTTTGGTGATCGGTAGATATTAGGGTCAACCTAATCTTTCGGAGTAATTCCTCTGGCCATGAGGGGTTTTGGTGGTCGAAGGCTTAAAACAGGGTCTTTCTTTCCCTGTAAATCGTTGAGGCCATGGTCAGCCGGATCGAATATTGTGAGCTCTTTTTGAAGAGCCTAGGTCCTCAGTTTATGGGAGGAGAAGGAAGGGGAAGGAGCGACCGGTCGCTAAGCTTTTTTTTCTCTAATTTGCAGTTTTCTTCTCCATATGGGCGATGGTACCGGGACTTGTGCTTGTTCTGGCTTAAGCGCGTTTTCTTGGGCATTTCTACCTATATAAAAACGAGGATGCTAATGCAGCCATCGCACGGGGTATGTAGGATTTCGGAATTTGAAAATCCCGACAGAAGAATTGATTTACCTCGGCGTTGGAGGAAATTCGAGTATCCTTACAGCTTGAATGGACCCGGAGATAATTATTTTAATTTAATGTTTTATCAAAAATCCAAATATTTTCGCAACTTGGTAAGGCCTAGAGGAAATTGCATTTCGAGACTTTTCAAAACCCGTATATCTTCGCAGCTTAGGAGGTCCTAGAAGAAGTTATTTAGTTTCGCGGTTTTTTAGAACTCGGTTATCCTGGAAACTCTGGAAGACCCGGAAGGAGTCATTAAGTTTGGCGATTGTTTAGAAAACGGGTATCCCCGCACCTTGGAAGGACCCGTAAGGAGTTATAAAGTTTTATCAATTATAGATACACTATTATAAAGGTGAAAATAAAAAATTGACAATATCATGTCCCTGTAATAGTATACGCTTGTGTTTGAAGGAATAATTTTCCTAATTGCAGGGTTTTATTAAGCGTGTTTTCTTCAATAATATCCTATATCTTAGTTTACTGCGTATAAAAATAATTCGGTTTAGGCTGTTGGACTTAAATTCGAACTTTGAAATTCAATCGGATCATTTTACTGTATGTGACCGACCGCGAAGAAAGGGACCTTAGCGCTAAAGCTGAATTTTACAGTACGAGCGATCGTAGCCGAGTGCGCAAGCAGGCATTTGAGTATTGGGGGAGGCGTTAACGAAAAACACCATCACCACCACTTATCACTACATCTTTAGGCGCTTATATCCATGAGCCAGTGGAGCTCACAGACACAGCGCATAACAGCTGTAGTGGTAAGTAGTGGGGCTGGATTTCGGAAGCCTCTCGTTCGGTCTCCGGCTACGTGTATCATGCCTATGTTTGCAGCTTAATAACAAAAAAGTAATCAACTTAAAAATGTTCTGTTTTTGGAAATGAAAGAGCAACTCAACAAATATCGATTGGTATAAAACCCTAAAAATCGATTTTTAGCGCGTAAGGTCCCGTTCTTCGCGGACGGTCACATATGAAAACTGGTAAAAAGTAGTTTGTGCACGTTCAAGGAATTGACAAATCTGTATATATCATAATTTTGTTTGGCCATATAGACCAGTCAATTACATCATTCGATTTTTTTCATTCGAATGAATTACATGTGCTAGTACTTACAATATTGTTATATTCCCAAAATTCAAAAGCTTTTTGCTAAGAAACATTTTAAAAAATTGTTTTATCTGTAATTATTATTATTTTTTACTTTTTCTTACGTCAACCCGGTTTTTCCTCATAGCCATGGACTAAGTCAAGTGATTGATGAGATAAGGATGTTATAAGGTAATTTAATATGATGTTTGAGATTTTTGTGATGCTGAATTACTCCGTAAAAGGGGCTATGTAAGCGGAACGCCTACTCTACTACAGCTAGAACAAGCCGGCAACAAAGAAAGAGAGGCGACACTAAGACCAACCGCGGGCAGGCATCCAATAGATGAAGAGCGATGCTTTAGGCCCCGGAGAAACATCAACAATAAGGTTTCTCTCAAGCTTAAAGATCTGGCTGAAATGGATGACGAGCTTCGTGGACATTTTTCCGGTGAATCCGACCTCTGGG
>NC_046662.1:135624851-135638469 GCF_010883055.1 Belonocnema kinseyi
TGTTCTCAGGGGAACGCGAATTTTCATCATAGTCGCGGACTAAATCCGGTCACTAGCCGCGGATGACCTTACGCGGCAGACGGTTCAGTTGAAGATGAAGGTTTCTCCTCTGGATAATGTTTTAAAACTACCAACCTGTGTACAGTGTTATGAGGACCAGCGTTGATGGGCCGAATGAAGTGATCCCAGACGAACAGCCTTTTGCGCTTGATTCGCAATGGACTAAGACTGATGCTGGCATGCTGGGATTTTTTTTTTTGAAGTTGGCTAAGAAATAAAAAAAATAAAGAAATAAACCTCTAAGGCAGCCAATTATGAGAACCACAAGATGGACTTTGTAGCCTTGGTACCGCCTGCTCAATTCGAAAAGAAGAGTTTGATATATTGACCCAGTTTTTTGTTCTCGTTTGTCATGATATTACCATCGGATGGTGCCAAAAATACAATCACCAAAATTATCTTGTTCTTCAGATCTTCGAGGATAACATCAGACTTTGTAGCATTGATACGTTGAGTAGTGGAGAGCGAAAAATTGCAGTATATCTGACACTGATCATTCTTCACAACGACTTGAATTCCCTCTGGGCGTATGGCAGGATGGGCATTAGATCAACACCATGGTAGTGCCGAAGATGGTAATATGACACTTTTAGAGCCGCATTGTGTCGGTCTATGTACCCGTAGCATGCATACTTTGAGCATCCACTGAGAACATGTTTAGGTGTTTCTGGCTCTTGCTTGCACGCTCGGCAGTTTGTGTCGCCTACAGGTACATTAATTATACGGTCACAATAAGGTGAGCATCAAAAGTGTTGGTGATGCTAGGGTATGTGTAATGCCGCTGGAATGAAAAAGGAGACTACGCTCCTCTGCGTTCCTATCTGCGTAACGGAATAGAAACGCTGTAGCGTTGACGGCTTCATATTAATGTCCGAGTTGCATAGGAGAATCTGTGTTATTTAGAACTGAGCAGGTTGCAGCTAGAATCGTTTTTTGATGAAGATACTCTAAGCTTAGCAAACCTCTACCTCTTTATCTCTCGGGTGTTATATACGAGGTACGAAAGATCTGAGATGATGACTTCGATAAATTGTCATGATCTCGCGTGTACTTCGATCAAGTTGCTTCAACTCATCGACGTTCCGGTTTACTGTACCAAAACATGCAAAGCAGTATAGGAACGGGCAGAATATTGGTCGTCTAGATCTGTTCCTTTCCAGATACTTCGGAAGCCCACATTTTTCTGAGAATTGAACGATACCTTTTTGCAAGGGCCGTTTTTAACACATTCAAATTTTGGGTGTCCGTTTGTGGTATTCTAAGATGTGCATATGTTTCTCCATTACCAAGATGTTCAATGTATATGTGACATTGTTGTAGTCACAATTTTTTTTGTCAAATGTTATAACAAATCTTGCTTAATAAGTAGTTCATGGTCCGTGTTATCGAACGCCTTTCGGTAGTGAATCCAAGCCATGGGCAGATTATATCGATAGCTAATAGAATCCGTTGTAATACACCTGTCTATGAACAGGTTCTCCCTGCAACCTGACAGGCCTCTGTTGAATCCGCGCTGTTCAACTATTGCATTCCATACCAGATCGATAGATGTTAACATCCTCTCTTTGATAATGCTAGTGAATAGCTTTTAGCTGGTAATGAAACAAGCTATGGGCTTGTAGTTCTTTGGACTTGACAAATCTCTGATCTTAGAAATCAGTATTCTGCGTCCTCCCACTAACTACTGCGGGATGGGTTGTTCTCCGTTCAACATATTAGTGAATATACGAGCTGGATGCAGTGAATTATATGGCTACGTCACGAGTGTCGCACAGTCCCACCCATGATAGGCATCTATCGGATTGAGGCCTTGGTTCAGTTAGGAGTGGCAATAGGACCGAACCTAGGTGACGACCCCCCAGTGGGGTGAAATGAAAAAAACGGGGCTCAATGTCGCTTAAATATGATGCACAGGGTGCATGAATAAAAAAAACTGGTTGACTTGTTAAGTTAATTGTTCTAAGCAAATCATAATAACAAATAGACAAAATAATGGAAGTATAACTGCACGTTAAAATTGCTTGCCTTTACCGTATCGGCATTTATTGCCAAAAAAGAATCGCTTTTTTTCTTATTCTGTACAAACTATCTTGTCAGTAATTTCCATTAAAGAGAATTTGTTAACCGATATTTGTTTATAATTTTGTTCAACAAATTATATAAATAAATGCCTATTTTCGGCATTTATGGGTAAAAAAGAATCGTTTTTTATTCTGTACAAACTATCTTATCAGTGATTTTACTAAATTATAATTTTTTTAAATAAATTATAAAAACAATTGTTTATTACCGAAAATTACTTGCAGAAAATGTCGTTTTTTTGCGAATTTTCTTGAAATATAGTTTTCCATGTTGTATGGTGATGTAAATTTACCATTCATTATCTTTTATATATTTAAGCAACTTATATTAGTAAATGTTTTTTATCGGCATTTATGGACTTTCTTCTAACTATTTACAAACTATCTTGCTAGTAACGGGTATTAATAAAAATGTTCCTTCTGATATTTTTATCTCTATTTTTTAGACAAATGATGATTATCTATATTTACTGAAAAACCCTAGTTATTCCTGCTTAGCATATAACTTCATGAGAAACAAAATGCAAACTTGTCACTTGTTTGTATTTTGTTTCTCATGAAATTATGTACAAATACAATAAAAAACAAACGAAAAAGAGTGTAAACTTAAGATCGCTTAGCAAAAGAACGACATTATTTGCCAGTCAATTCCGATACTAAACATTTTTTTGTAAAATTTATTTTAAAAAAATATAAATATCGATTTACAAAGTATGTTCAATTAAAATCACTGACAAGATAGTTTGTACAGAATAAGAAGAAAAAAACGATTCCTTTTTATCCATGAATGCCGATGATATGCATTTGTTTGTATAATTTGTTAAACAAAATTATAAACAAATATTTGTTGACAAATTTTCTTCAATTAAAATCACTGATAAGACAGTTTATAAAGAATAAGAACAAAAAACTATACTTTTTTCCCATAAATGCCGATAATAGGCATTTTTTAATATAATTTGGAGAACTGAATTATAAATAAATATCGGTTGAAAAATTTTCGTCAATTAAAATCACTGACAGGATCGTTCGTACAGACTAAGAAAAAAAATCTTTTTTGCCCATAAATGCCGACAATAGGAATTTTTTAAAACAAATATCAAGTGAAAAATTTTCATGATTGTCATTTTTACGGTAAAGTCAAGCATTTTTAACGCACAATTATTTTTTGCGAGCGAAGAATCCATGGTTTTGGCTATTTGTTAATATAATTTGCTTATAAAAATTAACTTAACAAGTCAACAATTTTGTTTTCATTCATGCATGCCTGTGCATAAAATTCAAGCGATATTGAGCAAGGGAAAATTTTTTGAGAAGGTTAAAAATAAACCCGTCAAAACGGACATTTTTTTTTGCATCAACATAAAATTTTAAATAAATCAAAATTCAAAATTCGAGGGACACTTTGTCAAATACGTTTATCGGGAGTATCTATAATGACCATTGGTTCAATTGTGCGCGCCCTTACGAGTTTATTCCCTAGGCAGCTCTTCCAGTGTCTGATATACTCGTTAATGTCATTCCGCATACCAGGCCACGTGTATCGTTCCCATATACGTCTATATGTTTTGGTGACTCCCTTCTGTCCTCCATGTAAGCTATTGTGGAATTCAGGAATGATTTCAGGTCTTAGTGCTCCGGGTGGAACTTCCAGCCAGCGGTGACATAGAGTAATGGTAACATTACCACCCTGGAATATGTCGGCTAGCAATTCGGACATCCTATTTTGAGGTAAGGTACCCAGCAAATCTCCGGAATTGGCCATTCGACATGTTCTTTCCTTGTCTTGGTCCAGTGCTGTCCTTAAGCACTCTAGTCCAGAGATCACATCTTTCCAGTCAATTTTGTCAAAATGATTTCTTTTGACTACGATAGAGTACACTTTAGTTTTCCCAAAAGAAGTAATCAGGACCTGTCCCTTCTGAGGCCTATTTTCCCACAAATCCTGTGGATAAACACGCTCTGTAGCTAATAAAAGTTTAAAAATGGGATTGGTTGGTTCACAATCTTCTGAGATAAAATGAGCGTAATTCTCTATGCAATATGTGAGAGATTTAGTCCATTCGTGTTCGATTACATCTTTATCTGGATGCTAATTGATTAATCTGTCTTGGAAGCATAGTGTACTTCTTATCGACAGGCATCCCTTTGTGACGGTTGATTTCCTCTACGTTGTCACCCGTGGGCTGCTGGAGTTGAACAGGCAGCGGGTATAGTTGACGCGACTGGCGTCTGGAATAATGATCTCCTTATAGGTTTAGTTCCTATAATGGAAGATTCTATTACCTCAAGTAAGTTTTTGAACCGTACCATACTTCTTCTGTCCACCCCGGAATTTTTTGTTTCAGGTAAATTGTCTGTGTCTAGCGCAGTATCTTTAGGTTTTGAAACGTCCTTCGCATCAAGGTGTCTAGGAAAAGATTCTAAAAATTCGTTTACTCTGGCGGGAAGAGGATCGTCAACGTCGGTGCATGGGTCCATGTTTTGCAAGGAGATTAACAACTCTTCGTCGTCTTCTCCTTCCGATACCGCAGTGCATTCTGTTTGAATGTTTTTTTCTTGGTAGGTATCGTCGAGTCCTTCTTTGTCTCAAAAATATGAGTGATGATTTTCTAACGAACGGTCGAATTTGGAGATGGAACGTTCAATCTCTTCCTTTTCTATTGTGGGTTTGAGTGGTTTTGTTTCCAAGCATGCGTTACTCTGGTTATCCTCGCTATCTTCACTTTCGTCACTATCTTCGCTACACTCGGCAGGGGGCTGACATGCAATATAGGGTCTGTATGACCAGTAGACGTAGCAGTACCCTGTTCTTTCTGGAAAGTAATGGACTCAGGAGCATGACTGTCTAAGACGGAATTGTTTCTGTTGATTCCAGCTCTTGCCAGATAATCGGCCATCTCGTTGCCCTCTATCCCTTGGTGACCGGGGACACTGATTCCAGGTTACATCAAGGGTCTCTAGGGCTTTCCTTAGTTCTTCGAACTCTGTCCGATTAACAATAGGTTTGCCATCTGCAGTCTTCCACCCGTTAATCTCCCAGTTAGGTATCCGTTTAGTATAGCTGTCGATAAGGAACTTCGAATCCGTATTTATCCGCAGCTTGTTGATGTCGTTTTCAATCGCCTTCCGCGCGGCTACTGTGGTGGCTTGGATTTCAGCGGCGTTATTCATTTGCCTCCAGATAGCGGGTTGGAATATATTCCACGGATGATCGTGACCAAACCATAGGCCTATACCGCCTTCTGGTTCTCCACTCTTGTTGTAAACGAACGTTACGTCTACATATACGTCCGTAGTTTTATCGCAAAAAAATCGCTGGGATCAATACTAGGGAGGAGACTGTGCTTCTTCCGGTATACCGTGGGATCTGACTCACTATCTTCTTCACTTTCGGAAGACTCGTCATTGGCTGATGACGATTCTGAGGTATATACAAGGGCCTTGAGACTTTTCGCTTTTCTTTTGTTTCCTTAAGTCTACTTGCTATTCCGCTTTGGTTAATATCCTTAGTTTTTAAATAAGAAGGTGGCCTATAAGGTTTGTCTAAATCTAGTTTTTCAGGGACCTTATCCGTTTTTCTTCTGCGGGCTCGGGCACAGTGCTTGATGTGAATAGTCGTGGATACCTTCCTTCTAAGCTGTTCGGATGCGCGGTGTTCGGTTTCAGAATGAATTGTTTTTCGTCTGGTGCTGGTTACTGTTGGCTTTTGTTCCGTGGGGGTAGCTTTTGGTGCTCCCGATGCTTGTTGGTCTCCAGGTCAAGTGGGTCGATCCTCCTTTCCTGGTTCGTCGGTATTCTTTCGGGATTCTTACCTTTCCTAATACTGTCCTTGGTCGAGGATTGTCTTAGTGGCAAGGCCCTGTAGGTGGTCATGTCGGCAGATATAATTTTAACGCAAACGATCGTGCATTTAGGATTCTAATTTCCTGATTTCATGCCGCGGTTCTTTGTTCTAGCTGACCACAGTTTCTCGGTTCTTCTCAATGGGAGTTCGCACCATGGGTTTAACCGCTAGAGTCGGAAGCGATTTTTTTAATGGCTTTACCAAGTTATTTTTAGATGATGGAACTGACTGGAATAATCGTTACCTTGGATTGAAACTTTTTTGAACGTTTTCCCCTTTTTGTAGGTTTTGTTAAAAATTTTTGAGTAATAACTTCTATCATTCAAAGATCTTGCTTCCCATGATTTTGAGAATAAAAAACGAATGATCAAACGTTACGTTAGATCTTCCTTTCGCTAAAGCATTCAGTTCTCTTCAGCACGGGAAAGCCACTTAATTTTGTATTTGAGTTTTACTGAAAAAAAAATAGTGTGACTTCGGTTTTTCTTCAAGGATTGGTCTGATTAGGAGTTGTGGTGAGTAAAACGTCTACGCGACAGCTGAGCGTGCGATTGGGTGAATCGGTAAATGTAAATTTTCGATTAAATTGATAGAAAATCATTCAGGCGCTAGCCTTCAGGCTTGCAGCTTGAACCTTTGGAGAGGTTTCGACTGGCCGTTAGGCTTGTTTAGACTCCCTGTATTTCATGTTGATTGAATTGATATTGAATAACTATAATAATCGGCAAAACATTTTCTAACTTTATTTCAGACATAAAATCGGAAAAGATTATGTCGGTTATCTATAGAACCTAACAAATTTTTGTATTAAACTAAAAAACAAACAAATCACATGAAAGCATTCAAGTTCTGGCCGTTAGGCTTCTCTATACTCCCTATATTTCAATTTGATTGTGTTGATTTTAAGTGTTTATAATAACCAAACAATTATCTCAGGCTTTATTGCATAAATAAAGCCGGGGAAATTATTTTAGTTATTATTCAACCTAGGCCCTTGTGTAATCAGCAGGGATAGGCACCATATTTTCTTCAAAGCACTGAATTATTTTCACTAAATTCGAGAAAAATGACATAGAGGGAAATGCGGTTAAATATCTTATCGCTGCCACCAAGTTTGTTACGAACGAGTTAAATCATCACGAGAATTTGTGTTGCTCGTTGGCGTTTAATTTTGAACTCATTTGTCGGAGGTACCAAACTAATAAGTCAATGTAGAAGAGAATGTCCTATCGTTATTTGTATATAGCGTTCGATTTTGTAATCCTACTGCCGGAATGGGAGCACTAACCCTCGTAGTTCTGAAAATTTGATGCGTGGTGTAAATAAGCTCGGTCACTTCAGCTTGTATACAGTGTTTTAAAGGTCGATATAATACAGAATTGACATTTTTGGTTTTAAGGGTAGCTTTCAGGTACTCGTGGGGTGTGCTAGGGATGTCATACGAATATGCCTGATACATAAAATTCTTTCTTGGATAATTCTCTACAGGCCCCTATACTTTCCCGTAACATTTTTCAAACCCTAAAAAATTATTCTAAAAACTCAAAAAATTGATTTTTCCCCATGCATTTTACATGCGTTTTAAAACTCGACAACTTTCGATTAGTATATAGTTTCTTTCGTAAACGAACGGTTGACACTTAAAAAGAAAGTCATTTTTAATTTTTAATTAATCATAGCCTTGATTGGAATTTTTTAGGCAACCTACTCGCGATATATTTTTAAACATATTAGCTTTAATATACAATAATTTTCATCACGTAAACAAATGGGTGAAGGTCATTTTATGTTCGCATCCTCTACTAAAAGCTGTGCGTCATTCACTCCTGCTCCTTCTATCCTAGATACAACACCGCTCTGAAATGGGTGGATAATTAATCTCTTTAGCTAACACACCAGTTGAAGAGCTTCACAAAGTTCTTCAGAGTTCACACATAAACACACAAACTGATTAATAAGCTTATTAGAAATTCTATAATTTTTACTGCTACCATATCCACTGAGCAAAACTCTTTACGAATGGCCATGAGTACCCAAAATCTTTCAATTCAGGTATCTGTTACTCCGCTGACAATAATCTTCACGCATTTTTCGTAAACAATTCCCTTCCACAGATCTCTATGCTTTCATGCCAATTGTATTTTCTTTACTACCATACATATTTTCATATAAGTTCTAATATTTGTATTGCTCTTTCTTTAATTTTAGTTTACATTCTGATTCACACATTCCCATAATTAAGGGGCTAGAGTTCAAATCCGCCTAATTCTTAGCTTTTTTTAAATACGTTTTTTTTTTTTTAATTTTTGAAATCTGTAATATCAGGCTGACATAATCCCGTCATAGAAACTTCGAAATGCCTTTTTGATGTTTTTTTTTTTTTCAAAAATTTTTGAAAGTGGCTGAAAAAGTAATCTCAAGGGTCGCAGAATTCAAAACCGGCTAACCGAATATGCGCTCGTATTAAGAATCTGTGTAGTTTCATGATCATTCCGAGGCTTCGATCAATTCAATATACTCTACCAGACATATGACGCCTCAAGGGTGATTTAAATACTTAAATCGACATTCTTTTGGCCCAACTATGTAAAGAAACGCACTATTGTGTACTTGTCGACTCTTCACAACGTTCGTTATTGTATCAAGCTCCGACAATTTTGATTATGGCACTATTGTTTGATTAAAAATCAACTTTGCATAATTATTTCTTTATGTAAGCATAGTTAGCGCCAGCTGCGGCACTTTGCGTGGGTGGGCAATGGCAGGCGCCCTAACGTGTACAAAAAAAGTTTTCATAGAGCCAGCTGACGGTTTTTTTCCGTTTAAGTATTATATTAACTATTATCTGACAAAGTTTTAAGCGGAAGAAAATCATTGAAAACTTTTTTTTACACATTGAGGTGGCTGCCATTTCCATTCACCCAAAGTGCTACAGCTGACGCTAACTATGCTTACAACACACCTATCTTAAGCATTCCTCAAAGTATTAGGCAGAAGGAAATGATTAGCAAAAAATAGTCGCTGGCTCTCGGTCTACAAGGACCAATAAATTTGTTATCGCGATAATCAAAATTCATAAAATTAATAATATGTAAAACTTTTATGTCACCTTGACCAATTTCAAATTTGTGATTTAGCCGATTTTGAATTTCAACCTTTTAATTCTTTTCTCGATCTACCTCTGGGTACGCCACCAACCAGTTTACTTCTAAATATGTTTGTTTCGTAAAACGTTCTCTTACCATTTTTTCACCATGACCAAATCATCTCAAAAAATTTGTTTCACTCTGGTCAACCATTTTTTCATCTACAGCACATTCTTTGAGAACCCACTTATTACTGACTTTGTCTATTAGCGTGTTGCCGCGTACATTCTGCTGCAATTGCATGAAAATCACGTTTACTTTACTTCTATCCTCTTCTCCTTATGTCCAGGTCTCGTGACAAATCATGCATATGCATTATCTTACACATGGCTAAATCCAGGGCCGTAAGAAGCTCGAAGAAAATGCTTGCATCTACTTTATAGAGACTCCCTCACTGTCTATCCAGTGTCAAGATGTCTAATAACACATATATCCACAAGCTTTAGGTTTAGAAGAATTTCGTAGTGTGAGAGATCAAGGCAGAAGTGTGATGCAAAAAAACAGAGGCCTCACGGTGTCGTCTTCAAAGACACCACTCTGAATGGTAACGTTGTTCTTTGTCACACGATATTTTTCAGATAAGATGGTAAATATAGTTTTCCAAAGGGTCATCAATCACTCTATACATCTCAGTATGTGTAGATGAACCTTCAACCTTTCCAACAGAAAGCTGATAAGTTTACTAGAGGGTGAATCCAAAGCTTGCCGATAATCAATCCAGGCTATTGGCAGGACGCGTTGATGGGCTGCTGCGTCTTGCAGAAGCTCCTGTCAATTAGCAGTTTCCCTGTGCAGCCTGCTGCACCTTTTTTCTAACCACGTTGTTCGCACACTTATCTCCTCACAGGCTCAATTATTCGAATAATCCTGTTGTTAAGGACAGGTGTAAAGATGTTATACAGTGGTTGCAAACACATTATTGGCCTATTATTCTCTAGGTCGGATAAGTTGCCTTTTTTCGGTAGGAGTATTGTGCATCCTAATATTAGCCACGGCGAAATGGGCGTTTCCGACTTTAAATATGAGGTGAACATGTGGGCCACACGTTGGTGTGTAGAAGTAAACTTCTTCCACCAGAAGTTATTGATATCATCTTGCTCTACAGCAGAATAGTTTTCATACCCCTAAGTGCTTTTTTCACCTCTTGGGCAGTATTTGGTAGAAATTCCTCCTCAAATGTTATGAGGTTGCCACAAAACTCCGTGAAGCGGATGAAATTATCAGTATCCTTTTTCAATTTATGTGTTTCCGGAATCTTAAATACCTCTCTCCAATAAGTCTACCTCGTTGGGCTTGGGTGGATTTTTCACAGAAACAGGGTGGACGCTGAAGAAGCCCTATGAGTCATCAGGAAACTGTTGATTCTCCCTGATCCATCTTTCTCTCTTTTTCATTCTCCTCCTTGCATCAGATAACAACCGTATTTTATCAACAATATGCTGCTTGATTCTTTGACTTTTTCAGTGTGTGATTGAAGATCCTCAGTTCTTGGACAAACTTTCAAATCCATTCAATAAACGGTCTACTAGATGCTATGTAATCAATCACGCCCTGAACACGGAACAAATTCTACCTTGTCCCTCCGATCTTATTGTTCGGAAGATTCATGCATTTTTTGATCTGTTCATCCATCGTCGGTTTCAGGCTTTGATTCGAATCAGCCAAAGTTTTCGCAGTACCATAAACTGAACAATTGATGGTCCGGAGGCCGGACTGCTCCGAGACATCCTCACAAAGGGAGGTATCCATTCAGCCAAATCTTGGAGCTCAGGAGAAACCTGCATGGTAATGTTCCTCCTTGTCCTGAAATTACTATCATCTCTCAGAAGGTGCCTGCATACCGTGGTTGGTCTCAATGTCGCTTCCACATTTTCGTCTCCAGCTTCTTCAAGTATCGGGGTTGGGCTAGTGCTCCGCGCAAATATCTACTTTTCAGGAGATAGGCACGTTGATTTCGCCATGCCTGATACGAAACATGCTGAAACTCTGGGTGTTTCTGGCACCACAATGTATGCATACGCGCCATTAACCATTCGTTAACGGGATAATGCTAGCGTCGTAGCATTCTAGCAAGTCATCTTTAAGTTGATTTGTCCACTCAATGTGGACGCCGAACTCTAGGATGATCAGCACTGTTTTTCGACCCATTGCCGTCTGTTCTAAGCGTTCAATCGCTTTGAACCGCATCTACAACTTGTTGGGGGCTTCATGGTGTCACTGTTTTTTTCACGAGCAGCTAGGGAGAGGTTTCGTCCATTATTGTAGGGTTTCGAATGCAAGGATCAGGCTGCATCCTCAAAGGTTACCCAGTGTCCCAGAATGATCCTTTAAGACACCTCTCCCATGTACCATTCAGCATTCGGCACGGTTGTTACGCCTCCGCTTAGAGGTTAGTCTGTCGAGACCATCCCTGGACAACTGTGACCAATCGTGCGTCTTTTGCGTTTCCCCTGTTTCTGTAAAAAATCCACCCAATGCCAACGAGGTAGAGACCTTTTTGAGCGAGGTGTACCAGATCCTGAAATACTGAAGTTGAAAGAACAAGCTTTTAATATCATCCGCTTTAAGGGGTTTTGTGCCAACCTTATAACATCCGAGGAGGAATGTCCATTAATCACTTTCGAAGTGGTGAAAGAAGCACAAAGGCGTACGAAGAACTTTTTCAGTGCAGGACAAGATGGTGTCAACAAATTCTGGTGAAAGAAGTTTCTTTTCTATACACCAACATCTGGCCAAACTGCTTTTTTGTATCACACTTCTGCCTCTATCTCTCCACTACGAAATTGTTGTGGATACCTCTGCGACGACATGAATCATCGCGAGCATAAGGTTATTGATGTATTTTATATGCATGAACTAAAGATCTATGCTTCTGGTAAAAGCAAACTTTAGAGTGCTTTAATTATCGTTAATGAGTACACAGGAGAGATTGGTATGGACTTTGGATTGGACAAGTGTGCCAAAATTCATATAAAGAAAGAAAAGATTATTATTGACATTCCTAAGGTCCCTGAGCTTGTGGATATAAGTGATATTAAATATCTTGATACTGGAGAGACCTATACCTCCTTAGCCATGTCTCAAAGCTGCGTTCAAGACGTAACTTCTGTGAAGGAGTCTCACCAAAGCACATACAAGCATATCCTTCGACAGATTTGGTTTTTAAATCTGTCGGCGTTGAACAACCTATCTGCTACTGACATGCTTGCCGTCCCGGTTCTACTCTTCTGTTTTGGGGTGGTTTAATAGACAAAGAATGAGCTTACGGTCCTTGATATCGCCGCGCGTAAGATAAGACATATGCACAAGAGCTTGCATATCAATTCGTCTGTTTGGTGATTATATATCGCACGCCGTCAAGGTGGACACAGGCTTCTAAATCTCCAATGTCTTCATGAAATAATAGTATCAGCTATACACATCTAGAAAATTTTAGTAAAGTTGTTTACAATTGACAGAGGACGATGTTTTTTAGGTCAGATCTATCACCTCCCTTAAAAACTGGGCACGCTGTTGCTTCTTTTCATGGTAATGGATAAATTCCACTCTTGAGAGCAATATTATAAATATATGTGAGTGGCATAACTAACACTGGATATAAGTGCTTAACAATAAAGCTAGTTATCCTAACAATACCAGCTATATGTTTATTTATAAATCTTTTTAGTGCATTCTAAACTTATGTATGAAGAATTTGCATATTGTTCCAAGAAATATTCTTCCCTACCAAGTCATCACACCATCTCTCATCGATCATATCTTTATCTTCCAAATAAACGCTCTCAAAGTATTCTGCAAAGATTTCAACAATCTCCCCCTCTTCACACAATTTAGGTCCCTTGTACATCATGTTTCCAGGAATCATAGTTTCATTTTTTAACTTTAAGGCTATGTTGAAAATCTTCCGAGGATTATTTTGTATGCTAAATGATTCTTACGATCATCTTTGGTCATTTTTTAACGATCTTACAAATTTGTATAGAGAGACTTTGTATCAGAAGCCGATTTGTTTATTTTATCTCGCAATTTGTATTTGATTTTAAGTGTGAATTTTAAGTCGAATGGTGCTCATTCTTATTCACCATGGTATCTAGAGTGGTTTTTACTGTACACATAGTATTCGCAAAAACTATGCCTAAACAGCTATTTTTATCGTTCAAGCTTTTATTGTATCAGGTTAGATCCATAGATTCAGCATGTACGCTTAGTACGAGGGTAGTTCAATAAGTCCTTAGAATGACCAACAAATGGCGCGCGAATCGCTCCAAATCATCTGTTTTCAGTCAGCACCACTCCCGACTAGATATATGGTGCAGTCACAGTCCACATCTTCCGAGTTTACGTGTTTTTATAATCAATTGAAAAAAAAATTGTTCGTTAAGAAAATGAAAAAAAACGAGTTCAGAGCGGTAATCAAACATTTTCATTTAAAGGGTTTAACTCCATATGAAATAAAAAATGAATTGGACTCAGTTCATGGCACA
>NC_046662.1:135638569-135656189 GCF_010883055.1 Belonocnema kinseyi
AGCTCCAAGGAGATTATGTTGAAAAATAAAAAAAAATTTACCCAAAAAAAATTGTTTTTATACTTCATTCTAAGGACTTATTGAACTACCCTCGTATATCCGCCCTAATTTCTGAGATGAAACCTTCACAAGAATCTTTGTAGTTTTTTTATATTGAAATCTGCGGTAATAATAAATTTCCCATGATATAATGATCCTAACAAAGCCATTTCCTCTGTAAGTAATACAAATTCGTCAAACTTTAACGATTGAGGTATATATGGCACAACTATTATTAAAGAATAAAAGTTTTTAGATATTTTCGTAGCAACAATATTTATGCTAGGACAATAATTTTTCAACTCATTGTCCCTGAAATCATTGTCTCTGTAGCAAATATATTTATTTATTTCGAATAGTTCTGGGGAGTAAACCCTTGGGCTTAGCATCGGACTTTGCCAACTTTCTGTCAATAAAATTAAGTCAAAGTTATGAGTTGCTGAAAACAAACGAACCTTCTCCATCTTTGTATTCAACCCCCTAACATTTTGATATTAAATACGTATCTTTTCTCTCGCTCCGCATCCTGGTATTCCACCAGAGTTTTCTTCTTGTCTTCTCTTCCGATTATGATAGGTACCTCTTGTCTATATACGATTCTAGATCCTCTCCCCATTCTAACATTCTGTTGTTCAACTCCTGATGTAGATTCTGAACTTCCTCTTTCCGCATTTTTGTTCCGCCTGGAGTGCATATGATTCCCTTTAGAATTCCTATTTTCTGACCCTTCAATAATGTCGATATAGTTCTGTGTAGGGTTTTCACCTGCATCTCCATGTCTAAGGTTAACTTTATTGGCCTCAGATTCATCATGTTCCGTAATATTTTGACAATTCTATAGAATTGTTTACCTTTCAGCACAAACTCAGTTAAAACATCTTATAATTTAAAAACAAATTTAGACTCACTCTTTTTATTTGAATTACCCTTTTGCTCTCCATCAACTTATGCTACATCGAAAATTACTAGTTTGTTTCTTCTGCTATTTCTATCTTCTAATTCATGTATACAGGAATTGCAATTACTTGCACCATCCTGGACCGGGGGTATTTTTTTCGTTCGCCGTAATATGTACCTGGTTATCTCTTTCCGCCAATACAGAAAATCAATCTTCCATATTTCTAATCCTCCCATCAATGACTTTGTAGTCTTTTTTAATGTTATTAATCCGATGTTTCACTTCCTCAAAGCCTTTATCCATTGCCTGTCCTCGACTTGCTATTTTGTCTTCTAATGTGCCCAATCTATTATCAAGCATTTCCTTCAGAGGCGCAAAGTCAACAGCATCTATGTCTTCACTTTATGTCAAATTCATAGGTGTATTTGCACTGGATGCCAAAATACATATCATTCAAATTGTGGATCGAAGATGAGAAAGAGAAAAGATGATACGCATGTCTTTTGCTGTGGTGCTCGTATAGATACACCTACGAATTTAACGTAAAGTGAAGACATAAATGTTGTTGACATTGCGTCTCTAAAGGAAATGCTTCATAATAGATTGGGCACATTAGAAGACAAAATAGCCAGTCGAGGACAGGCAATGGATAAAGGCTTTGAGGAAGTGAAACATCAAATTAATAATATTCAAAAAGACTACAAAGTCATTGATGGAAGGATTAAAAATATGGAAGATCAATTTTCTGTATTGGAGAAGAGAGTTAACCAGGTATAAATTACGGCAAGCGAAAAAAATACCCCCGGTCCCGGATGTTGCAAGTAATTGCAATTCCTGTATACATGAATTAGAAGATAGCAATAGCGGAAGAAACAAACTCCTATTTTTCGGTGTGGCATAAGTTGATGGGAAGCAAAATGATACTGCAAATAAAAAGAGTGAGTCTATAAACTTTTTGGCTATCACAAAGCCACCGAACGCGTCCTCGGGTTGCGGATTGAGGGTCCCTGTACTAAGTGTTCCTGCTAAATATGGTTACAAAAATGAATAGGCAGTCGCGCACAATTGTCCAGGGTGGTCCCGAAGGAATTAACCCCTAAGCGGAGGTGTGAAAACTGTGCCGAAAGCTGAATGGTACCTGGGTGAGGTGTCTAGAACGGTGACTCTGGGATACCGGGCGAACTTTCAGAGTACGGAGCCTTATCCTTCATGCTGGGCTCTACAAGGATGGATGAACCCCTTTTCCTCGCTTCTCGTGAGAACAACAATGACAACATCAAACATAGTTATAGTAAGTGCTGTTCAAAACAACAGAACGCGCAGGGCTCCCGATAATGGGTCGGCCAATAATGCCGACCACTCTAGAGCTGGGGGAGCCAATGAAGATGGATTCAGTGCGATGAATCGACAGAATCTCGGGACCTGTAGGAGGACGGAGCGACTGAATCGCGACTTGATAGTGTAATACGATGCGAGTGTGGCCCCTGAACAGGTGTTACATGGCACGACTGCATGCTCTGTGATGCGAGAAACACCCGGAGCTATCGCAATTTTCGCATCAACGTCTGCGAAACAATGTCGAACTAGTCTAAAAAGGGGCTATGTAAGCGGAATGCCTACTTAACACAGCTACAACAAGCCGGCAACAGAAAAAAAGAGGCGACACTAAGACTAACCGCGGGCAAGCATCCGATAGAGGAAGAGCGATGCTTTATGACCCGGAGAAACATCAACACCAAGGTTTCTCACAAGCCTAAAGATCTTACTGAAATGGATTCGGCCGATGCGAATCGTGAAAAAAAACGAGCAGTTGATCATAATAGAAAAAGACGAATACAGAAAGTCGCCATAAAGATGGGCTGAGCAAGGCAGTACGTGTCCCGCATTCAGTGTGTAATTGATCACATAACAACTGGCAGGAATTTTACCGTCAAGGTTCGAAAGTTCGCGTGTAAACTCCTGATCCGTTATCACACACTTGAAAAGTCAAAGCTGCTGACTATCAGGCAGCATATTGCTGAGATAATACGGATATTATCTGATGCTAAGAGAAGTCTAGAGGGGAGAGAGGTGAGTCAGAGAAAAGCAACAGTTTCTCTTTAACCCATCTCAACTCTTCCAATATCCTCCAGTTACTGGCGATCACCCGCCCACACCAGAGGAGATCGAAGTATTTTGGAGAGGGGTCTACAAAGTGCAGCACAGACTGGAAGAAGACTCAGAGAACATAAATAGCTTCAAGAAGCTGCATGATGCCCTCATAACATCTGATAAGGAATGTCTGCCCATCACTACCGAGGAGTTGAAAAAAGTATTAAGAGGGATGAAGAACTATTCCTCTCCGGTACCAGATGGCATCAAGACCTTCTGGTGGAAGAAGTGTCCTTCCACCCATTAGCATTTGGCTTGTATTATTTTCACCTAATATTTAAAGTCGGAAGAGCCAATTCCGCAGTGGTTGGTGGAAGGGCGCACAGTACTCCTGTCGAAAATAGGCAACTTAGCGTACCCGAAGAATAACAAGCCAATCACTTGTCTGAACACACTGTATAAGATATTCACAGCTATTCTAAATGAAAGGATTGTTCGGGCAATTGAACCGGTGTGGCAAGAAATGTATGAACAATGCGGTTCAAAGAAAGGCTTAGCAGGATGTCGGGAGAACCTGCTCATCGATAGATGTGTCTGCAAAGTTGCATCATCCTACCAACGTGACCTATCGATGGTCTGGATTGATTACCGGAAAGCTTTCGATTCGACCTCCCATAGTATTATCATCTGTCTTTTGGAAAGCTTAAATGTTCATCCGCAAATCGTAAGGTGTATAGAGAGATTGATGCCGCTTTGAAAAACCAGAATTACTACCTCATCTGGAAAAAATCGTGTGACAACTAACAAGGTCACCCCTCAGAGTGGTGTCTTTAACGGCCTAACACTGAGTCCGCTCCTCTTTTGCCTCACATTATTGCTACTATCTCTAGCACTTCACCATTCCGACGGGTACTTTTGCGGAATACCTGCAGATCAAGAGCATAATGTCACACATGTATTTTATATAGACGATCCTACGATCTATGTTAAAAACAAAAAGCAGATACATCTAGCTGTAGGGATTGTCGAACGATATACTAAGGCAATGTGAATGCAATTTGCGTTAGACAAATGCGCCAAGGTTTAATTAAAGCAAAGAAAACTTAATGGCATCCGTGAATACCCTGAGCTCGTCGATAGAAGCGCTATATGACATCTTTGCGCTGGAGAGACTTATACATACCTGGGCGTGCCACAGAGCCGTATCTAGGATGTCACAGCAACAAAGCATGCATCTTAAGTCTTCTGTTCGGCGACTCTGCATCTCATGCTGTCAGGAAGCACGAAGAAGTTGGCAAAGGAGCGTTTTACCTTGACATAACCTTGAAGGTCAACGCCAAGGTCAGCTTTAAGGTCACCATTCAGATCCTCGTCCAAAACCCTGACACATTTGTCTGAAACATTTCTCTCGAAAACGCATATTTTTGCTGATCAGCCGTCTAGACCTTCTTTGAGCTAACACGTCCCTGGAATGTCTCCGAAGATCATCAGGTCACATGACCTTGATGCATATCTGAACGTAAAATTTTCTGTGCTTTCGATTGGCGGTGTCAAAACTAGGGGTGTCCATTTGAAAAATAAAAGTTGACCTTGAAATAACCTTGAGGACACCGCCAAGGTCAGCCCTCTCTTCTTTTGCCTTAAATTATTGCCACTATTTCTCGCACTTGGCCATGCTCAAAGGTACTTATGGGGTAAAACTGGAAATCAAAAAATAAGATGCTGATCTCATCGATAGAAGTGCTTGCCTACACCTTATCCGACAGATGTAGTGCACTGAACTTTCGGTGAGGAACAAAGTATCTACAACGAATATACTTGTCCTTGTAGTAATCTCTTTATTTGGAGTGGTTCCTTGGACGAAGGAAAAACTCAGATCTCTCAATATCTGGTGACGGAAAGTTACGCACGTTAACAAAAGCATGTACCATAAGTCGTCTGTTCTCCGACTTTACATCTCACGCCGTCTAGATGGTCGCGGAATACTAAATCTTGAATGTTTTGACAATAGAATTAGTCTGGGTACGGCACGTATAGTCGCAAATGGACGAGACTCTCTTCTTAGAATGGTTAGAAAATACGTAGACGTGGGCAAACGGATGGAGTCCATGTCAATTGATAACAAGAATTTTTTCTAATGCAATAGGATTCGGCTTTGATCCAACATGAATTCTCTTATTTAGGGTGTTGCATAATAATATCTCTGTTTATTTGGCTCGTGACCCTGGACGACTATTTTATGGCTAGTTTGTTGGTTTGAATTGAATTCCCTGATCTATCACTATGCTTTTAATTAAGTATTCTAATTGTAGTTGTTGTGCTTCATTTAATTCAACTACCTTCCAAATTTCCTTGCAAAATTTTTGATTTAAACTCCTTTCTATTTTTACGCGTGTAATATTATTATTTATTATTTTTTACCGCATTATTTTTAAAATCATACCGATTACTTTTTCAGATTGCAAAGAATTTTTCTATTATCGAATCAATTTTTAATTTGTTTTATTGATAATTGACTTCAATTAAAAATCCTTTCTCTCTTTATCAGATTCGAAATTCGTATTATTGTTTCCAACATCCTATTTTTTCGACACAAATACTTTTTAATAATTATTTTATTTAAAGAGGGTAACTGGTTTGTCCTGATTTTTTTCAAAAGTTCGACGAGTTAGAAAGATTTTTCTTTAAGATTTCAGTTCAGCGACAAAAAACCTGCCCAACATATTTACTCTTGGTTCCGGTACAGTTGGTAAATTTTTGTGGTCATAATGTATTATTAGGGTGACCCAAAATGAAGACTTTCAAGAAAAATGCAGATTCTTCTTCACGCTTCAATCTAACATAAATAATTTAGAGAACATAATGAAATTTTGAAAACTATGTACTCAGTAATCGAGAAAACGCTTTTAAAAAAGTGTATAGAAAAGTTGATTATGATGCTGATTTTGCAAGTATTTTAGCCTACATAACTTTCGTCTTTTCATCAGTTGATGGTAAAATTATTTAAAATAATAGATTATTTTTTAGGCGTTTCGTTCGCTTGGTCCCTACCCTCGTCAGATTGAAACTTTCTTTAACATACATTTTTATTACTGAATATTTCTGGTTATAATAAATTATTAATAGGTATCACAATTCACTTTTCGTTAAAGAAGTATTTACCAATATGGTTTCGATTAAAATATTGATGGAGTAAATGACTCAGTTATGGACAAAAGGCAGCATTACAACTTGTCCAAAATAATTTAAAAATCGTAATTAATTGTATGTGTTCTACAGGGTGCGCGAGCTAGACCTTCGGTATTTCAACATTCAATCATTCTGACATTTTTTAGCCGCTTTTGACAAACGAACATGATTTATTTAGGATATTATCTGCCATTTATTTCAAAACAATTTCGAACACAATTTCGGCTTGCTGGCATAAACTTTACTTTTTAAATAACCCCAAAGAAGAAAGTCCGGTGCAGTTAAATCCGAATTTCTCCCATACTTTTTACGATAAGCACGCACAGTTTTCACAATTGCACATGTGTTGAAATCGTCTGAAAAATAGCAGAGTTATTCTATGTTGAAATACGGAAGGTCTAGATGGCGCACCCTGTATTTTATTTCATTTTTTATTTCTCGAAAAATAACTGCTTGAACAAATCAAAATTGTTAAAACAAATAGAAATTCGTTAAAAAGAAGAAGAAATGTATCAAAATTAAGTAATTATTCAACAAAAAGTAGCATAGGATACCAATTTAAAAAAAGTAGGCATCTCAGGCTCAATTTTTAGAAATTTAAAAAAAAAAAAAAAATAATTGTATAAATAATTACATCCTGTTTTTAGAAAGATTTATTACTCCAAACATTCAAAAAATTCTGTGTTTGAATCAGAAAATAAGATTATTTTTTACATTTTTTGGGAATAAATAATTGTTTAAATAATTGACATTTGTTTAACCAATTAAAAATGGTTTAAATGAAAACCTTAAGGGGGTGTCTTGCCCTTTAGAGCAAAAAAATTCGCAATGAATCTAATCGTGGGGGCTAAAGCGTTAGATTTGGACCCACTCCGTCGGCTTGCGGGTTAGATTCCCGCCTCGCACTTTAGAGGAGTCTCGGCGGCCCATGCGGTAGAAACTAGCCTATCAAGGGAGTTGTTCATCTCCGGAGTGTCGTGGGACCGGTAGCTCTAGAGAAAAACTTTCTCTAAGAATGTAGGTCCCCCGTGCTTGCAACCTCCCCATTGCGCTTGCGTTAGATCAGAGCGAACAGAAAAATCAATAACTGCTTATAACCTCATTGATATCCCGTCTTAATTGGTAAACAGTGGACTTCTTTAAGTTGAACTTGCATCCAGAAAATATTTCAGTTAATTTTTCAATGCCAAATTATAAATTTGAAACAAAAAGTAAATTTTCTATAAAATAGTTAAGTTTGTAACAAAACAGAAAAATTGTGACTGAAATTGTTTCTTGGTTAAAAACTCATCTCTTTGGGTAGAAACTTGATGTTCCTACTGAACATGAACACAATAAAAACCTATCTCTTTTAGTTGAAAATTCAACTATTTTTTAGAAAACTTGCCTTTCTAGATTGAAAACTCAGCAATTTTTTAGATATTTTTCTCTTTTCTTTGTTCTTTCCAGAGCTTTGCGCTCGATAATATATGCATATATGCATATATACATCTACAACTGTAATTTGGTAGTTGTAAATTATATTTTGTTAAAGCACCTTTGTTCAGGACTCAATTATTTTGCTTACAATTTGTCTTGTTTGTTTGCATTCGACTGCTTGGTTAAATGTTAAGCTAATTAAGTAAAAATGGATATTTTTTAGGTTGAAGATTGATCATTTTAGTTGAAAATTTAATTCTTTTGTTGAAAATTCTTTCTTTCTTTGGCTGAAAATTAATCTTTTTTGTTGAACCTTTCTCTGATTATTTTAAGGTTAAACGACCTTTAACAAATTATCCTTTTTTGGTTGAAGATTCATTATTTTAGTTAAAAATTTATCTCTGGTTAGAAATTTTCTTGAAATGCATTTTTTGGTTCAATTCAGCTGTTGTTGTTTTAAAATAATTATATTTTTTAGTTTTTGGTTGATGATTTATCTACTTATTAAAAAGCTTAACTATTTTGTTAAAATGTTATGTTTTTGGATGACGAAGTAACTATTTGGTTGCAAATTCGTTAATTTTTTAAACCGAATATTAAGCTTTTTCATTTTCAGTGTAAAGGGTTTTGTTACAAATTTGGCTTTTTAATTGAAGATTTGCATTTAGAACCGAATATTTTAACTTTTAACTAAATAGTTACATTTTCAACCTACAAATATAAATTTCAAACTGAATGGCCATATTTCCAAACAAAAAAGATTTAATCTTCGACCAAAAGTAGTAAAGTTACTTTTTCACACAAAAAACTAATTTATTTCCGAAAACAACAATTTAAAAAAAAAATAGTACATTTTTTAACCAAAAAGATAAATTTTTAACTAAAATTATGAATTTTTTAACTAGAAATATGAATCTTAAATAAAGAATTGTGGGTTAGGAAATAAAAAAATTTGTCCCACTTCTTAAACTTTTAAGTCAAAGGACTATTTTTCTGTAAAACAATGATGACACCTTTAACCTCCATCTATCACCAACAACCACATTTTTTACAACACCTTCAACCCGCCTGATAAGTTTTCAAGTATTTATTTGTTCAAAGTGTTCTTTTTAATACACAATTACATTAATTTCAATGTAATTTGAAATATAGTAATTATTAGTTTAATTTTAAACAAAATATTTATGTTTTTCATAAAGTTTAATGTGATAAGTCCAGGGGAAACTAGGAGACTTAACTAAGCCCGATATTCGACAATTGGAAGAAATTTGCGTTCAATAATGTGATTTTTTCCAACTTTATAAGGATTTATCTACTCTTGTAATAGAAATTCGTACAGTAATCATATATGGCGTTATTCATTGCGAAGTAGTGTAATAATTTTGTATAAATCGGAATAATGAAACAGTTATTACTAGAAATTTTATGACATTGCGAACGCATGAACTAATTTTTGGGGAGACTTAACCAAGATTTTGAGGGAAGAGTTTCCAAGTGAAAACAAGCTTATTACATATATTTTTCTACCTAAAAGGTCATTGATTATTACAATAAGCGTTCAAAAATTTTGCTAAATTGATTTTTAAAAATTGTGTAAAAATGAAAAGTTCATTATTTAAAGAATATGATTATTATCGAAGTGAATTAAAAATCGTAATAAATGCTATTCATCAATATTAGGTAAAAATTAATTTTTAATAAAAAAAACTCATTTGGAAAAAATAGTTCAATTTCAGTTTTTACAAAAAATATAACATTCTTTGAAATCCTATTATAAAAGATTAATTACAGTATCATATAAAGAACTTATCCCTTGGTGTCTTCTATTATTTTATACTATAATAATATAGCGTAACATTAATTTAATATGTATAAAATAGAAAAGATAGGCGTTTGATTTATTATTTTTCATAAAAAGACAAATAAGCGCGCGCCGCCGCACGCGCAAGACTGCTAGTATATTTTAAACCTCTCAGAATGATGTGGTATAGGTGGAGGCTACAGGAGGCGTTCAGAGTAAATAGGAAAGGAGGGGCTTGTGGCGCAATTATGACAGGGGTTAGGGATAAATTGGAGTACAAATTTCACGGAGAGGGAATATACGTATGTGAGTAAGATGGGGGTATCGGTGATAGACGATGTGATCATAAAAATGCAAGGGTGAGAGGAGACATATAAATTCGCAGTGGAAGGAAAGGTGGAATCAGACTATCAACCATTATGTTTGTGGATAAAAGGGAAGGGTTGTGAAAGGCAGGGTGGGGAAAAAGGGTCGTTAGGGGAGAAATGTTATAGAAAAGAGAGGTGAGAGAGAAGTATCGGGAGCAATTGGAAGGTGTACGCCTTAAGGGGGAGCCGTTGGAAGAGATATGGGAGGATCTGAAAGAGAAAGTGAAAGGTTATGTGCAAAAGATGGTATTTAGAAAGAAGTGGAAAGGAATGGTGAAGCCGTGGTAGGGTAGGGAATGTTAAATGATGAAGAGAAATGTCACAAGGATATTCAGAAAGTGGAAGGAAGGAACTACGATAAGGGAAAAGTACGTAGAAATGAGGAAGGAGTTAAGGGTGATGTGTAAGAAAAAAGAGCAGAAAAAGGAAAAAGATCTGGAAAAGGAGTTGAGAAGTATTAATTCTAAGGCAGCAGGGCCAGACAGGGCAGAGAACATAGCGTGGCTGTTTGGCACACAAGATGCAAGGGAGAGGCTGAAGGGGTAGTGCAAAGAGTTATGGAGGCGCGACAAAATTCCTAAAAGGCTGGAGGGAGGGGTCGATCATATCACTATATAAAAAAGCGGATAGGGAGACAAAAAAATTCTAGATGAATTACGATAATAAATACGGCGTACAAAGTATATACGATGGTGTTAACTGATAGGCTGCGAAAGGAGCATGAAATTTTAGGTTGGGATATGTTTTTACCCACGGGTCCCCGTGACCTCCAGAGGTCACATGAAGTTCACAAACATTCTTTAGAAATTCTGAACTCAGTAGCTTTTCATGGTTTGCTCATATCAAGGTAATAATCCTTGCAAAATACGTTTTCGGGTATGCTGTTCACTAATCCGTAGCCCCGAAAGCCCCTATACGTCTGGATCAAGATCATTTGGAGGTCAACTTCGCTGATTTGAGACATATCATCTTTTTGAGCTCAGATTCAGAAAGAGCGGTAACTTTTACGTTCAGATATATTTTTACCTACGGGTCGCAGTTACTTCTAGAGATCATATGAAGGTCATATGTACCCTGCCATCAGCAAAATAAATTAACGAATAACGTGTTCGTTTAGTTGCGGAGAATCTGCGAAGAATCTACGAAGAGATTATCTTTTGTGTGGAGTAGTAGTATTTCTCTTGAGAGACCAGAAATAGACCGCCATGATACTAATGTCCCAATAACCTTGGAATCTTCTTTCGACACTCTTGAAGTCTTGGTGAAATTAATCACCCTCTTCATTGCTGAAGTCCCCCAAATTTCCCGGGAAGTAATCGATATGGGAGTGAAGAAAATGGATATGTAAAATCATTAGACATCCCATTTCTCTATAATTTTTTAACATTCTATTCACAATATTCTTGTAACCAGCATCTTTATTATTTCCCAGAAACTTTTGTTGAATTTCTCTGAAACTTTGCTATGCCGCTCCCTCCTGGCTGACCATTCTTCTTTCAAATTCTTTATCCTGAAACAGTTCCCTTATCGGTGGGCCATCAAAGTCGCCTTCATTAATCTTAGCTTCAGAAAGTTTTGGCAACTTCTCAAATATGTACATAAAGGTATCACTTCCTTATGGTAAGTTCTCCATTTCATTGATGAATTGTTTAAGCAAACCTAGCTTCATGTGTAGAGGTGGAAGGATGACATTGTGTTCGGGGATAAGCATTTCCTGTATAATATTTATAGTACGAGGTGTTGAATTTTGTCTTAGTGGCCAGTTTTTTTTACATAATGTTGCTTTCGGTCTCGACTCTCCAATTCACAAATAAAACATGGATGTTTTGTGAATCCACTTTGCTAGCCTAATAAGATAGTCGTTATTTTTAAATCTCCGATCAACTGCCAGCCGTGAAAATCATATCTCAATTTCGGGAGCAGTAAATAAAGAATATGATTTCTTTTAACGATTTCGGTAGAAGGATATACGTGTGTCAGGAGCTAGAACCCCTTTTTCTTTTTTTCTATATGCTTCTTGCTCGAAAAGTTCTGTCGATAGTCCTACGTCTCGAGCAAATTCACTCACTTCATCTTGAATAAATTCATTAGAATTCGTATGTTGGTCATGCATTCCTTCCGGTTCATCTATAAAACTGTCATTATTATGTTCGTCTCTTCAATCTTCAACTTGAATTTCAACATTTTCCGCATCTATATTAGAAGAATATTCATTAGTCGACATCTCAATTTCTCTCATATCGTGGTCAATGGCGATAAGGACATAAAGAGTGATAAACTGAACATATGCATAAGACATAAGAGATATATTTTTAAGTTTGTACCCATATGTATTAGTTAAGCAGAGATAGCAATCCGTGTTATGATCTGTCGGATTTCGCCAAATCATTGGTGAGGAAACTTGTTTTTTTTTCTGACAGTAAAGTTGCAATCTACATTTTACGCATAAAATTTTCGGAGTCCACACATTGTCCATTCCACTAGTACCTACACTGAAGAAATTTCTGTAATGTTTTAAAGATTTATCTGTAAATGGTTTTCTTTCAATACTGATGACATATTTTCCACAAACAATAAAAAAGTTGTCGCCACGCTATTGTACGGCATCATTTCTATTCTTACTGTAGTAAACTCTACAGAGGCTAAGTTACCCACCAATGTAGAACTGCGGTCGCATGATGCATGCCATGACAGATACACCTCTTCACCTAAAGACTTCACAGAAAAAACTGAAGGTAAATCTTATTGCAGCTAAATTTGTAAGAAGTAAATTGTCTTTTGTTCGCACGAAATTCTTCATGACCGTCTTGGAAATTGCAAGCCACAAGCTTCCATTGTCAAAGTTACTTACAGGTGTGGGTAAAAGTAAAAAAATACCCAGGTGTCAGAGTCATAACTTACTGCATGCGTGATTGCAGGAAAATTGCACCAGAATTTGCTGCATTTTCTGCAATTGGATGTGAATTTAAGTGCCAATGTCATTTCTTCTGTATCCAACTAACATGACGAGATATGACCTCATATGAACTCTAGAGGTCTCTGGGACGCATGGGTAAAAATATCTCCAAACTTAGAACTTTTCCGCTATATTTCATATAGCAACCTTTAGTACATAATACAGCTTTAATGCGACAAGGAATACTGCTTAATCAGTTTTCAACTTTTCCCTTTACCTTTCGGCAATTTTCCAAATGTGACTGAGTATCCAAATTAGCTCTTACTTGGTCGTAGGATGGTGTTTACTGACTTTTGTTTCATGAAGTTCCACACGTTCTAGATGGGATTCATATCTTGAGATTTTCCTGGTCAGTCGTGATGGATGACTTTCTTTGGACCTAAAAACGTGCTAATTCGTCTGGCGAATGTGGAAAATTTAGCGAAATAGGAGTTTAAAAACACAATAACGTTCAAAGTACTTGCAATAAACGCCAAAAATGATGTGAAAATGGTAATTTTTTCACTTTGGCCTGATAATATGGCAAGGCACAGTATATTGTCAGGAAAAAGACAGGCAGAACGAGTTTAGGAAATAGATGGATTGCAGATGGATGAATTGAAAATGATGCACGAGGAAGGAAGAAAGGTATATGAGGTGGTTAAAAATAATGGCATGGAGAGAGAAAAGGCAGAAGGGGAGTAGAGAATAAGAGAGTCAAGGTTTAAGGGGAAGTATGTGTGGGATATGCCAAGGGAGAGAGTGGAATATTTGGGTGAGAAAGGAGAACAAGGAAGTCAGGATATTATAGCGGGGATGAGATACGGATGCATGAAGGATTATAATAGGTTTTGGCTCTTTAGAGTGAAGAGGATGTGTTAATTGTGCGACAAGGGGGATTCAAAAGTGGAGAACTGGTTGGAGGAGTGTGAAGAAGTGAAAAGGAGTGGCATAAGCATGGCGCTATTGTTGCATGAAAGGAGGGCAAAAGTTTCGTGTACCCTGAGAACAAGAACCGATCCAAGGACTAACGCCTTCTGCATTTTTCCGACAAGTGTTTCAGCATATTGTTGACACGCAGGGATGTTTTTCAAACTATTAATGAGTGAAAGCTTGGCGCCTCCAAGGGCGCTGATGATAAGGACAATTAGTTTAACAGAATATTCGAGGTACAATCGATGCAACTCCCTTATAAGGTCTCTATACCTCTCTTTCTTTTCATTCTCCTTGGCTATGATGTTTTTGTCAGCTGGTGCCGAAAATTCGATAACGAACATGGTTCACTTCTCGAAGTCAAGAAGAACCATGTCTGGGCTCGCGTGTGCAACAGAAACAATTGTCGAGAATATAAAGTTCCAGTATATACGGCACTTTCCATTCTCGAAAATTGACTCGATTTCCCTAGGAGCATTTAGAGGAGCGATCATAAGGTGAATGCCGTAGGAGTGACAGAGATGGTAATAAAGCACTCTTAGTGCCGCATTCTGCCTTTGAATGTAGGTCGTTCCCGCGTGAGTTGGACAACTAGATAGTATGTGAGCTAAATGCTCGGGGTGTGCATGGCACGCCCTGCAGCTATCATAGGGAATGTCTTGGCTCAAAATGTGGCGACGGTATGTTAAGGTGGAAATGACACCGTTTTGGCATGCCAAAATGAAACCATCTGCACCAGACTTCAATCCGGGCGATTTAAGGAAAGCAAACGTTAGCTCACACGACATTGACTGATCCTCCACATTTCTGTGGAAGATACCGTGCATCCTCTTATCGAGGAGCTGTTCACGAAAGTTTTTCTCTTGTGCTTCCTTAATCCGGGCTTTCAGGAGTGAGTACTCGAGATAGATATGATTTGATGCATTTTGCTCACCCCTAATAATGAAGTTAAGTCCGAGTGTTTCAGCAGCCTCCTCCGCTGCTTTGTACAGAAGCGCTCCTTTGCCTACTTCTTCGTGATTCCTCACCATTTTAAGAAGAGGGTCTCTTCCATTTGCGACTTTATGTGCTGTCCCCAGAATAAACCTGTTGTGAAGACATTCAAGACTCAATATTCCGCGACCACCTTGACGGCGTGAGATGTACATTCGCGGAACAGGAGACATCCTGAATGTCACATCCTGAATGCGGCTCTGTGGCACGCCCAGGTATGTATAGGTCTCTCTAGCGCAAAGGTGTCGTATAGCGCTTCTGTCAACAAGCTCAGGACCTTCAGGGATGCCATTAGGTTTTCCTCGCTTCAAATAAACCTTATCGCATTTTCCTAACCCAAATTCCATTCCAATTTCCTTAGTATATCGTTCAACAATCTCGAGAGCTATATGTAGTTGCTATTTCTTTTTAGCATAGATCCTAAGATCGTCCATGTAAAATAGATGGTTTTCCACAGCGGCATCAATCTCTCTATGCACCTAACGATTTGCGGATGAACCTTTAAGCTTTCCAAAAGACAGATGAGAATACTATGGGAGGTCGAATCGATAGCTTTCCGTTAATCAATCCAGGCTATCGATAGGTTACGCTGGTAGAATGCTGCATCTCTGCAGACACATCTATTGATGAGCAGGTTCTCCCGACATCCCGCTACGCCTTTGTTTGAGCTTCGTTGTTCATACATTTCTTGCCCCACAGGTTCAATTGCCCGAACAATCCTATCATTTAGGATAGCTGTGAATATCTTATACAATGTGTTCAGACAAGTGATTGTCTTGTAATTCTTCGGGTCAGCTAAGTTGCCTATTTTCGACAGGAGTATTGTGCGCCTTTCCACCAACCACTCCGGAATCGGCTCTTCCGACTTTAAATATGAGGTGAAAATACGAGCCAAATGCTGATGGGTTGAAGGAAACTTCTTCCACCACAAGGTCTTGATACAATCTGGTCCGGTGCGGAATAGTTCTTCATCCCTCTTAATACTTTTTTCACTTCCTAGATAGTGATGGGTGGGCATTCTTCATCAGGTGTTACGGGGGCTTCACACAGCTCCTTGAAGCTATTCATATTTTCTGGGTCTTCGTCCAGTCTATACTGCATTTCGTAGACTTCTCTCAAAAATACTTCGACCTCCTCTGGTTTGGGCGAGTGGTCGACAGTTAGTGGGGCGTCTTGGAATATTCGAGATGGGTCAGAGAGAAACTGTTGATTTTGTCTGATCCACCTCTCCCTCCGCTCTAGACTTCTCTTAGTGTGACATAGTATCCGTATTCTCTGAACAATATGCTGCCTGATGGTCAGGAGCTTTGACTTGTTGAGTGTGTGATAATGGGGCCGGAGTCCGAAACCTTGGCGGTAAACTTCCTGCCAGATGTGATGTAGTAAATCACACACTGAATACGGGACGTGTAATGTCTTGCCCAGCCTATCTTTTTGGCAAGTTGATGCATTCGTCTTTTGGTCTTATGATCAACCGTTGGTTTTGTTTTACGGTTCGCATCGGCCAAATCTCTCGCTGCATTATACATACAATAATTGAAAGCCCAGAGTTCGGATTCTTCGGAAAAATGTCCACGAAGCTCGTCATCCATTGCAGTCAGATCTTTGGGCTTGAGAGAAACCTTGGTGTTGATCTTTCTCTGGGTCATAAAGCATCGCTCTTCCTCTATTGTATGCCTGCCCGCGGTTGGTCTTAGTGTCGCAGCTGTGCCATGTAACCCCGTTCAGGGGCTACACGCGCATCGTAGCACTCTAGCAAGTGCTTTCGGCACGGTTTTCGCACCTCCGCTTGGGGGTTAATTCCTTCGGGACAACCCCTGGACAATTGTCCGAGACTGCCTATTTATTTTTGTAACTATATTTAGCAGAAACCCTTAGTATAGGGACCTTCTATCCCCAACCCGAGGACGCGTTCGGTGGCTTTGTCATAGGCCCCTCGGTTTATATATATATAACTTTCGTGAACAGCTCCTCGATAAGAGGATGCACGGTATCTTCCACAGAAATGTGGAGTATTAGTCAATGTCGTGTGAGCTAATGTTTGCTTTCCTTAAATCGCCCGGACTGAAGTCTGGTGCGGAAGGTTTCATTTTGGCATGCCAAGGCGGTGTCATTTACACCTAACATACTGTCGACACCCCGAGCATTTAGCTCACATGCTATCTAGTTGTCCAACTCATGCGGGAACGACTTACATGTAAAGGCACAATAAGGCACCAAGAGTGTTGTATTACCATCTCTGTCACTCTTACGGCATTAACCTTAATATCAATCCTCTAAATGCTCCTAGGGAAATCAAGTCAATTGTCGAGAATGGAAAGTGCTGCATATACTGGAACTTTATATTCTCGACAATTGTTTCTGTTACACACGCGAGCCCAGACATGGTTCTTCTTGACTTCGAGAAGCGAACCATGTTCGTTATCGAATTTTTGGCACCAGCTGACAAAAACATCATAGCCAAGGAGAATGAAAAGAAAGAGAGGTATAGAGACCCTATAAGGGAGTTGCAACGATTGTACCCCGAGTATTCTGTTAAACTAATTGCCCTTATCATCAGCGCTCTTGAAGGTGCCAAGCTTTAACTCGTTAATAGCCTGAAAAACATCCCTGCGTGTCAACAATATGCTAAAACACTTGCGGGGAAAATGCAGAAGGCGGTAGTTCTTAGATCGGTTCGTGTTCTCAGGGTAAACGAAACTTTAGCCTTATCGTCGTACTGATTCCGTTGCAGACTGTAACCACCTATCTCACGGTCGTAAGACGTGGTTGTGGCTGAAATTTTACCGCGATTTCGCTGGGAGCGGGTGCAATTTTTCAGATTAGCACCCGCTCCCGGCGAAATCCTGCGGTTGTTCTTATTGATTACTCGATTGGCATTATTACTAGCAATATTGCGAAAAATTTTAATACTGCTAGGTGTTTTACTAATAAATAGTCAACCGGATTAGGTT
>NC_046662.1:135656289-135673724 GCF_010883055.1 Belonocnema kinseyi
ATTAAAATATTAAAATGTACATCTATGTATATGACTTGACATCTTTAAGACATCCGTTAGATGGTTTCATGCCTTTAAAGGTTCCTCAGGACCTCCGCAAGCCACCTGTCAAAAGACGTCAGAGGTATGATTTGTGCCCGAGGAGTTTTTTACTTAAAACTTTAACGCTAGGAAAATGTTAACAATTGGAATATTGAATACTTAACTACAAAATCAAAACATTAGAAGCATCAGAATTCATCCAAACGTTTAGTATTTAAAACAAAAAATTTCATTAATAAATTTATTAGACGTTTAATAATGTAAAACTAAAAATTAAAAGCCCTTTAAGGGCATGTGATACTCAGAAAATTATCGGTTTTACCAGTGTTAAGGTCCCCGGCGTTTTCCCTACTATACAAAGATTTTGTCTTAAAAATTTGACGAATGATAGTGAGCTTGTTAGCGGACGTCCCCGAACTCTTGTTTGTGGAATAATTTAGAAAAATAATTTTAACCTTGATTGTAGACAATTAAAGAAGTTTATTTCATAAATAATTTCTAAGTGGCTACCGGCAGCATCGGTACGACAGAGACCTACAATATAGGAATGGAAGAGAGCTGAAACCCGATTCTAACCTCAAAATAGTGCATAAGCGTAAAATGTTTATTCAGAAAATAAATTTGTTGTTATTATCCTTCAAAAAAAGAGATCGGGGATATCCGTTATACTATTTTATAGCATCTTCGCATTCAGTTAAAATTTTTTTTTAATTTTTGTGGACAAAAACCCGTGGGAAATGAACCCGATTTACCACACGACGAATAATCACATGCCCTTAAGGTATAGGGCATTATATCTCGAATAACATCTTTGTTGATTTATAACTGTATTAAAACCAATAAAATTGTTTTCCGCCAAACTTTCGATATGGGTTTTCATAACCTTTGTATTAATCATAAATATTCTTTGAAAGAGATAGTGCATTACATAGCAAGTAGAGAGCACCTCCTTTTCCTGGTGAAGGAAAACATTGCCTAAGCCATGAAGACGCCTCTCCTGCATGGCCTGAACTGCTTTTTTTTAGAGACGCATAAAATGTAGCTTATTCTGCTGGTGGTGGATTGAGCGCGATCTTTCTTATAGACCCAGCAAGTCTAAATTTGATACCTGGTATATAATGTTGGACCTCATACCACAACACCTCTGTTCTACTACGATGTCCAATATTATATATGCGCCTGCTCACGCCTCTCGTAAAGGGAAATATTACGGCCAATATGTAAACAGTAGAACACGCTCATTTTGTGCGGGTGCTATAAACAATATTTGATCCTAAAAAATAAAATACCAAAAATAAGGGGAGCTGGAAAATGGTAGAATAGTAGAGTAGGAGACACTGCATATTATTCATTCTTAAAAATAAGTGTTCTTTAGGTTTATGAGGGATAAAAACTTTTTCCAAAAATGCTTCTGTGAATAGAAAGGGATTGAAGAACCGTATCAAAACTGCAGTGAGAATAAAATTTTTTAAATTGATATTAAAAGAATCATAATAATATGTCGATTTTTTAACTCAAGTTATTAGGAGGAAAACGCCTAAGCTTTCTTTTTGGTAAAAAAAATCTTAAAATTTTAAAAAGTCTAATTTAATTTTGACTTTTCTTTTTTACCCTACCTTTTGGTAAACATATCTCAATGAAAAAATGCTAATTGGACTACACTTTGCCTAAGTTTGAGTCTGATCGTGCTCGCTCGATTTTTAGTCTGGGGAAGTTGAGAAATAATACACCGTATATATGAATATTTCTTAAAAGGGCTTTAAAATTAGACATTACTGCACAGTTATTTTAATGTTTCAAAACTGTGTAATTTGCAATCGTAAAGTTTTCAAAAAAGCTTTCCGCAGCGTGGGCATATTCTTATCGCGCACGAAGTGCGCTGCTCGCAAGTCTGAGTGGGACTAAAGCGCGCGTCTGTTGGATTTCGAGCTTTGCGCTCGACAATGAGATTATCTAGGGCTTTCGCGCTCGGATATTTATTCTTTGCACTTGTATTAAATGTGTATAGTTCAAGCTTCAATTACACAAATCTCTGTAGACTTTGGGGTACACATTCTCATCGTGATACTCGGGCTTCGCGCTCGATATTTGAGAGAAATTTTGTAAATTTAAATTTATTTTCTGATTTGCCTGATAATAAAAAACTACAATTCTTTCTTTAGACGTTCTTTCCTATCTCGCGTTGATATTCTTGCAATAGGATTCCTGCTTTCATCTTATTTTTGACAAATAAAAATAAAATATCCTGCAACTCTTCTTCTAGATTTTGTACTTATCTTGGTCCTATTCAAAAATAGTTAAATTGAATTCTGTAGGACTTTTCAAAAGCTATAATTGCTCTTGAATCTTGAAGATTTGAATCTCAACTTTTTTCGTATTTTGCGACGTTTGATTAAAAATTTGAATGTTGTGGTGTCCAATTTTGCACAATTCTAATATTTGCTCGTAAAAAATTACGAGAATGTAGTAAATCATAACAAATTTGTATCTATTTTTTTTTGGTTAAACAACTTTTGTGTATTAATTGTTTTCGTACCTTTTGTCGTTTTTCACAAATTTTCCTTTTTTTATTTTTAATGTCATTTTTATGATTAAGTAATTTCTAGATCTCTTTGGGTTCACAATTTTTGTTTGTTGATCTTTTTTCATATCTTGCATAGCTTCAATAAAACATAGGGGCTACAATATGGTGAAAGTGAACGAGCGAATTCAAAGATTATAATTAATTGCCACTCTTTAAATAGTAAAGTCTAAAAACCCAAATTTAATGGAATAAGTGACAAAATATGTTGACTAAAAATTTTCGAAAATGTAATTCTTATTATTTTTTAATAATTTATTTAATTTGCCAAAATCTTCATCGTTATATCCGTTATGAGGGAAACCAATTTTAATCGACATTTTGATTTTTGTTAGCAAGGGATAATATTTTTTTCCGGTTTACGTAACAGTGATGTTATATCTTCTATGGTCTGATGAAACAGTCAAACCACGATCTCTTATGGCCTTAAGCTATAAGCAACCAATACATTAGAAGATTATTTTTTGTGACAGAAAAACTATTTTAAGACGGATGGTAGCGTCAAATGTTTAAAAATTCCTTTTTTCAGTCGATGAAACGAACACCTCAAGAGCGTCTTAAGAAGAAAATGCAAGCCTTACTAAATAGACAATGTAAGAATCAATTTATTGTTGTCTTTAATTATTCCTGTTTAAACAGCAATTACTTTGAATATAAAACCTTTACCTTTTATATTGCTGTACAGATAAAGCTGACAAAAAGGCTGAGCAGCTACGTATTGAAAAAATGGAGCAACAAAGACAGGATCGTGAAGATGAAATTCGAGAAATGTCGCTGAAGCTTCGCCGAAAGTAAGTACAATATAGAAAACACTATTATACACGTTATTATATAATATGCTGTAATATTGATAAGGTACTATGTCAAACTTAAGTAGAAGTTGCAATTACGCAGATGAGAGGTATGTTAAGTTTATAGACGAGCGGGGCGCTCCAAGGGGCCCCGCTGGCGCTCCATCTATAAAGCCTATATAAGACACTGCACTCTGCCGTGGGGTTCAGTACCAGTTTGCGCATGATTTCCCTGCCTCTGTCCAACCTGTACGTATAGTTCTAGGTAATCATTTGCTGCGCCGCTTTTTGTTAGCTGATCCGCTTTTTCGTTTACTTTAATCCCTCTGTGTCCAGAAACCATATGAGCCCCCCAGTCCAGGAACCCCAGCTAGCACTGACGTTATGTCTGGTTTCCTAATTACACTCAATGTTGCTTGGCTGTCCGGGCAGATTGCCTAGTGCGTCTAGTCCCCAAGTCCATTCCTTTGCGCTTGGCAGGCGGCATATCACGTGAACCACTCCGGAGATTATCGCAACGTATAGGGGCTCTTCACATCTATTGTCGTTGTGTCCTGCTTCATTTTGAGTCATCAAGGGAGTGCAGACAGCTTCTCTAGCCTCTTCAGAATCAAAGACGTTAAATGATCCGTCGAAAATGTTTAGCAGCAGCGTAGCCTTAGGAGCTCGAAGCGAGCCTCCGAATTTTTGATCAGTATCTAGTGGAGCCTCGCTGTGTTCGATACGTCTTTGGATTTTTCGCAGACGTCTAATCAATCATTCTTCTCCTTTCCTAGATTTAATTGTACTTTTAAAACAATTGTTTTTATAGGATGTAATCAGAACGCTTCGCAGAAAATCCTGGACGTACTCTACTTCATCTATGGTAGCGTAACTTGTGTGGAATTCCACAAGCCTGCCTTATGAGCTCCTCCGTATGAGTCCGAAAGTGTATTCCTTTGTTTTCTGATCTTTGGAATCGCCAGTCTTCCAAGGGCTGATCTGAACCAGATTATGTATTAATGGTTTGAGAAAGACTCATCATCTGAGGCTTCCCAGCTCATTATAAACCGAGACGATACGCACCTTCAGTTTTTCTGCGCTTCTGACCCTAATTTTCACACCTCAATAACGGTAAGGTTCCTGTAGCAGAGCTTTAGGCACCAAAATCGCATGGCTCTACATGCCCTTGGTGGTTTCGCGCGCGACTTTTTATATATGGAGTCACACCTTCAGAGCTGCTAAATCCTTTCCATGTGTAAACCTCTATAAGCTGTAGTCAAGTAACTTTTTAATCACCTTTTAAAGTAAAAATCACAATAGTCCATTTTTCTCAAGGTCACTTTAGTCACTTTTCTCCGTCTCATTTGAGATATTATCTAAAAAAGAAGAAAATATAAGTTATCTATGCATGGAATCTATAGTTAATCTTTGGGAGGAAAATTCTTTTTAATATTTAAATTAAAATTATTTTAGGATTTTCCGGTTTTTTAGTTTCTGCTGTAAAGCATCCCTCTGAATCTAAAGGCATACTTTCTATTTAATCGGTTCTGACTACTTTGACAATTAAATATGGCCCAGTCATATTTTTTTAACTCGTTAACGGTTAGTACTAGATAGCTGGTTGTGCCGTCGCGTCTTGTCACCTCTGCAAACTACCTTGTTTTACACCGTGTTGTCGATGAATCAAATTCGGTACGTAGTCACATCGGCGCACCGACGTGTTTAAGAAATATTTAGATCGTCGTCCTAAAGTTATAGTACGCCATCTCCCTTAACAGTCAAAGCGTCAAAATGAGGTTCCAAGTTCAACAATAATATACTCTTTTAAATTTTTTTAAATTTATCTGCTATATCATCAGAGATTGTAGCTTACCGACAGTAGATCAACCGTCAAAACCATGAAGGCAGAAAATCCACACAATATCGATCAAGTTAAGAATCTTCAATAACAGAAAAATGCTTAACGTCTTAATAAGATTCCCAATGGAGTGAAGATGGAGTAGGATCTTTTTTTCCAGAAATAATTTGAATAATATACTCTACAAAAACGTTATCAAATGTTGAAATATGTTTTTCATCAAAAATAATTCATGATCAAGAACATATTAGTACACATTTTAATACTATTATGAATGTAGTTTAGTTGATGTGGAAAATTGATTTTAAGTAATATTCCTTGGGTTACTTTTAAGGTTAAATATATTTTTGAACTTTGTTATTTTTTGAATTGAACTTAGGTTATCCATATAAAATATGCACTACGAAGTTGGCATTTGGACTTCCGTTTCCAGCAAGAAATTGTAAGGTAGTGGGAGTTGTTGATGCTGAATTTTTCTGATATTTTTGGTGAAATTTGATGTAAGTGGATTGTGAAAGTGTGTAGAACGGTTTGTATGTGACCAAATTACTAGCGGAGCAAAGAATCATAGCGGAACAACAGATTTAGATCCGGAAGTGTTTAGAAAAGCGAAAGAAGAGATCGAAGAAAGGAAGGCAAGGGAGAAGTATAGAAAAACTGTAGAAAAGGAGAGATTATGAGTAAAAGCGTAAGGTCGATTGAGGCTTTTATCAAAAGTAAGAGGGAGGAGAGGGGAAGCAATAAAGAGAAGGAGGATATCGGTTCGAGCTTGAAATATCCAAAATGCTTAGATCGCCGCCGGAAAGACAGCATGTTGTAGAATGTTGAGAGAATGTTGTAGAATGTTAGAAAAGAAATAAAGAAATGGGAAGAAGTCAGTGAACAGTTAGAAAAGAGGATATAGCCATTGGAACAAAAACTAGAGAAGCTGAAAGATAATAATAAAATGGTAGTGGAGATACAGGGTAGGTTAAAGGAAATAAAAAGCTCGAAGCGGGAATTTGGAGGGGAAGAGAGTGGAAATACGGAGAAGGAAAGACTGAGAAAAATAGAACAAAGGATAGAAAGGAAAGAGAGGGAAAAAAGAAAAGGAAACATAGTAATAAATGGTATAAGGTTAAAGGGGAAGGAGCTAAAGGAAGTTATGAAAAAAGTACTAGAAAGGGTTGATGCTAAGGTAGAGTTAGAGGAAGTGGGAAGTCTAGGACGGGAAGAGCGAAGAAGGGAGAGAATGGTACTAGTGAAACTAAAGAAATGGGAACATAAGAGGGAAGTGATGACAAAAAAGAGGATGTTTTATGGAAGCTCGGAGAGAATAGGGGTTGATTTGACATGGGTAGAAAAGAAGATGCAGTATAATTTAAGAAAAATAGCGTAAGAGGAAAGAAAAACGGAAAGAGAACATGGGTTAAGTATGGAGGAATACAGACAGACAGAGTATGGTGGGATTGGGATGAATAAAGGTAAGAGATTGCAAGAAATGAAAAATTAGAAATAGAAAGAATTAAAGACAGATTAGAAAAGAAGGTAGGGAAGACTGGAAGATATATTATTGGAATATAGCAGGATTGGAGAGAAAGGATAGGGAGTTTATGAGAAATTTGACACAATAAGATGAAGTAATAATGATGGAGACGTGGCTAGATGAAAAGGGATGGAAAAGAATAAGGGAAGTTTACCAAGAGGTTACAAATGGAGAATTCAAAATACAAAGAGGAAGAATGAAAAGTAATAGCAATATGAATAAGAATGAAGCAAAGGTAAAAAGTGTAGAAAAAGGAGATTAGTCAAGGCAAGGAAATGAAAAGTTTAGAGAAAAGGTCAGAAATATTTTTTGGATTTGATAGGAGGAGTAGAGAGTAAAGTTAGGAAGGGAGAAAAATATGATAAACAGATGAGGAAAAGGACATAAAAAGGGAAGAAGTAGTCAAGGTGTTAGGAATAATGAAGGATGGAAAGGCACCTGGTATATATGAGATTCCAAATGAAGTATGGAAATTTAGAGGAACGAAACTACAGGAATGGGCATGGATAATGTGTAATCGAGTTTGGAGAGGAGAGGGATGGCCATAGTTATGGAAGGAAGGAGTAGTGATACCAATAGTGAAGAAAGGCAAAGGAGAAGAGGTTAAAGATTATAGGGGTATGACGCTGATGCCAAGACTTTATAAAGTATATGTAACGGTTTTCTCGGAGAGATTGAAGAAAGAAGTTGAGGAAAACTATTGAGCCATTGAATCAGACAGGATTTAAAAGAGGAATGTGGACGATGGACGACATATATGTTCTAAACTATCTAGTATATAAGATCATTAAAAGGGAAAAAGGGCAATGATAGCAATTTTCGTCGACTTAAAGGCGGCGTTTAACTCATTAGACCGAGGCGAAATAGAAAAAGCTATGGTGAAAATGGGCGTAAGGGAGGGATTAATAAAGTTGTTGAGGTGAAAAGGTTGGGGAGGAGTCAACATAGGGAAGGAAAAAATATATACCCGGGCATACGCAGACGACATAGTGTTCATGCCAGAGGATGAAGAAGGTATGGCGGACTTGATTACTGGATTAGAGAAGTACACAGATAGGGAAAAGCTAAATGCAAATGTAGAAAAGACAAAGATAATGAGGTTTAGAAGAGGAGGGGGAAGGAAGAAAGAAGGGACGTGGAGATGAAAGGGAATAAAGTTAGAAGAAGTAAAAGAGTACAAATAGTTGGGATATATCTTGCAAACGAATGGAGATCATAGAGGTCATATAAGAGAAAGGATAAAAAAAGAAGCAGGGGCAGTGAAACAGATATGGGAAATAGGAAAAAGAAGGTTGCAAAAAATGGGAAAAGGATGATGTGGTTATTTGATACGCTTTCATGGCCGGTATTAGGTTATGGAGCATAGATATGGCGATGCAGAGATAGGAAAGATATTGAGAGTTTACAAAAAAGGTATATAAGGTGGACACTAGGGGCAGGCTAGAGGACGGCAGGATATATCGTGAGAGAAAAACGCAAAGGGATAAGTTAAGTATCAGAGCGGGAAAGAGGGCATTAATATTGGAGATGAATCTGTGGGAGGGAACGGGAGGGGAGTTAGGGGAGTTACAATAAATGGTATAAGATGATAAGAAAAGAAGGTGTACCAAAGTGTTTAGAAAAGGGGTGGGAAGAGATAATTTGGACCAGAATAGCAAGATTCAGATTGGGAAATGAGGTAAAGGAGGGGATGTATTGGGAAAAAGAAGAGAACAGAATGTGTAGAATATGTGCATGGGAGGAATAAATATGGGAGCGTGTATGGGAAGGATGCAGGAGGGGAATGGAGGATAATAGAAGCTGACAAGAGAATGTGGTTAAGATTCTAGGGGAGGATGGATTAAGAGAAGAATGGATGAAGGAGTTGGAGGGTGCTAGAAAAACGAATCAGAGATATTGAGAGAATAAATCTAAAAAAAATGACAATTTGGAGTAATAAAAAAAGTGAAAGAAAAAGAAAACGAAAGTGCCTTAGAGTAGAAGCGTAAAGATTGAAAGTAATTTTTATGTGATAGTATAAGTAGACTAAGATCCGTTTGCGTTCTCATTCTCTCTCTCTCGCTTGCACTCTCACTTTCGTTCGCTCGCTCACTCATATGTTAATAAGTCCTAAATTACGCTATGACAGGAAATAGATATAAGGAACTAGATATAAGATTTTATGTAAATAGTTGTAAATAATTGTATATACTAAGGATATGATTTTTTTTTAAATATGTAAGCGGTTGTAAGGAATGGAAGTCATGTCAACCCTTAGGGGACACAATATGAATAAAGAAGAAGTTGGCATTTTTTCGCTTATAGCAATGCAGAAAAGGACATGGCGTAATATAATTTTAACTATTAATAAAAGTCACTATATTCATTAATAATTGTAACAGCTGATAAAATAAATTTCAAGGGGAAATTTATTAAAATACAATGTCTAACCCATACCGGCCCTAAAAATAATAATAGTTCAAAAATTTCAAAAAGTGGTCATAGCGTAGTATAACTCGAGGGCGACGAGATGCTACCGGATTTCTTTTTTCTAGGTGATCAGGTGGCTTCTAATTGATTGTGGAAATTCCTGCGAAACATTTGGAGCAATTTTTGAAATTTGTTTTATATTTAACTTGAATATCTGAATATATTACACATACATAATTTCCAAATGAAACAAATTTGACGTAGGGTCTTAGTGCGCGGTCAGAGTTGAATTATGTCTGAATTAAACCAAATAGATTTTCTGTTTGGAAAATTTTTCAATTCGGTACCGAATTGATTCTGATAGAATATCAATCGAATTAATTGATCCACCTTAGTGAGGTATTTATAAAGAAAAGTATATTTTTTAAATCAAAAGTGTGGGTTTTAAATTAAACCTAATGAAATGAATATTTTATGTCGGACATTTATATTTTGCTTCAACTTATTTTCATACGGTTGTAATCGTATTACCAAAGGTTTCCTCATAAAATTCGATTAGGTTTACAATTTTTCATTTTTAATTGTAAACCAATCAAGTGAGACAATAGTTAGAAAGAATTTCAAAAAGTGCACTAGGGTTTCCATCCACCACTCTTGACAAAAACCCTTGGCAACCCGTTTTAAAACTTCGTATTTTGGGTTGGTTTCCATCCCATCGAGATTCACCAGGATTGCGACCTTTGTACCGGAACTACTTTTGTTGGCATCCGGACAGGATGAGGTTAGGCAACCGTAACGCTCCTTCTCCAACACACGCTATTCTTTTATTCTGAGTTGGTCTCATCCCTTATCTTGATGGAATGGAATTTTAGCGTTCAACACTTGGACTACAAATAGTAGCATTTTTTTAGAAGTTGGGGATAACTTTATAAACATAATGTAAAAGATTCTCAACCACACGTGCGACGTCTGACGATCACTCAATTGCATGAGACGAAGTTGAATAGAGACGTTAAGGCAAGCAAGTAGACGGCGATCAAATGGCCCAGTGGGCATACAAGTCCTAAAGTCGTCGTATAAACATGTCTGGCAGACGCCTTGAGGATCTCTCAAAGACATAAATGACATCAATGACATCAAGTTACATGGCATAGTGGTATATATATTCTAAGGACGTCTTAAGATGTACCAGTGCCCAGGGGTGGTAGCATCGCTCGACTGAAATATAGTAAAAATAATTAAGACACATAGGGCCTGACTATACCTGAAAAGTGAGAAAAACGTTAGCCGGATAATGATAGATAATACTGAACTCATCAAATTTCATTTTCTTACTTTCACCCACAATAGGCTCTGTCTTCCAAGGACCTCGGTTAACCTTCCTCGCCTTGCCAGTAATAATGACATCAGAACTCATAATCACCTTCGCTACCTACACATTCGTCTTATTTTGAATTTTACTTGTTTGATATTTGAAAATAAGTCTTTAATATTATTATTCGAAGCTAAAAATTTTGAAATATAGTGGAGAAATGCAGAGGACTAATCGAAAGAGGCTTTACCTAGAATGTATTATATTCAGTTTGTTTGAAGAAATTTTTCAGTGGCATTAGGATCATTAGACGTGGTTTTCCTTTTTACAAATGTGCTGAAAGAAAAGGCAGCCGAGGCGGTTCGTAGTAGGTGGAATCAAATTCACGAAAAAACAAAAATTGCATGGACAAATTTTGAGGAAGGACTTCGATTACGTCTAAATAGTACAGATTTCAATGTCAAAAACCAAACTTATTTGCAAAAAAGAGGACTACCAATGGACTCTCCCCTTTCGCCGATTTTAGCAGATTAGACACAAGTTTTTAATTCAAATGATTATGAGATTAAATTCACGCTAAAGAAGGAACAAAATAGGGCGATAAACTTTCTGGATGTAACTCTTCACAGGAATGACGTTCAACAAATTAAGTGTCGCAAAACCACCTGGTCTGGTAGATGTCTAAATTTTGATTCAAATCACCCACAAAGGTACAAAAAAGTGTAGTTTTTAATATGTTTGACAGAGCTATTCTTTTTATAGATAAACAATATATTGTTTATCCCGAGAAATAAAGAAAGTGTTCAAATTCCATTAAGATGCTGCTACAGTGGAACGGACCATGTCCCCTGGCCTAACTGTAGTTTGAAATATTGCCTGCAAAGTGCTTAAAAATGCAATCATCGGAATAAAACCATCCATTAGTGCGTGGACACTTACACTCGGCACGGTTAAAAAACATGCTCTGAATTATTATACAATATCTCGACAACGATAATAAAATGAGCAAACTATAGGAGAATTTAAAAAAGTCTTCATCAGTTGTCGACCTAATACTGTTGTAGTACGAAACGTTTATCAACGAAAAAATAGAATTTAAGAAAATTACTCGAATCAGTTCTTTTCATTTAGCTAGCGTACAAATAATTTTATATATGATTTTAGACGATAATAAGGCGATAGTCCGTACTTTTGCTCGATTTCTAGCCCATCGAGAATATGGATGAAAATTGCGCTAAAATAAATTTTGAGTCTTCCCCAAACTAATTCAACGGAATTTCCACCTTTGTACACGAAGTGAACTTGTTTTGGCATTCGGACAGGATGAAGTATGGGAACCGTAACGCTCCTGCTTCAACACAGTATATTCTGATAAAAAGAGATATTTCGGATGTCTCTCTCTCCTTCTCTCTCTCTCTCTCTCATTCTTCCAGAAGAACAAAAAGGATGTTGTAAAAACTCGCGAGGCTGTAAAGATCTAGTCACTATAGACGCTGTTGCCATGACTCAAGCTCGTAAGCATCAAAGAAACTTACACATGCCATACATTGACTACAAGCAAGCGTTTTCTTCCGTGCCACATGACTATTTGCTTAAAGTCTTAAAACTTTACAAAATCTGCCCACGCATTATTGACTTTCTAAGCCATGTGATGAGGCTCTGGGGTACAAGAATCAAGTATTTTGATCATGGAAAAACAAAGATAACTAGATCAATACGCTTTACGACGGGTATATTTCAAGGAGATTCCTTCAGCGCACTATGGTTCTGTTCAGCGTTGAATCCATTGAACAAAACACTACGCAGCATGTCTCATGGGTTCAGAATTCATGATAATGAGGATGGTCATCATGTGACCCATCTTCTTTACATGGATGACCTGAAGCTGTACGCTAGTTCAGCCCAGAAACTGCAGCAAGTGATCGATGTCACACACCAGTTTTCTAATGATATCCACATGGAGTTCGGACTAGATAAATGTAGCACAGTGCATTTAATCAGAGGGGAATTAGGGACCGCAGAATTATAGAACGAGTTCGAAAATGACATCGAGGCAATGGCTGCAGGCGAATCATGTAAATATCTGGGTATTCTTGAATCTAAGGGTATTCAACATACGATAGTTACGACAAGCCTAATGACTGCCCTCACTACGAGACTCATATTGTTTATGAAGAGTTTTCTCAACTCTGCGATGATGTTGTAGGTACACAATTACGAGCGGCCACGAGCGTTGGAGGTGACAACAGTTCCCTCTGGATGCTTTCTTAGAGCTACCATCTGCCACTCGTAGGGTTTTTAGTCGCTCGCTTCCTGATGATCAAGAAAATTTCTTACAATGCGACAGGTGTTTAATAAAACCGCCTTCTGAGCTGCTGCCAATACCCTACTCACATTGCCTGTAACCGAAATCACAATGGGATAAATAAATGCATGATTCACATTCCGCCATATGGTCTTTACTTCATGCCTTAACTCGCTATACTTGTGGATCTTGATTGTACATGTTGACTGCAAATTTCGGTTAAGCGGACAACAATGTCGATGATGTAGACTCTTCCACCTTTTTTTTCTCGCATCAAGATGTCAGGTCGATTGGCCCGGATGAAATGATCCGTTTGGATAGTAACATCCCAATATAAGATGTAATTTTCGCTGTCTAAAACGGGAATTGGAATGTATCTATAGAAGGGCATCCATTCTTCTAAGAGTCCTAGGTTTAGGGCAAGTTGTTATTGTATAATACCCGCTACATCATTATCTCTGTGCTTATATTCTCTCTGAGCCATTACGCGGCAGCCATCAATAATGTGGTCGATGGATTCGTTAGTATCTCCACATAATCGGCACCGGTCAACCACGTCTTGATGTAACACGTGTTTGCGATAATTCCTGGTGCTTAAAACCTTATACTGTATTGCAATGACGAATCCTTCCGTCTCTGGATACAACAACACCCTTTCTTAACTAAATATTAGATGCCTCACTATCCACTTCATTGTGATCTAACGTGTGGGGGTGCTCGCCATGGATGGCTTTATGCCTCCATTGTATTTCTAATTCCTCTATGCTTTCTGCCCTGATATTCAAGGCCCTATCTAAGGACAAATTTAAGGGCGTGTATTCAAGATCCGCTTGACAGATGGTACTGTGAAACGCAACATTTCGTTTGCTCTTAAAATAGTCTCACAAATGTATAACTTGTGACTCCCACAGTTTTTTGACATCTACAAAGCTCCTACCCCCTAAATGTCGTGGTAAAACTACCCTTTCAATCGCTGAATTTCTGTGGCGCATTCGGTGCTTCGTCATTTCTAGGCGAACAATTCTGTTTAACTTTTCAAGGTCGGTGTTAGACCATTTTATGAGCCCGAATAAGTACGTGACGACATTTATGCCATATGTGTTGATCGCCTTGATTTTGTTTGCCGAGTTGAGAAAACTCTTCATAATTAATCTGAGTCTCGTAGTGAAGGCAGTCGTTAGGCTTGTCTTAACTATCGTATGTTGAATACCCTTAGATTCAAGAATACCCAGATATTTATATGATTCGCCTGCAGCCATTGCCTCGATGTCATTTTCGAACTCGTTCTCTAACTCTGCGGTCCCTAATTCCCCTCTGATTAAATGTACTGTTCTACATTTATTTAGTTCGAACTCCATGTGGATATCATTGGAAAACAGCTTTGTGACATCGATCACTTGCTGCAGTTTCTGGCCTGAACTAGCGTACAGCTTCAGGTCATCCATGTAAAGAAGATGGGTCACTTGATGACCATCCTCATTATCATGAATTCTGATCCCATGAGACATGCTGCTTAGTGTTTTGCTCAATGGATTCAACGCTAAACAGAACCATAGTGCGTTGAAGGAGTCTCCTTGAAATATACCCGTCGTAAGCGTATTGATCTAGTTATCCTTAGTTGTCTATGATCGAAATACTTGATTCTTGTACCCCAGAGCCTCATCGCATGGCTTAGAAAGTCAATAATGCGTGGGCAGATTTTCTAAAGTTTTAATACTTCAAGCACGTAGTCATGGCACGGAAGTAAACGCTTGCTTGTAGTCAATGTATGCCATGTATAAGTTCCTTTGATGCTTACGAGCTTGAGTCATGGCAACAACGTCTGTAGTGACTAGATCTTTACAGCCTCGTGAGTTTTTACAGCATCCTTTTTGTTCTTCTGTAAGAATGTCATTTTCGTCGCAATGAGAATATACCTTATCTGCAATGATAGCTGTAAGACATTCATAAATTGTTGGAAGACAGGCTGTCGATCGAAAGTCAGATGGATTTTGAACACCTGGTTTTTTCTTTGTATCGTATACGTAGTACCTTGGAGCATAAAACCTGGCATCAGATCTGGTGTTATCTGGATGTCGCGCGCGCGCGCGTGTGTGTGTGTGTGTGTGTGTGTCTGTCTGTGTGAGGTATCCCACGAGAACTGTAGTTAATTTTGGGGGGAGGGGAGGGTTGTGCACAAAACATAAGCTAAAAAGTCCCCACAATTTTTTTCGTCCGGTGCTTTTTCTGGGCACAACAGAGGGTACAAGTGGTATATGTGTATGAGCATGTGGGGTGTCCGCACGCCGTCTCAACTAAGCAGTTCCCCGACCGAAGCGCTGGACGAACCGACGGACATCACACCGTCCGATCGTGCTCGATTTTGATCAAATTGAAAACTCATTTTGCATGGCTTGTTTTACACAAATATAATTGGAAAAAAATTATTATTAATAATTAATGGGCTACAAAATTTCGTTAATATGAGATTAATGCAACAAATAAAAAAAATTAAGTATGTTGAGAAAAATTCAAATAAACGAAAATTATACAAAAATTAACTACAAAGGCAAGAAAATACAAAAAATTAATTAAAGAGCATAAACAAATTCGCTCTTCGTGCAATTTTTTAATTTTGTGGTACTTGTTTTCTAGAAATTGGTTTCAGTTGGCTTAAAAGTAAGATTAAGGAGCAGTACATTGATATTTTATTAAAAATGTGATTGTCATAAACAAATGTTATACGCATAATCACTGTGTGTACCCTATCTTTTTTGGCTAACAGTGATTCAGCTTCAGGTCAAGTGCCACTGCCTTTTTTTCTAGCAAATTACTTTCACTTGTTATCAGTTGATCAGAAAAGGTAAGGAACTTGTAACTCAAGTCTCTATTTGTAGCAACTTTACTGATTTTGCAGCTATTGAATTCCCTGAATCGTCGGAAATCCGTGTTTCCTGCTTCTTGCGTTTCTTCAGTCAGTTGTCCAACAGATAGAGGGCCTGATCGAATTATATTCGCACGTTGTAGAGCAATCCAATTCAAACTTATGTGGATCCACCTATTGTCCACAAGGTAAAGTCTGCAATATCAGAGATGAGGTGGGAGATTGCCGAGATAATGGAATAAGAGAATGTGAAAAACATGCGCTGATAACAGCGCTCTCTTGGCGGATTACCTAAAAGTTACTTTGAAGGCGCAAGTTGCGCGTCGGTAAATGACGAAAGTTAGGAATTTCTGAAATGATTTACCAATTAAGTTTCTGCCAGAAATTGGTTTCTGCTCAATTAGTTACCACAAAGATATCTTTGTTGCCGATCTGACAGTTTTGGAAGACTTCGGTGGTCTTCTATCTATATCTCGATCCCCAACAGAAAGAAATGAAAGAAATTGGCGATTTTGACGTTTCGCGTTCTTCTTAATTTCATGCATGAGTCGTTTCCGAGGTTAGGTTTTTCAGGTGTATATAATATGCATATTATTACTATTATATATATATTATTGATGTTAATATTATAATTATAAAATATTATATTAATATTAATGACTATTTGACTATCTTTCAATAGAAATAGTTCAACTTTCAACTAAAACAATTAGTTTTTCTTTTAAATTTTGAATAAAATACATAAATTAAAAAAAAAGTTGTTGAATTTATTTTCAACAAAATAGCTAAATTTTTGAACAAAAATTTAAATTTTTATCATAAAGTCTGAATTGTATACTAAAAAAAGGCATTTTTAATCAAATACATGAACTTTGCACAAATCAAATTTATTTTCCACCAAGTCTACTTTTCTATACAAAAATTAATGTTTAATCACAGTCAATTTTTCTACAAAAAAGAATTATTTTCTTGTAGTTAAAAGAAATTAATTTTTAAACAAAAACAAAAACAAAATTTCTACAAAATAGTTCAATTTTCAAAAAACAAATCAACCTGAAAAGTTGAAAATAATTCAAATTCTTTGAAATTGCTTAAAATTATTAAAATTAATTGAAAATGTTTGAAATGTTTTAAAAGACCCCAAAATATTACAAATCTCTTGAAATTTTGCAAAGCCCTTGAAAATTCCATGCAATTTTAAATATACCCTAAAATATTTCAAATCCTTTAAAATCTCATACTAAATTATTGAAATCAATGGAAAATTCCTTGGAGTCTCTTAAAACATCCTAAGATATATCAAATCCTTTAAAATCTCATATTAAATTACTGTTTTACTGTAATCAATTGAATATTCCTTGGAACATTTTAAAATACTCTCCAGTATTTCGACACCTTCAAAATCTTTTAAAAAACCTTGACACCCTTTAAACATTTCTAACATACTTTGGAACTTTTTTAAATAACTCTGCAAAAATTGTTAAAATTATCTGAAATTCCTTTAAATTAGAAAAATCAATTTAAATTAAGAAAAAAGAAAAAATTTTAAACGTTAAATATTGAAATGTTTGTATATTAGAGTTTTGAAAATGGAATCAATACAAATTCTAAACTTTTGAAATCTTATTTTCAACTATGAAATATAAATAACTTTCAACTCGATGGAATTCAAGTCTTCAAAATTTGAAATGTAAACTTAAAAGTTTATTTACAAAAAATTATTAATCATAAATAAATTAAAAGCGTTCAAAATTTAAAAGTATGTTT
>NC_046662.1:135673824-135678907 GCF_010883055.1 Belonocnema kinseyi
TTAAATCGCCCGGATTGAAGTCTGGTACAGAAGGTTTCATTTTAGCATGCCAAGACGGTGTCATTTCCAGTTTAACATACCGTCGCCACATTTTGAGCCAAGACGTTCCTGATGATAGCTGCAGGGCGTCTGAAAGTTTCTAAAAATCCCTAAGTTTTGAAGGTAATTGTAAAAATGTAATTTTTTATGATTTAAATTATTTGGAAATTTCAGAATATTTGAAGAGATTAACAAAATTTAAAAACATGAATAGTTTTTCGAAAATTTATTTTAAAAATTTTCTCTTCAATTGTTTTGAAAGTCTTAAATATCTTTTAAGCTGACTAATTTTTCCTAATATTTTGTGTATCCTGCAAAATAAAAAAAAAACATGAAAATTTTCTGCATTTTTTTTCGACATATGTGAAATTTTCAAAAATGTCTTTGAAAATTTCTCCGGAATCTTACGAAAATTATATTTATATAACTTTAAAAACAAACTGATAAGCCATGATTCCTTCTTGTCAATTCTTGGAATGTGGTTTTACCTTTGTAACAAGCAAATAGTTATTCTAAATTTGTATTTTGTATCAAAAGTGATTGTAATTGCAAAAAAACGTAATTTTTTAACTCTAAACTGAAGCTGAAATTAATAGCCCAGATTTTTTTAAGGTTTATTTTTCTATTTCTATAAGCTGAAGATAATAACTCAGTTATTAGTACATGTACTAAATTAAGAAATGTGAAAGTTATTAAAATTTAAAAGAAAATTAGATACTTTTTTATTTAATTTATTTTAATCAATTTATTTATTTAAAATTGAACTAAATACAATTTAATTAGATTATATAATAAGTGTTCAAGAAAGCAGTTTTAAAGAGCTACTCATCTATTTATAATAAATTTGTTTTGCGGGGAAATACATTTCTCGGAAACTCTCCGCCGGTTCTGCGAACTAGAGGTGCTAAGATTCTGCAAGAATTGAAGATTCCCCTCCGCGCTACCAATATCATTTCAACAAATTGGGCGAATTCAGGAATTTTGTCGTTCCGGACTTTTCTAATTTAAGAATTTTCAATAGTCTGTAAAATATTAAATATTACATCAAATTATATGAATTTAGGAAGTATTGTATATAAAATTTTAAAGAAAAGATTAAACAACCACCGCATGGTTCTACTGTCGGCAACCGTCATCTAAAAATGACACCAATCCAAGCCTATACGCAATAAATCATATTTACTTTTTCGAAATTTCTGAGTGTTGGTACTTTTGTTTACCGGATTCTTGAGTCAACGCAGTTTTTTAATGTTTTAGAAAGTTTCAAAATATTTTGAAATTTTCTTTAAAAGATTTTGTTTTTTAAATAAAAAATAAATTAAAACTTTTCCCGAAATGTTAGGCCAAAAAATTTTAATTTCTTAAAACCTTTCCAAATTCTGAAATAGAATCCGAAACTTTATTTTAAAATCTTCAGAAATCTAAATTTTCTTTTATCTTTTAAAAATCTTCTCAGTATTAAAATTTTCCAGAATCTTATTTGGCACTTTTTTGAAATGCTTTGAAAAAGTTGTAGACTATTCTCTCAAAACTAATTTTTGATAATCTTGATAATTTTCTTTAAAAATCTTGGGATCTTTTTAAGTATTCTCTTCAAGTGAACTTTAAAAATAAGAAAAATATTAAATTTTGTTAGGAAACTTAAGAAAACTTTTTTATCATCTTCAAATCTTACAAAATTCTTAAAAAGCTTTTTCTTTCGAAATCTTAAGAAATCTATATTTCAATATTCTATAAAAAAAGTAAGAAGATTAATCTTGAACCAACAAAAAAATAGAATAGTTACATCTTGAACCAACAAATTTCTTGGTAAATGCTTCAATTTTCAATCAAAAATTTTTAATAAAAAAATTAATTTTTAATTAAATATTTGAATTTTCAATACAAAAAAGGAATTTTCATACAAGCTTTATTTTCTACAAAAAAACAGCTAATTTAAGAAATATCTACCTGAATTTTAAACAAACAAAAACACACGCATTTTCAATAAGGATTTTAAATTTCCACCATTTATTGTCATGGCTTACTAAAATAATCAATAAGACCTTGATTAATAGTCTTTGAAATTAATCTTTCAATTAAAAAAACCCTGTCAATATTTGCAAGATTACATGATTTCTCCACTTTTTCCACAGAATTAAAAAAAGTGCAATGACCCTGCCAAGTCTTCCAGGTTTTATGTGGTAAGAAAGAATTAACTTACGTTATGTCCAATTTGTTTTCTAAATCAACATTCCCAGTGGGCACAAAGTTTGGCGACGTCTTTACGACATCGTTACATCTTTACAACAAATTTATGACATCCTATGCCCATGTCGTTAAAGTGTCTTTACCATATCGTAAATAAATCGTATGATCTGACGATGTCTTTACGATATCGCAAAGACACCGAAACGACATGTACATAGGATGTCGTAACGATTTCGTGAAGACGTGGCTAAATTTTGTGCCCACTGGGTTCATACCTTTCGTAACACAAAAGTTATAATTAGCCTTTCGATTGAACTGTACTTCAATACATTTTTCCAATTTCACTTCAAAAAAAAACTTTAAGCAAATTATTTTAAATAATCGGCTTTGAAAAATTTTAGAATTAGATGCTTAGAAACTTTTTTTAAACTTTGAAAGGTTTCAAGAGAATGAAAGAATATTCTTAAGATTAATACGAAAATTTGAAAGGATTTTTTTATATTAATTTTCTGATCAAATTAAAAAAAGTATTAAATTTTTTTCAACATTTCTATAAATTCCGCGAAAAAAAATCGGAATACTTTAAGACAAGTTTTTAAATTTTTTAATATTTTTTAAAATTCTAAGAAAAATTCGCTTCCGTTTCAGACATTTAGATATTTCAAAAGATTCTGAATGATTAAAAAATAATATATTTTCGAAAATTTACCCAATATTTTTTAAAAACAACTTACATTTGTATATACATTTGTAACACAAAAAATGAATTTTCTACCAAGATTAATTTTCAAGCATTAAACAGACAAATTAAGTAGTTCAATTTTCAACCCAAAAGCAACGGATTTAAAAAAAGTTTAATTTTCACTAAAACGTAGAATTTTTGACTTAGAAAATTAATTTTCTGATAAAAAACAACAAACTTGGAAACAAAAATCTTAAAATTGTCAACCAAGTAGATCAATTTGTAACTGAAAAATATCAATTTTGAAGCATAGATAAAATAGTTAAATTTTCAATTCAAAATCAACCAATTTCCAAAAAGAGTTAAATTGTTCATGAAAAACATGATTTTTTAACCGGGAAGATAAATTTTCTACCAATAAACAATAGATTCAAAAAATATATAGTAATCTTTAAACACCAAAAAAGTATTAATTTTCAATAAAAATGTTTGTTATTTTCCCCCATTTTTTATTTTTTTCATCGTTATGTACGAAAAGAATGATTAAAATTTTGAGTAATAGGCTCGTAAATTAATCTTTGAATACCAAAAAAACAGTACTTTTTTCCTAATGTTTAATTTTGCATAATTTTAAAAATTCCCTTCAGATCTTTCAGATTATTTTATGTTAGCTTTTTAATTAAAGCATCCCAAATTCACCTAGCATATATGCGAAATTACCCACTCTGATTTTCTCTACCGACATTGTCAAACTGGAAAAATACCGCCCTGTTTGACCGCTCAAGTAAAACCGTCTATCATCTATTTCAGTTCGTAAACTGACCTTAGTAATTTGGAGCGCTTTATTTTAGTTCGCAAAAGCCTCAGGTACTAGATGGTGCTGGCGAAAATCGTTCGAAATTAAATACATGGGATCGCCTATCTCCCACCTCATCTCTGGCAATATAATACGGAAGTCCTTTATCAGTTGAAAAATAATTACTATTATTTTACCTTTCAGTTCTGGAAATGCAAAAAATGCAACTTCGATGTTTCCATCATCGGTTACTCCACTGTCTTGCTGTAGAGAGTCGACAATAAGCTCGACTCCTTTTTTAAACCATCTTAAATAGACTTTTTTCTTTCTGACATTCGATTTTTTCTTCTTTATTTAAAGGCGTCCAGTGTTTTTTAAAATCTCGACGATCCACTATATTGAAAAGGGCTTCCATAAAGTGCATACATGCGTAAAGTAGAGAAATGTCAAATTCATTATTATCTGTTTTTTCAGGGTTTTTCAGAACTATTTTCATATTGTTCATTTCGGACGGATTTGCTTTAAATATAAAGCACTTTGTAGCAGATGGAGTTTCAGAAACTGCCTGGCACATTTTTCCATCAACCATTGTGAAAAGCACTTTATGATGCACAAAATATGTTACATACTTTATTTAAGTGATTGTTGGATGTGATGCACATATTTTTTCTTTAATATAATGAACTTCTGATCTAGTATTATCAGCTCTTGCCTTTGTGTACTCAAACATTAATGTACGGCAATACCTAACAGAGCCTGGACGAGGATGGTTCCAAATTGTTTAAGGTACAAAATCTAAGCATAAATTCATGATACATGCCATAAATAGGCTTTTGTCGGATGTGTTGTCTTTTCTGGCTAGAGGAACCATCACACCCCCATTTCGGTGCCAATGTCAAATGAACAATCACAATGTTTGGTTCACAAAACCAATCATTGTTGTAGTAATTGCGGTTCAAAACAGCAGAACGCGCAGAACTCCCGACAATGGGTCGGCCAACAATGCCGACGACTCTAGAGCTGGTGAAGCCAATGAAAATGGATTCAATGCGATGGATCGGCGGAATCTCGGGACCTTTAGGTGTACAGAGCGACTGAATTACGACTTGCTAGAGTGCTATGATGCGAGTTTGGCCCTGAGCGGGGTTACATGGCACGGCTGCATGCTCTGTGGTGCGAGAAACACCGGGAGCTATCGCACTTTTCGCAGCAATTAAGATAGGCTGGGCAAGACAGTACGCGTCCCGCATTCAGTGTGTGATTGTCTACATCATATCTGGCAGGAAGTTTACCGCCAAGGTTCGAAAGTTCGCGCGCGAACTCCGGACCCGTTATCACACACTTAACAAGTCAAAGCTGCTGACCATCAGGCAGCA